>NC_071517.1:3643863-3946893 GCF_027887155.1 Malaclemys terrapin pileata
CCATCGGGATGTCCCGGGATGCACCGGCTCCCACATCCACGGCACTGGAGAGCGGCTAAGGGACCAGGGCTGAGGAAAAAGGGAAGAGTGGCAGGAGACGTCTGTCCCCCTTCGCTCTCCACGCTCCTGTCCCTTGCTAAAGGTCCAGCTGGACAGCGAGGGGGGCAGGTGCTGGCGGTGGTTTTCCTGGGGCGCAGGCAACTGCCCTGCGCTGGCCATGGGTGTCCAAGAGACCTGTGGAAATTGCCAGTTCATTCCTGGATTCACCCCCTTCTCCCAGAAAAAGACCTAAAAATCGGGATGTCCCTATAAAATCGGGACATATGGTCACCCTACTGGGCAGGGACTCAGGATCGCCAGGGACGAGGTGGCCACGGTGCAGCCTGCAGGCCACACCCCGTCCAATACGATCTGTGGCTGCCATCCCTTGAACGCAGAGTGTGGCCTGGGGAGACTACAGGTCCCAGCATTCAGGGCTCCATCTTGGCCCGGCACAGGGGATTAAGGGGGAGCGTTGCATGCTGGGACTTGTAGTCTCAGCTGGCTGGCCCTCTGCAGGAGATGAGAGCAGCTGGTACCAGTAGGGTGACCAGATGTCCTGATTTTATAGGCACAGTCCCGATATTTGGGGTCTTTTTCTTATATAGGCTCCTATTACCCCCCACCCCCGTCCCGATTTTTCACACTTGCTGTCTGGTCACCCTAGGTATCGGCCACATTTTAGGCAAATGACGTGCCCTCCACCCCCGCAGGTTCCTCAGGCCTGGCCCCTGGTTCTGGTCCATCTGGGTGGGAGAGAAGGAGCCGTGCGTGTGGTGCCTTGCCGTGTCTGGAGAACGCGCTGGGGCAGGGAAGCGCAGGCCGGCGTCGGGAGGAAGTGCTCAGGCGGAGCGGCATGTGGGCGGAGGCCAAGGCGACGGGGCTGCTGAGGTCCCTGCTTTCCCAGGAGGGTTTAAAACCCGCTTCCCAGGAACAGTCTGGCTGTGGACTCCCTTTGCCCCGGACCAGCACCGCCCATGGCCGAGACGTTCCCAGGGAGCGAGTGCGGGACTGGGGGGCATGGGGAAACCCATTGGGCATTGAAATATTATAGTGCAGTAGCACCTGGAAGCCACGGGTAGGGATGGGGCCCTCACTGTGCTAGGCTGTCCCAGGCTGACCCCACCAGGGACTGATCAGCTGCCGTTCACTGAGGCTGGGACGCCAAGGATCCGGTGATAACCTGGAAATCACCCGGTCCTCATAAAAGCGGAGCTCGTGCAGGTAGATCCTGCACGAGCCGCTGGGACCGGATTTCTAGTTGGCTCAGGCAGGGGGCTGCAAAGCGTGATTCTGCCGGGAGCAGGCTAGGAAAGAGAAGGGAGCAGCGAGGCCTTTGACAGCCAGTGTGGGGTAATTCCAGCCAGGAACCGGCTCCTGCAGAAGACCCCCGGTTTGGGGGAGAGGATCTAATTGACCCGTTGAATTTACGTCAAGCTGTTTGATTTGGAAGATTCAGAGCTGAGGCCTGGGAGAAAAGGGACGGGGCCTGTGTCAGGAGAGCACGCGGGCCAGGGCATCCGCTTGGTGGCTTCCCCAGGCACCGGACCCACGTGTAACACAAAGACAGTCCCTGCCCGGGTGGCTGCAGCAAACGGAGGCAGGGGGCGGGGGACTGCTTTGGGTCAGTGAGATCTGTGTGCAGCGTGCACCCCGCTCTGCTAAGCCATTAACGCCGGGTGGAGCGCTTTGAAGATGAAAAGTGCCGCATGCTAATATTACAGCGCTGCGTACTTGGCCGTCGCTCGCCATCTTCACGCCGTTCGTTAGCTGTCCCGCGCTTTGACCATTATCAGTAGCTTTCGCCGTGATTGGCAACGCCACCCCCTCCAGCCCGGCGGCGACAGCCCCTCCCACCGACTACGGGGCCCATCGTCAGCTTTATTCCTCGCTCCCAGTTCACGTGGCGGGTGGGAGAAATCAGAAAGAAAAGCCACTGGTCCGGAGTCACAGCCGCTCGAGGCTTGCCTTTAAACCAAGCCTCTCCCCGTGTGTGTCATCCTCTCTATTGTAATCAATAATTCAGCCCTAGACCAGCCATTCCCCATTTCAAGTAATCAAATACAAAGGCTTCTCGTTGCCGTAGCAACTCCTAAGTGGTCCAGGACCCTGGGAGCGCAGACAATGGGCCCGCGTGTGAAATCCCCTCCCTGACAGCCGCCTTGAGGGCCCCATTGTTAGCTGCTGGGCCCACGGCCTGCTATGAAGGGAAATAACTTTGTTGTGTGTTAGCCGAGGAGGTGGGTGCAGAGGGCCCAGGAATGCTGGGCTCTACCCTCGCTGCGCCGGGTGGCTGGGCTGGGCTGGGCTTTTGCTTTGAGGTTTATTTTTCCAGTTGAGATTCTGGGGTTGCAAGGAAAAATGCCGAGCTGAGAGTCAAACTACCTCTCCCTGCTGTGCGCAGACAGGCAGCGAGCTCTGGGCAGGCCGGAGTCACACCCCGTCGCACTGCACCCAGGGCCCATCCCTGGGCTCTGCGCTCCAGCTAACCTCTCGGGGCAACTGCCTGAGCAAACAATGGCTCTGTGGCTCCAATCACCATCGCATCTGGGCACCGCACCATCATTAATGAATTTGTCTTTACATAAGCCCCTGGAGCCGGGCCAGTGTCATTTTCCCCATGTTATAGATAGGGAAACTGAGGCACAGAGCTGCAAAAGGTCTTGCCTGCGGTCACAGAGGCAGCTGGCTATTGAACCAAGAGCTCCCAAACTCCGGCTCATTGCCTTAGCCACACTCCCACAGCGAGCGTGAGACCCTCCAGACTTGGCTTGCAGTGACTCGCTGGGGGGGAGGGGTGTCACTCGTTAAGCAAACAAGCGTAGAACAAATTGCGAGCGAGAGGGCTGGAGCGAAGCGGGTGCTGCCCAGTGGAGTCGGGGCCAGGTGGGTGAGGAAGTACCAGCACGAGGCATGGGTGTTTCACACGCAGCCCGTCACACGCCTCAGCCTTCCCTGCCCCCTGCTGTAAGCACAGACCCCTCCCTCCCCGGCTCTTGGGAGGGAGGCACCACCGTGATGCCCGCAGCAGCCCCGTGGAGTGTGTAGCGGGGGGGCCTGTCCAGGCAGTAGAGCCCAGTAGAGTCCCAGCCTCCCACACTGCAACCAGTCACAGGAACACAGCTGCCAGTTCGAGGGAGCTTGGGATCTGTGGGTGCAAATGCTCCCATTCAGGCTTCCGACAACCCTCAGGCCCCAGGAGACCCCCGCTCTCCCAGCTTTCAGCAGCTCCTGGGGCAAACCCACCAGGACACTTAGCACAGCCGACTCAGGGGACTGACAGGTCGGGGGAGATGGGGACTTGAGGGTGCGGTGGGAGTGGGGGAGCCAGGTGAGCGTCCCGACCGGGGCATGGACCCCCAGATGGAGTGCGAGGGCTGGGAGCTCGAATCGGGCTGGGTTTGCTGCTGTAAACTCCCCTTCGATGCTGAAACCTCCGGGAGGCGACAGAGAAGTCGGCGGTGCCGGGGGTGGGGTGGATCTCTGGGTCACTGAGGGGGCTGGGGATCAGAGCGGTGAGCAATATGGGGAGCCAATTAAACAGGGCAGCGAGAGAAGCGCTGAGGTGGATGCCGACACGACAGCTTATCTGGCAGCTGCTGCGGTGGCGTTTCCAAGGTGGGTTTATTTATTCATGTGACAGGTGCTGGGGCTGGGATTGTGGCGTGCACACAGATCAGCCCGGAGAGGAGCCAGCCATTGCGGCTCTTAAAGGGGAAGACAGGAAACAGGCTCCTGGTTAACGTGTTACGGAGCAGGGCAGCATGTCAAGGGGGCTCTTCCCGTCCACTTGGAAAGTCCCGCAACAGCCGCATTGTGCAAAACCGGGCCAGGGAGCCACTTGCTGCCCCCTCGCCCGCAGCGCCGCCCCGCTGGCCAGCGTAGGTGCTGCGGTGCATTTCGATACGGGCTGAGAACCAGCTAGCGTAGTCCTGTCTTTGTTAGTGGCATGGGGAGGGGGAATCGAGGCCTTTCCCCGTGGAAAAGAGTCCCGTGGTTAGGGGAGGCTTGGAAAGGTGAGAGGGATGTCAGGAAATGTCAGTTGCACCAGGAACTAATAGATCCATCAAGGAGAAGTGAAATTTACAGCTAGGCAAAGTAAGGGAAATGCTGCTTGAGAACTCGTTTGCGTTGGATTGAAGGTTACTTCTTTTGTGTGTTCTGACATGGGACGATGACAGGTTGTGTTTTAAGGGTTATAGAGCAGCGGTTTTCAACCTTTCTTCATTTGCGGACCCCTAAACATTTTCGAATGGCGGTGCAGACCCCTTTGGGAATGTTAGACATAGTCTGCGGACCCCAGGTTGAAAACCACTGTTCTACGGTAACGACCTTTCTCGGATCCTTTACACATAGTCTGTGGACTCCCAGGGGTCCGTGGACCCCAGGTTGAAAACCACTGTCAGAGACCTTTCACTTTTTGAATCTCAAGTCTACTGTCATGAAATATTTGCCTGGCTCCCCCATTGTCTGACCCTCCCACCCCGGAATGTCCCACAAGTGTGAAAATTTACATTGATAAAAATAAAAAAAAAAAACTGCTTAAAAATAAACATCACTGTTATCTGTCAAAATGATACAGAAACGAAAATGGGATTCTGCCCAGCCTGTGGTTGGGGGGGGGAGAGGGGGGAGAGAAGTGATGCCAGGGTGGGAGGGATGGAGGGAAAGGATAGTGTGTGGGGGACAAACAGTAAAGATTAGACCTTCTCCAGGGTCTTGTCCAAGGGACAAGTTACTCAGCCTGCTTGCACCAGTTGGGCACCGGAGAGAGGGTGCCTCTGAGCTGCTGGAGGAAGGAAACCTTCCCACTTTGCCAAACAGCAGCCAGTCACTTGTCCGGCATGGAAAGGCAGGACTCCTGATGTAGCCACTTCTCCAAGGACACTCTGATTGCCAGGGTCCAACTCCCAAGAGTTAACCCATTCAATTCCGGTCCTGTCTTTCTCTCCCTGGCTGCATCGGACCACGAGTCCTTGGAGTGATGGGGACGTTCTCTGGATTTTACGGGGCTGTGGCTGGGATTCCCAGGTTTAGCTGTCAGGAGAGCAGGGCTGGGCTGAGGATGTCAAGCCAACGGGCTTGCCCCTTGGTGACCTGGACACATTGGAAAACAAGCACCTGATGCAAAGTGAAAACGATCGTCGCTCTAATAACGAGCCGTACCTCTGCGGCTCCCCACAGACATCCCGCTCCTCAGTTAACAGCGACAGAGCCTGGAGTTAGAAGCCAGGTCTCCTCTGCCCTTTCTGCTGGACCATGCCGCTGCCCTGCCTGTGATGCACGTGGTCAGTCGCACCAATACCACCTTCGGCTGGTGAGTCAGCGTGCCCAGGGGAGAGGATCCTTCCTGACCCCTGGGGAGGAGAGACTGCAAAGGAGGTGCTGAGGTCACAGAGACGAGGCCGCCCCAAATGCATCCTGCAGCATCCACCACTGTCGTGTCCCGGTGCCGAGAGTGGGTGGGTCGGGTTTACTACTGCCAGTGTGGCCTCCTGATTAGCATAGGAGACCTGGAGTCCGGACTCCTGGGTTCTGTTCCCGCCCCTGGGCTGGGCAGTGGGGGGCTAGTGGTTAGAGCAGTGGGGCGCTGGGAGTCAAAATGCCTGGGTCTGCTTCCTGGCTCTGGGAAGAAGCGCGGTTTAGTAATTAAAGGACTGGGAGCCGGGACTTCTGAGTTCTATTTCCAGGTCTGCCACTGACTCATTGGATGGCCATGGGAGAGTCACCTCCTAGCTCTGGGCCTCAGTTTCTCCATCTGTAAAATAGGAGCAGGGCCCATATTGCTGAAGTGCTTTGATATCATTGGCTGAAAGGTTTCATATAAGTGTGACGGTCACGGTTGTCTCACGGGTGCAAAGGTGACGATTTCCCAGCCCTTGAGAAGGCTCCAGATTCCCCGATCCAGCTTCCAGCCAGAGGCTTGTGAGAGAAAACAAACCCGTGCTGCAGGGAAAGGCAAACAAGCCAGCGCGCTGCTCTGCGGCTAATGAAGCAAGTCACTGCCTGACTCTAACCCTCTTCTCCAGCCGGCCCTCGGCAGTTCGGTGCAGCCTGAGTCTCCGTGGAGACGGACGCCATTGAGACGAGGGTCTGGGCCTCTTGTCTGGAAGTTGGGGGCTGCTGGTGAGGAAGCAGAAGTGCTGGAATTAGTTGTTCAGTTAATAGAGATGTAGGTGGCCCTGAGCCAGTCAGAGGGGCGGTAGTAATTAGCAGTTAACGAGTTTAGAAATGGTCTAGTTTTTGGGGACGGCAGGGCTGGCCTGGATGCGGGAGCAGGGCTGGGAGATCCCTTTATGCCCAGGGCTCCCTCCTTTCTCTGACTCTTGGTTGGGTTGCGCCGGGGTGCGGCCATGGGCACCTCTCCAGTGGCAAGCGGCGAGCGGATCGGCGCCGTGGAGCTGCTGTCAGGCCGGCCGGCCTTGAAGAGCGTCTCTCTCCCCAGATGCTCCGGCGGTTTCGTTCTTTGCTGCCGGTTTAGGCTTGGCAGAGCTCGCACCCGCCGTCCATCTGTGCTGCCCTGGTGAAAAAGGAACGAGGCAGGCCCCCCGGGTGCGTCCCCGAGGGAACCCACTTTCTCCTTCACTGCCTGGGCCCCGGCATGGCTGGGTCATTGCAGCGGGGTTTGCTTGGGCAGCTCCTCCCAGCGCCGGGGCGAAGGATGTGGAGCTGCCAGGTCTCTCCTACACATCAGGTGGGAGTGGCAAATGGAGGGGCAACCCACCGCCACATCATGACAGGTTACAAAATCAAGCTCCAAGCCAGGCCGGCGACCTCTTCCCAACATCCCCTGGGTGGCTGCCCCCCTCGGCTTGCCAGGGGCCTAGCGACGAGCAGAGCCATGTAGCTGTGTGGGAGTCACTTTGAGCATCGGGACTGATCAGGCAGCCCGCCTGGGCAGAGCTAGCCCGCATAGCAATATGCTCTACCTGGCCTAGTCAACGTGCTCCGGGTCCGTCCGGCGCCTGGGACTGTAAGTCAAGCAGCGTGCACCGTACGGCTGCCAGACGCTCACTCCCACTGGGCTGCTTTGGGGCTTAGCCGCGATGCCGGAATGTGACCTGAAACCCAATTCTGCGGCTTTCTTTCCCCTTTCTCCGGAGCCGAGTTTAGCCAGCCCTGCCAAGAGCTCGCTCCTAATGGCACAATTACTGCGCTGTGCAGCCCTCGGAACGGGAAAATCACTCACCGTTTTTCAGCAAATACCGGTTTCAGGGTGGAAAAAAGTAATTACGTGGGTCAAAATTGTTTATCATCTTTAGTTTTCTTCACTAGCCGGGGTTTCTGCTCGGAGCAATTGCTTTACCAGTGCTCCTTAGTGAAGTTATTTCACAATTAACAATGAATTCTGCCGCCGCTGGAGAGAGTGTTTTCCCTTCAGGTACATTGGGAGGAAGGTAATTGGATTGTGGATTTTACTGTTATAATACTTAGTACAGGGGACTCCTGGGTTCTAATCCTGGCGCTGCAAGTCGCTGGCCTTCCTCTGTGCCCTCAGTTTCCCCTCTTGCTAAGGGGTTCTCGTAGGAGGGTGTGGGGCTTAATGCACTCGTTAAGCGAATAGGTGCCGCTGGGTGGAAGGAGCTTTCAAAATGCACAACGTGATTATTTATTTGTATTGCGGTAGCGCTAAGAGGGCAGGCCCCAAGCCCCAAAGGTATTTAGGCACCTTGGTTTCAAGGGGAATTAGGCACCCAAATTCCATTGAGGGGCTGGGCCCAGGGACCTGTTATGCTGGGCCCAATACAACACCAGTCAGGGTCCCTGCCCCAAAGCGCCCAGTTTCAGACGAGACACAAGAGATGTTGACAGCAGACCCCAGAGGAGCACCTGGGAGCCGGCAGACAGCGACAGGATGGGGTGAGTGCTGGCCATGTATAGCTATTCACTCTCTGAGCGGTTCCATGGCCCGGGCTATGAAGTAGTGCCCAGTTTGATTTGTAGTTGTTGTTTAAAGTGGCGCAAGGGCGGCTCAGTTACCAAGCCAGCTGGGTAATCTCTGCGCCCTGCTCCTCCCGTCCAGGAAGGAAGCAGTTCAGGGAATTGTCGCCCGGTAGCAGCCCCGGGTGCAGCTGGAGAAGAGAAGCACCGGCCGACTCCTGGCTTGGTCGCTCTGTCGCTCCATCCTCTCTCTCCATCCAGGCGTTTGCCCCGGGAGGCCCGACTGGGATCAGTGGAGATGCAGGCCAGAGCGTTTGGAGTTGGCTGATAGCCTAGGATTTGATGGCTGCCCTAGACATTGGTTATTGTCTGTGTCACCGTCTGGCCCCAGGACCGAGCCAGGACACTGTTGCGCTAGGTGCAGTGCAAACACAGGACAGAAAGCCAGAGCTGGCAGCCTGCTCCTGTGAAACTGGGGTGTCCAAGGTGCCAGCTTGCCTGCCCAGTGGGAAAGGCCTGGACTGCGAGATGGGAGCACTGGATTTGGGTTGGCGTCTTGTTATCCCTTGCACCCCCCCTCCGGGCTAGAATAGCTTTGGCGCAAGGCTCTCTGTGGAACGGCTTTACCCAGCTTCGCAGAGTGAGGCAGTGGCAGGGCTGGCCCAGGATCCCAGGTGTCCTGTTTCTGCCTGGACTCCAGTCCCTCTTGCTAATTTCCAAAGTGAGCACCGTGCCCCCCAGCCTGGCTTCTGCTCCGTTGCTTTCGTTTCCCACCTTGCACCAGATCCGGGTGCAGTCGCGGGCAGCCCATCGTGGGTGGAACTGCCCTGGCATCCTTCCCCCCGCATACACCGAGCCCTCGAACCGACCGAAAAGAGCAGGGGTCGCCCAGAGACGTGCTGGGGTCCTACCCCCGGCAGCGGAGTAGGAAGGAGCGGGGGCACGAAGGCTCATTAGCCCAGCGAGGGGTCCTGCGCTGCCTTTCAGGCGTTATGGCATTTGAGACTAATAAGTTCACTTTTTTTCTTTTTAAAGAAAAGAACCTGTCTCCCAGTTTTGCATCGCGTTTCCATAGCAACTCCCCTTTTCTTCCCTCCATGAGTCAGGGCCCGGCACACAAAGGGGAGTGACTTGTGGAGGTGCCGAGAAGGGCGAGGGGGAAGGATGCGGGTCAGGGGGTTTGCCTCAGAGCTGGCGAGCTTCCCCCGTGAAGCGTGCTGGGCTCACTAGCTCGTTGTGGCTCTGATCGCCCGGCCTGCAGGGCGCTGTGAGGATACAGGAGATCCCTGCGCTGGTTAGCTTGCTTCTGTGCACCAGTCTCTGCAGATCAACTCCCACCCTTCCCTTTTACCTGCCCGGAAAAATCCAGGGGAGGCTGTCAGGGAAAAGCTCAGAGAAGGGGTTTGTCCTTCCTTAAGGAGAAGGCAACTTAACCCAGCGTCTCCAGAGCGTTTGAGGCCGAGAAGTTAGAAAGATTTTGCCTAGCGTGTGCTGCACTCGCTCTACCCCAGCCCCGTGCGCGCACACTCCTATAGCTCGGGGCTAAGACATTTTTCCGTGGTGTCTCTCTCCAGCGGGTTCTCCAGAGGCTGGGCTCTTTTCATACACGGAATCATAACATGCAAATCAGGCCGTGCGAGGTCTTTAATGAAACCCTCCGAAGGAAAGAGCTTCTCTGGCGGATTGAGGATATTTATTTCTCGTGCAAGAAATTGAACATGCAGATTGGTTAGGGCTGGTAATTTATCACATGAGATTGTTGTATTAGGGTTTGCAGTGAGTCCTGCTCCCTTCTGAAATTACATCGTGCATCTATTAGAATATGGACAGACAGACGGACGGACTCACACACACGCCCCTTTCCCTCTATTAAATACATTCTCATTCCGCTTCCATCCTTTCTCCCCTCCACATCTGGTGCAGGACTCAGCGCCCACCTAGAGGATTGCCCGTGGCTTCCCACGAGCCCAGAAACCTTCTGCCGGAAGCGTGGAGACTAGGAAAATTTAATTAGCTCCTTGGCTTGCATATTAGCTTCGTCAGACACGTCGCTCACCCCCCAAAACATTTTTGCATGACTAATTCCCCACAAGGCTCTGGTTTGGGTTTCCTTTGCTACGGCACAGCCCCCACGCCGCCTTGCTTGGGCCGGATGCCTGCGGGTTCTCTTTCTGGCACAGGCTTGTCGTTTTGGCTCTTGTAAGACCTTTTTTGGAGGAAGCTGGGAAGAAAACGGGCCCGGTTCTGCTCTCGCTCCCACGTAGGGTGACCGGACAGCAAGTGTGAAAAATCAGGACAGGGAGTGGGGGGTAATAGGAGCCTATATAAGAAAAAGCCCCAAAAATCGGGACTGGCCCTATAAAATCGGGACATCTGGTCCCCCTACTCCCACGGGTTTCACTCAGGAGTGGCTCCACCCAAGTCAGTGGTTTTGCACCAGTGCGAAGCTGACGCAAGCAAAAGCAAGAATCAGCTGCTCAAACCAGTGAGCAGAATCCCAGTTTGGTTTCTGGGCTCCTTCCTCAGGCGTTACAAGCAAATGGGCACCAGCCGTGGGGATGTGAGCTGAGCGAAGAGCTCAGGATTGGGCCGTCTGATCGGAATTGGCCACAGTGATGAGGGAAATGCAGCCAGTTAAAAATCAGATGCACGCAAACCCTGCGAGGATCTTGAAAGTTCAGTGAACTTTACATTTAAAACAGAGGAGGGAGGGGGAATGTGAAGGGTGGGGAGCCCAGGACATGCCCTGTCCATGAGCCTTTGCCCTGCCTGTGGGCAGCCAGAAGCTTGTAGGCCCACTTTCCCGTGAGTCAGACGGCACCGCGTGCCTCGTCTTGGCCAGGTTTTGCCAATCCAGGGATTGGGGGCGGATTGGAGAAGCAGCGGGTTTGCAGTCCCGGCTCCAGCTGGCGTTCCCCACGCACGGTGGTGAGTCCCCACCCCCTCCCTACGGGAAGCTGCTGATCCTGCACTTTCTGGGTGTTGTTTAGTTTTAAGGGTCTGCTCAGTGCAGCGTGTGTGTGTGCCAGTGCCGTGTACTGGGGGCAATCGGAACCGCTCTGCTGTCTGTGACAGGCCCTGTGCTGCTCCGAGGTAGTGGAGACTTTCCTTTAACTCCCGTGGCAGGGAGGCGTGCTTCCGGAGCAGGGGGTTCTGAGTTCTAGCCCCATTGCTGGCGGGAGGGTCCGTGCAGCCGTGGGCTGCAGCGCAGGGTCCCCATCGATTTATTGAAGGGGGATGTTTCCCGATTCTAGTTGGAAAGAGACGCTTTATTGATTTTTAGGTTTTCTCGTGAGCCCTGGCCTACCGAGGTTGGTATGTTGTTGCAGGGTTGCTCTGGAGGGCGGGGCTGCGTGTGTTATTGTAGGGTAGCCAAGCTGTGCGTGTTGATTGGTTACTGGGGAGGGGCGGTGTCTGTGGAAGAGCGGGGGTTACAGAGCCAGTGTCGATTCGTGAGTTTGGAGCAGCAGGCTGGGAAGGCACTCACCCCAGCGGCGCAGGAAAGTAGGACATGTTCCCGGCCTCCTGCCCTGACCTTGGCCACGTCCCTTTTAGATACTGAAACATGAATCGCCGTCTTGTTATTTGTGCCGCTCTCCGGCCCGACGTGGTGGGGCTCTCCGCCCCCTGCGTGCCGTAGGAAGCCAGCAGATTAATGCATGTGCATAAATTATTAAACAGCTTATTGTTCTAGCCGGACCAATTGAGCTGGCGATTTACAAGGCCGCCGGAGTTACTGGAATTCCCCTGACCGCAGCAAAATGCCTCTTTGGCAGGCGCCGCCGAGGATGGCTCTGGCCGCCTGTGTCAAACTGCAGCCTTCTCCAATCAGGAGCTAATTGAGATTCAATAACACCGTTAACACGACCTGATTAAATACCGGGGGGATGGTTAAAAACACATTGAGTGAGGCCCCTCTGCTGCGGCTGGCCACTGCTCCCGGCATGTGGGGAGCTGGTAAATCTTGCTAAGTATGTTTTAATGCTCTCTTGCCGTTTCATTATCACACAATAACGATTCCAGGACATGTCCCCCTGTAGGATTCGTTAGTCGTTATACAGTATGTTAATCAAAGGGGCTGTGCCAAGGCTCTGAGATCCCAAATCTATGGAGCTGCTGCTTTCCGTGGCCTGTGTTTAAAGCGTTACACGGACCTTGCAACGTTCTGGTTTTTAATTTGCCAGGGCAAATGCTTCAGCGGTGACGTCTCCTCACCCCCTGAAATAAATCAGCCATGAAACATCCCTACAATAACAAACCAGCCTGCACGATCCTGGGCAACCCTACGATAACAAAGTGAGTGTTAATATCCCAGGGCTCGTAAGCAGCCGTATTGTACAATAACGCACTGGCACTTGCAACCCAACCCTCACGAGCGACCCTACGATAACAAAGCGACATGAGCTTTGGGGTGATGTCTTGGGTCAGGCGGCCACACCCCAAAATAGCCCAAATGCCTTTGCATCGGACTTGTTGCCACAGAGGGACGGGCTAGCCACGGTTTCTCGTTGTTTCACCTTCATGGGAGGAGAGGGCTGGGGAAGGAGCCCACAAGGGCATCTCCCACCTGAACCAACAGAGCAGATGAGCCTAGAAATCCCCGTGTGTTGCCTCCCCTGGGCAGAAGGGGCTGTTTTGCCAGCAGGTTCGCCCAGGGGAGCGGGTGTTGGTCATCCCCCTTTTGGAGGGGAAGGGCTTTGGGAGATGGATTCCCTGGGGCAGCTCAGGGGCCGTTCCTTTTCTCTGCCCCTTGGCCTTTGCTGCCCCGGCATTGAATGCAGCGTCATTCTCCCAGGCCCGGAAGAAAAGCGCCTGCTGCATGGATTGATTTGGTTTAGCCCGTGGTCAATGGGATTTCAAACGGGGGTAGCAGCGCGGTGACAGCCCCGGGGGCTTGGAAAGCCACTGAGCTCTCAGGGGCTCCGGCCTGGTGCTTCAGAAAAGCCATGAAGCCACCTGCATAATCTCTCCCTCCGTGGGCTGATCTCCCTTCCTGAGCCCTGGGCCTGGAAGTCTGGCTTGGCTTTTCCTTCTAACTCTCGGTCATCGCTCACGTTTGCACGGCCCAGACGGTTCTTCTCTGTGGGCATGGATTCCCCCCAGGAACAATGTTCTCTCGATCACTGAAAAGCCCTGAAAATCAATGCCAGCAGCCCAGCACTATGGGCGACCTTCCAATAACAAACCAGTGCACGTCCCCGCCCTTGTGAGTGACCCTACAATAACAAACTAGCTCATATCCCCGCCCTGTGAATGACCCTACAATAACAAATCAACACGTGTATCCCCGTCCTGTGAGTGACCCTACAATAACAAATCAACACGTGTGTCTCCGCCCAGTGAGTGACCCTACAATAACAAACCGGTCTGCCCCAGCCCAGTGCTGGTGAGCAGCAAAGCAGCACCAAACCAGGCTGTGCCAGAGGACAGGCCGTGCCGCGAGGTTTCAGTGCCACCCCTGAGGGTTTATACCATAAATAAAACTTCCTGCTTAATGATTTCAGAGCTGCCCACCTCTGCATTGTGGTCCCCGATTAATTCCCGTCCCCGTGAAGGCAGCCCCGGCCCTTCGTCAGGCGAGCGCCTGCACTCGGTAACGATCCTCCCAATGCCAAGGGAGATCAGAAAGAAAACAAAATTAAAGCCAACGTAGAGAAAAGCCTTTACGGAGGCCAGCCGTGGAGCACAGAGCCCCTCCTCTGATTCGGTTAATAACTGCAGGCCAGGCTGTGCTGAGCAATTTGTTTCCTTTCTCTGGGCTATTTCCATCCATTCAGGTGCAAACCGGGCCAGCTCCTTAATGGCCCCTTTTCCTCTGGTGGCAAGGAGAAGAGGCCCGTTAACTGGGGTGTCTCACGTCAGGGACCCAGCGGAGGATCTCTTCATTCTCTCCTGGCAGGCCCAAGGAGACGGCGCCGAGGTGTTTGCTGCACTCCACAGAGCCTGGCAGCTCCAGACACTGACACGCTGCTCATTTGATAGAAAAGGCCGGCAGGGGAGTGAGCGGGGAGATTGAATTCAAATGCGTCTCTAGCCCTGGCTCCCCGGGGCTTGGCGGACCCTGCGCTGGGCCGCATTAATCAAGGGCTTGGAGTGAATTGGACAAGGGGTCTGGTACCCTCCAGCACACAAGAAAACGCGGTGGGGTGAAGCAGCGTAAGAGTTTTGCATCTGTCTGTGCACTTACACACAGACACGTCGTACGCTCGTCAAGCAGAATGCATACGTGTGCAGTGCACACGCTTGTGCATGCACACGGCACGTCCATGAGCAGGCTGCATGTGCACCAGGCATGATGCAAGCCCAGGTATCATGTAATGGGTGCTGCTGAGGATCAAACCAGCGAGAGTTACCCATACGCCAAATGTGATCTGATCCTCTGTGTGAGCCGGCAAATATACGCAAGGCAACTCAGGCCACACGGGTGATACTCAGACCTTCCTGTTTGTTTACATAGCAGTTTGTGTGCTCTGAACCCTGCACAGCCGCTTAAGGCAACCGGGCGTATTCTCATCCCCCTTTTACAGATGGGAAACTGAGGCACGGAGCGTGGACATGGCCCCAGGTCACACAGTGAGACAGTGTCGGAGCCAGGAATGCAGCTGCAGAGTCTTCCAGCTGGGCCAGCCGCAGCACCCTGCCCCCTTCGCCCTCCCCCCGCCAGCCCCACACCAGGCCTTGGCATGTGTGTTTCCGGGCCCCGGTGTGTGCACATACGTGCGTGTGCATGTCCATGTCTGCGTGTGTGTGTGAGCACGTCTGTCTCTACGCCGGCGTTGGGGGTGCGGGTGAGATTTATTACCGAGGACAGTGCAAGGAGAGTCTGCCCATTATTCCTGGTGTCCGCCTCGGCTCCTGACAGCTCGGCGGAATTGAAATATCTCGTTTAAAGCCAGTCAGGATCTTGGTCGATATCGGGCGTGACACTCAAGGACTCTCTCCCATCGGGCACCGGGCGCGCTCCCCGCAGGGTCAGGCGTGGGCCACAGACCTCTTTTATCCTGGCACCTCGTTGTCTTTGGAACGCCACTGCCAGCTCTGCTGTGCCCACCCCAGCATGGACCCCGCAGGTCCAGTTCTGATCTCCCTGAGGCTGGCGTCAGGCAGGAGAGGCTCCACCCAGCTCCGGACGAGACCCCCTTGGTCTTCTCTCCTTCCCTGGCCCTGGCAGCGCTCGGACCCCAGGCCTGGCTCTGGACCCCAGTGGGGCACACAGGCCCTCGGGGGGACTGCTGGGCACCTTCACGCTGCCAACACTTGCCGGGGGCTCGTCCTGGGCAGCTCGGTCAGACGTTTCCAGCAAAGGCCAATGACAGCGGGGGTTGGGGGCAGTTACCCCGTGCCCAAGGGACTGCTGGTCACTGGCCCAGACGGGGTGGGGGGAAGTGGGGGGATTTGGGCTCTCCTGCTTCTCTCCTGGATGCCGCTCACTCGCCGTGTCTCTCCGAACCAGTCACTGAGCCACGACAAAACGTGAGGCAGGGACAAGGCCGGGGGGCGGTGGGGTCAGCAGCTCCCCCTTAGCGAGCCATCTAACCATGCTCAGCGCAGCAGGAGATCCAGGGCTAGGAGGGGGACGCAACCCCGGATGACCCTCACCCACAGCCCCACTTAGGTGGAGGAACGGTGGCGTCGCAAGCGGGGCGTGGGCAGGCAGAGCTAATGGCTGGAGCAGGAGTCGGGAGGAACGGGGCAGGGGCAGGAGCGATCGTTCAGCCAGCTGGGGGCTCAGCTCGCTCCTGTGCAGCGCGGTGTGTGCCACTGGGTTAACACCCACCACCCCAGAGGTGGCTGCATTTGGCGGTGGAGGCGTGCTGGGATTGGCTCAGCCAGGAGCACTGTGATCATCCAGGGGGGTGGGGAGGGTGCAGCGGAGAGGGAGGTGTTGCAGGAATGCAGGGGCCTGGCGGTGCTCCCTCTGGCCCAAGACGCCCGAAGAGCCGGTGACAGCGACGGCTGCCAGGGAGTCGCGGCTGCTTGGGCTAACGAGGCCGGCCAAGCTGGGGCTTCGAACTCTGGGCGTGCTTAGCTGCCGGTGGGAAGCGGGGCAGGGGGAGAGCTGGCAGGACGCTGGTGGCACCTGGCCTGTCCATTGCGCTGGACAGCCTGAGCCGAGCCCTCAGGAAACGGTTTAGTGGCCCAATGGGGGTCTTAGGCTGCCACCTAGGGGCTGGTCGGGGACCCGGTGGAATTTCAGCATGGTGGTGACTCGCACACGCTGGTGGCTCGCACGCTTTTAACATTCCGTCTGCTCTCGGAACAGCGGTGCCCTGTTTTTAAGACGAGGCCTGGCAAGCCGTGGCGATTAACTCTTGTCTCTCAGGACCCAGGGCCTGCTTGCAGTCATGCACACCAGGCCAGCGTGCGCCTGTCCCCATCTCCGATCTGCCTATCTGCTCTGTTCCTGTGAGCCGGCAGGTGATTGAAATACACAAGGATCCTGCTCTCAGACACACTTGGACAGTGCTCGTCTTATCTCTGCAAATCCCCTGCCAGCTCCCAAGGCCAGGGCAGACAAGTGGTGCGGACAGGAAGACGGCCCAGTATTCACAGCCGACGGCAGCCCTGGGGTCCTCCAGGCTTGTCGATCGTTGTGGAGAGACGGAGGGGTCATCTAGGCTGTGGTGGTGAGTGCCATGAGTTTGCTAGATCTCAGCAATGAGCGTGCCCCCGAGCAGAAGGCCTCCTGTTCCCTATAGCACAGGGATGGACTTTACATTGGGGATGAGCTGCGTTGGCAGATATGCGTCCATGAAGAGCGGGCAGCGCACGAGTGGAATATCACGGGGCGCTGCAGGGTAGGAATGAGGTGCGTCTGCAGAGTTGGGGTGTGTGGGGAGCTGAGAGGTGGCATAGCTGGGGGCTGCAGGTCGGGATTGAGGGGCACTGTCAGAGCTGGGTATGTCTGGAGCCCAGACCTGGCATAGCTGGGGGCTGTGGGTCAGGATTGAGGTGCGCTGGCAGAGCTGGGTGCGTGGGAAGCCCAGACCTGGCATAGCTGGGGGCTGTGGGTTGGGATTGAGGGGCACTGGCAGAGCTGGGTGTGTCTGGAGCCCAGACCTGGCATAGCTGGGGGCTGTGGGTTGGGATTGAGGGGCACTGGCAGAGCTGGGTGTGTCTGGGGCCCAGAGCTGGCATAGCCAGGGGCTGCGGGTCGGGAGTGAGGTGCACTGGCAGAGCTGGGTGTGTGGGGAGCCCAGACCTGGCATAGCTGGGGGCTGTGGGTTGTGATTGAGGGGCACTGGCAGAGCTGGGTGTGTCTGGGGCCCAGAGCTGGCATAGCCAGGGGCTGCGGGTCGGGAGTGAGGTTCACTGGCAGAGCTGGGTGTGTGGGGAGCCCAGACCTGGCATTGCCAAGGACTGTGGGTCAGGATTGAGGGGCACTGGCAGAGCTGGGTATGTGTGGAGCCCAGGAGTGGAACAGTGGGGCGGGGAGGTATTTTGCTGCTTGGGATTGAGGGGCATCATTGAAGATGGAGCGGACGGGGGAAGCTTTGCACAGCACGTCCCCACGATATGACTAGCTCTCCCAGCTATCAACCCACTGATGCACATCTAGGTTATCTCAGGCCCCCTGAGAGGTTCCTTGGGGTGAAACAGCCACTTCCTCGACTCCATTAGCCCCCCGCTTGGCATCAGAGCCCTGGCACGGCAGAGCGCTGCCGCTGCTGCTCCCCCCGGCTCTCTGTGGGGCCTTGAAGTGAAACCTCTTCCTCTTTGTCACATCAAAGGCTCCCGGCTCCTGTTCTCCAGCCACGCATGGGGCAGATTAAATTCCTGGTGTGGCAGCACAGGGACGAGATGCTCAACTCAAGCTCTTGTCTGGGTGCCGGCTGACCGGGTGGGGGGGTGTCGATGGGGGGGCGGGGGGCACTGGCAGTGCTGATGCCCGCAGCGGCTGGGCAGGGGGTTTAATCTGTCAGGCAGCAACTGTCCGTCAGTGTCTTGTTATTAAAGTTTAATTTGAACTGTGTATCAAAAGGACAGAATGCAGCTGAATCAAAGCGGCCAGCGGCACTTTTTAATACTTGATTGGATTTCAGGGGGGAGGCTTGCGTTTCCTTATTTATTTACTCATCCCTGTCTCCGCTTTCTCTCTGTTCTGAACAGAAATAGTCCAGAGGAGGCCCGGAGGTTAATGCTCCGGCTGCCACTCATGCCTTCCAGCTGGGAGGTGCTGCTTCACCCTGCGACACTGCTGAGCTGGGTTCTGGTCCTAGGTCCGCACCCCGCTTGGGCAAATCGCTCCCCCTTCCTGTGCCTCTCTGTCCCCCTCCGGCCGGCTCTAGGCTGTGGACGCTTTGGGGCAGGGACTGTGGGTGCGGCGTGGGGCCCCGATTGTGGTTGTGGCCCCTGTAATCCCCATATGATTAAATCCAGGGGGGCTGAGTGTGAAATCCACAGGGAATTGGTGCCCCATTGGGAGCTGGGGCGAGTGGGGCCTGGCTGGGACGGAGGAGGTAAGCGCTGGTGCCCAAGGGCACCGAAACGAGCCAATGTACATTTATTTTCCTTATCTCCTAATAATCTTCTGAGGCTAGAGAGGGAGAGATAAGCACAGCAGCCGCGGGTGGCGGGGGTGATAAGCAGCTTGGCTTGCAGCTCGATCCAGACTAATCAGAACCGCGCCGGGCTGGGTGACCTTGCCGGGCGGGCCGGCCCTGCTCCCCGGGCAGCCTCACTGGGCCCTCTCCTGGGAGTGGCTGGGCCTGAGGCTGCGTCCTGTCTCTCCAGTCACTGCGGGCCATGGACTCACGCCGGCACAAACTGGGTGGGCTGGGCTGGGCTGAGCCATGAGGGCCTTTCCAGACTGGCGGCACAGCGGCTCAGCCGAGGAGCGGGCAAAGGGCAGAGTCTGCCGTGGGCCGCCGGCAGGAGGCAGTGGCGTTTCGGGGACTAGAGCGAGTTTGTCTGAGTGATGCCTGGCAGCGTTGCTGCTCGAGCTGGAGAAGTTGCCTGTTGCCCCAGGCTGACAGAGCTTGTCTCCCGTCGAGAGCCGGAGCTGGGAAGCCAGGGTGCTCCATGTTCCCCACCCCCGGAGCACTCCTGGGTTCCCTTCATGTCATGCCGAGGAGCTGTCCCGGGTCCCAGGAACGGCCACGCTGACTCACGGCTCGCTTCTCTTTGAGCTGCAATGGGATCGGGTTGCTGTGCTCAGCAATGCTCTGACTGCAAAGCGAGCATTGACCACGGAGTCCGGTAACCTCCGTCTAGCCCCAGGAAAGGGAGATCGCCACTGGCCAAGCAGAACTTCGCTCTTCTGGGGTTCCTGCTGTGTTTGGATTGAGCCTCGGGCCGCTGCGGGGTTGTTTCTCCTGGCTGCCTTAGCCGAGGGGCCGGAGCTACATTCGTAGGAACCTTCGCAGACAGCATGTACGAATGCTAGAGGGGAAATACTAAGACGGGTGAGGTAGGGTGCCTGGCGTGAAATGAGGCCTTGTGGAAACTGGGTGGAACGAGGATAATCCATGGGACGCAGTAATACCAGGGTACTACCAGGAATGGCAGAGTAGTCGTGCTGCTGGGGGATTGGCGCTGTATGTGAAAGACGCATCGAGTCAAAGAAAGTAAAAGGGCAGGATGCAGAGAGAAAATCTCTGTTCCTTGGAGCAGCGAGTCCTGGAATCCACAAGGCGGGCGGCCGTTCTTCATTTAGTGCGAAGTGTCACACAGGGTCTGGTCCAAGAGGTGAATGCAGTTGAAAAGCTTGATAATAGTGATCAGGAAGTGCTAAATTTAACAGCCTGGTCGGGGGGAAATGCCAAAGAGCCCCACCACTTCCAAACGGGGAACGACACGGAAAGGAGGAAGCTAATGAGACGGCACTCGACAGGAGCAGTCGCCAGAGTGACATGCCTGCAAGCTGCATGGAGACTATTTCAAAACACCATCATAGAGGCCCAAATACAAAAGAAACACTCGGGGGGCCAAAAAATGCCCCCAGGGCTCAGCAGCGGAGTCAAAGGCGCGGCTAGAGGCAAAACGTCCTCCTTTAAAAATAGGAGGTCAAATCCTCGTGAGGGAAAGAGAAACGAGCATGGACTCTGGCCAGTCGAGCGTAGAAGTGTACTAAAGTAGGCCAAGAGAGACTCTGAAGAGCGCCTCGCTAATGGCACAGCTCAACCCGTTACAGCCACTTCCTCACCCTCGGAAAGCGGGCAGAACAGGGTTGGTTTCAGAGACAGCCCCCGTGACTTTGCTTCGCTTGAAGCTGATGCCTGGAGGTCAAGTGTGATGCACTGACCTGCAGCACCAGCTCCCAGTGTCGGCCCCAGGCCTTGGCGGGGATCCTCCAGGCAAGGGGCCCCCACAAGCACCAGCCTCCCCCGCCGTGCTGAGCGGCAGGTGTGGGGATGGCGGGGCCATTAAAGGCACAGCAGCAAAGGGGAAAAGCACCTGTGTTAAAGGCTGTAGTCCAGAATGGGGGGAAGGAGCCCTGAGCCCGCTCCTCTTCCCTTGTGGGGTCAGTGGGGCCAAAGGTGGTCCTTCTCCAAGGCCCAGAATAGACCTAAATGTCTCTGTGTCCTTGCTGGGGGTCAGAGCTGTGCAGCCGGGCGCCAGTGACTCAGAGCAGTGCTTTGTCGGGAATTCATTTGGCCTCTGTGAAGTTCGGAGGCTGCAAGCAAAGGTCAGGAGTTCTGGGACAGCCCCTCCAGACGTCTCTACCTTTGACAGCCTGCCGCCTCTCCATCATGTGAATCGCCTCCTATCCCCGACACAGGCGGACACGAGCGGTGGGGGCAGCTGGTGAACACTGCTCGTGTTTCCTGGCAGAAATATGAACTCGACACGTGTCTGCGTTGTGTCCTGTACTGTGAGAAGCGCCGAATCCTGCACCGGGGTGCCGATTTCACCGCAGCAAGAGATTTCTCCCAGCCCACACTTGGCATGGTTGCTTTTTAAAGGCACGCGCTCTACCTGAGGTGTGTTAGAACAAAGGAAGCCACGTGGATGTGAAGCCCATAAGAACGGCCAGATTGGGTTACATAGGCACTGACTCCTTGGGGTGCTCCAGGGCTCCAGGGCTGGAGCACCCACAGAAATAAATAGTGGGTGCTCAGCACCTTCCGGCAGCCCCCTGATCAGCTCCTCCCCCTCCCTCCCAGCGCTTCCCGTCCGCCACAGATCAGCTGTTCTGAAGGCACCGGGGGAGCGGGGAGTGAGGGCAGGGTGCCATCGGGCAGAGCAGGGGTCAGGAACCCCCCAGCAACTCATAAAGATGGTGCCTATGTTGGGTCAGACAAACTGGGGTTCATGAACCCTTGGGGGGTTGTGAAATGTATCAGGGGGTTCTCAGAAAAAAATCCGTAATGACGGACAAAGCTGTCCC
Source organism: Malaclemys terrapin pileata (assembly GCF_027887155.1). Classification (NCBI taxonomy): domain Eukaryota; kingdom Metazoa; phylum Chordata; order Testudines; family Emydidae; genus Malaclemys; species Malaclemys terrapin. Next base: position 3,665,114 of record NC_071517.1, read on the forward strand.
TAGGGTCCCCGGGCGCGGGGGCTGGCAGCCCGAGCCCCGTGACCATGACTTCCTGGCAGAACCAGTTTAAGCTTTGTTGTAGTCGTGCGTTGTTTGCATGGACTGCTCAAGACCCTAATGCTTGTGGGAGGAACTCTTTCTTTGAGCTGGCTTCTTAAATACCTTCCTGCTGTTTCACGTCTGATATCTCTGGATGAAACATGTAGGAGGCTTAATCGAATGATATGAGCTACAAAAGTGAAATCTTGGAAGAGTGTTGCCATTTTCATAACGTAATGAAATGTATAATGTAATGATAAATAATAATGCAATAATAAATAGTGTGTAATAAGCTTGTCATAAAAAAATCAAATGATTTCCAAGATCACTGCTTCTATGATTTATGCTCAGGTAAGGGAGAAAATCCCTGGAAATATTCATTTTTAGGAGGGGGGTTCGTGAGATTTGATATGTCCGTGAAAGGGGTTCGCAGGTTGTTAAAGTTTGGGAACCACTGATCTAGCCCAATATCCTGTCTTCTGACAATGCCCAGTGCCCGGTGCTTCTGAAGGAATGATCAGAACAGGGCAATTTATTGACTGATCTATTCCCTTATTGCCCAGTCCCAGTGTCTGGCAGTCAGAGGTTTAGGATCACCTCTGCAGCACGGGCTTGTGTCCCTGAGCATCTTGGCTAATAGCCACTGACTGATCTATGCTCCACAAAGCATCATGGGTAAAAAATGCAACTGTACCCTGCAGGCGGTGTTCCTGTAATACCATTTGCTGCCAGCAGGGGGCGGTCTCTTTTTCCGTCCCCTCCCCCACCCCTCCAGCTGTCTCGTGGGTTGGGAAGTCTATGGTCGTGGCTTTGGAGAAGTAACGGGGACCTGGCGAGTGACTGCAGATCACTGTGGATGCTGGTCGTGCTGGTGCTGCACAGAGAGACGTAAAGATAGTAGGAACTTGGTTAGTCTCTTGGCTGACGTGACAGATTGCGGCTGGCCTCCCAGCGTATCTAATCAGTTGGGTGTCTGTATCTATTTAGAGACTAACACATTTATTTGGGCATCCGATGAAGTGGGTTCTAGCCCATGAAAGCTGATGCCCAAATAAATGTGTTAGTCTCTAAGGTGCCACAAGGACTCCTCGCTCTTTTTGCAGATACAGACTAACAGGGCTGCTACTCTGAAACCTGTATCTATTTAGTCACCTCTCCCTTTCTCCCTCTAGGTACATGATCACATCACTGGACCGCACCCATGCCGGCGTCTACCGCTGCATCGTCCGCAATCGGATGGGGGCCCTCTTGCAAAGGCAGACGGAAGTCCAGGTGGCATGTAAGTCGCACCCTCCTCCATGTCTCCGTCGGTGGGTGAGTCTTTGCCCCAGGAGCTGGAGTGCCCTGAAGAGCCCACCAGAGCCCAAACCACCTTCATGGCCCATGGTGGGCAGATGTCATGGTTCTGAATTATGGTTATGACCGAGGCCGGGGCCCCTCTGCGCTAGGTGAAGTACGAACACAGAACAGCAAACAGTCCCTGCCCCAAGGAGCTTCCAGTCTCATGTCTCTGCATGGGCAGAGCCCTTTGTGAGCAGTGATGTCCTCAGGCTAAATACCTCACTGGGTGTACCTCCCCCGAGTCATTTCCACTCTTGTCGTTAAGAGATGCTCAGTGTGGTAGATTCCGGTGGCTCAGACACTGGCTAAGAGACCAGCTACAAAGGGGTAGGAACTGGAGCTCCGTTTTCAACACACTAAAGGTTCACGGAGGGGGCATCCTGGGACTGGCTGGAAAAGGCGGGGAACCGTGAGGTGCCAAAATGTGCAGATGACCCAAATTTGTACCGTTTGTCAGGACACGGGAGAGGGCGTGAAGAACCTCAGAGGGGCCTAATGAAGCGAGGGGAACGGGCAGCATGACGGTAGTTGGAATTCACTGCAAGACAATACACGCTGGAAGGAATCATTTGAGCCATTCATACACACTGTTGGGCTTGAAATTAGCTGCAACTGGGCCATGAGTCGGGGGTATTGGCAGAGTTGTGAGAGGTTTCCAAGACTGGGATAGCAGTGGGGCTGCAGGTCAGGATTGAGGGTCACTGGCAGAGCTGGGGGGTGGGGAGCCCAGGGCTGGGATAGCCGGGGGCTGCAGGTTGGGATTGAGGGGTGGGGAGCCTAGGGCTGGGATAGCCAGGGGCTGTGGTTCAACATGAAGGGAGCATTGACAGAGCTGAGGGGTGCACGGCCAGACTGGAATAGCAGGGGGGGCTGTGAGTCAGGATTGAGGTGTTTTGGCAGAGCTGGTCGGGGCAGCTTGCCCCACTCCTATCTCAAGTCGGCATCGTCCAGGCTTCACTCAGGAGTAAAATTCACCCGGGAGCGAGAGAAATCCGTTCCTCTGAGTAGCCTTCGACAGGCGCCCAAAGTAAACAGCGTTTATAATCATTATGGAAAGCAAATGCAAACGCTGGTGCGGGGCAAGCCGCCCGCATAAATCAGCAGCGAGGCAGCTGCAGGCGCCCTAAAGAGCGGGAAAGGCTGGAAGGAAGATGATGGATTTCAGGCTGGCGTGAGGCGCGGGATTGCCGGATGGCTCCTGCCGAGCCGTGTGTAGTTGGCGAGTCTCGTCCGTCAGAGAGAGGGGGAAGAACTGGAGCAACGGGGCCCAGGAGCGTGGGGCTGGGAAGCAATGCCGGCAGGGGCGCGGCCCCGACCCAGACAGGGCCCCTGTTTGCCAGGCGCTGCACAGACACCTGGTGAGAGTCGGGCCCTGCCCTGAAGGGCTGATGGTGTAGAGATGAGGCAGGCAGGATCAGGCCCTGAGGCTGGCACCCAGCACAGGAGGCTGGGATGGCCCCTCTCGGGGGCAGGAGGGGAGCACTGGAGCAAAGGCCCCCCGCTGACCATGTCGAGGGGGGGGCGGAGGGTTCTTGTCCTTGAGTGCGTGTCACCCCCCCAGCCCCAGCTTGTCTTCCTCCCTCCCTTCTGTGTCCGGTTCTCCCGGCACCGTTCCCGTGCAGGCCTGGGGCCTTTTGGGATGGGCTCCTCCCCAGGAAATGAGCTTCGCGCGCTACGTGCCCCCTCCCCGACGGACCTACGTCCTTCAGGCGGGAACCTCGCGGCGCTGGGATCAGAGCCACCGCAGCCACCTGAGCAGGCCTGCGCACTCCCGGCTGCCTCTCCAGTGCGGTCGCCAGCGGGCCGTGTAACAGCGATGCGCTGGCCCTGCTTTGGGCAGAGGCCCCATGATTCACCAGCGGGGCAGCCCTCTGGGCTAGCGAGATGGAGGCCGCACGGCAAGCCAGTCTCAGGCTTTTTAACTGTCGGGTCACCTGCCCCTGCTCAGAGCCCTGTCTGCGTGGCAGCCTCCCCTGGCAAGGGAGGCGAATTACAGCTCCTAACTGGCCCAGCCTCTCCCTAGGAGCAAAGCTCTGCTAGAAAGAAAGGGTGGCCTCTGAGTTATGACTCCAGAGATCCGGGTTCAGGGCCCAGCCCTGCCACAGCCTTCCTGTGTGCCCTTGGGTGAGTCACTTCCTCTCTCCGGGCCCCGTTCTCCAGCTGTCCTGGGGGAGAATGATCCCCCGTCGTCTGTTTAGATTTCGAGGGACTGTCTCCTGCCACAGCTAAGTACAGCGCCTAGCGCCACAGGGTCCTGCTCTCAGCTGGGCTCTGTGTGCGACAAATCACGAGCCGAACCAGCCCCTTACCCTAGCCCCAGCCCAGCGTGCGGCTAAGCAGATTGTCAAGGCAGTGCAGACCAGGCTGAGGTATAACAAGCCTGTTGCAGACAACAGTTTTCAAGGTGAAATATAAAAGCGGCAGGACGAGGTTCCCTCAGTCGCCGTCCCTGACACACCCGGCGAGAGCTTTCACCCAGCCCGAGCTGCTCCCGTGGGACTCATAGCTGCTGGATCTGAATATGCAAACGCTCGTCTACGCTTTAGTTTGGGTAACGGAACCGCTCGTTGGCTTCTTTGAAAAATGTGGTGAAAAAGCCACAGTGACAGGCCCGGCGGGCTCTGGCTGGGAGCTGGTGTGAGAACAGGCTGGAAATAAGGCGCACGCAATTCACCGCTGTGACAGTATAGCTAGGGAAATGGGGGACATCCGAGTCACCGGTTCTCAGCAGTAACGAAGGGAAAAGCAAGACTCTTTCTCAAAGCCACGCTCTCGCTTGGCCAGAAGGTGAGGGCTGCGTGCTGGAATCACGGGGGTGAGGGTGTTCAGTGACGGAGGAGGTCACATTAGATGGTCCCCAAGTGCCATTTGAGCCTTATAAATCTATGAATGAAAAAGTACCGGCACACCCAGGTGAGCTCTCCTGGGTTCCTCAGAAACTCGGCCCACCCTCCGCAGTGCAAGGGATTTCCGGGCCGTGGTAATGAGCTGAGGAAGCTGTCTGAGCAAGGCCCCGCTTGTGTCTCCGAGCAGAGCCGAGCAGTGACAGAACGGTACAATCCAGCTGAGCGGTAACGGGGCCTTTGCAGCTCAGGCCTTGGTGCAATGAGTTTGGTGGCTCTGTGTGTGGACTGGGCTGCAGTACCTCTGCAGGGCTCTAGCACGCGATACTTAATCCCGTGGGTTAAAGCAGAGCTCAAGCAGTGCTCTGGGTATCGTGCTGGCCCCCTGCCCAGCGGTGATTTCACTCCAGTGCTGAGGGACTGGCTTTCTCCTCTGGTCGTTTGGATGTGAGCCCCACCCCACTCCTGAGTCACCCCCAAAGCTGGTCCCAGCCAGATCCCCACGAGCCCCGCTCCCGAAGAGTGATGACAAATCAAGAAGCTAATGAGAAATTAATAAGGCAGCTGCGCTAACAACTAATGATAATGGCGAAGTCGTTAAAAAAAGATTCTTTACATGTTTTTAATTACAGCAATTAAGGGAAGTCAGTAAAATATCTCCCCTCCCTCCCCTCTTCCTCACACACCCTAGTTTACTCCTATTTTTTTAAAACCGCGATAAATTTCCAGGGTGCAAACTGCTGAGCAGTAAGAAGGCAGAGTGAGACTCTGACCTTGCTCTCAATGCCACAGTCATGAGTTGGCTCGAACCGTCCACACAACTGGCCTTTCATAGAATCCTAGAATCTCAGGGTTGGAAGGGACCTCAGGAGATATCTAGTCCAACCCCCTGCTCAAAGCAGGACCAATCCCAACTAAATCATCCCAGCCAGGGCTTTGTCAAGCCTGACCTTAAAAACCTCTAAGGAAGGAGATTCCACCACCTCTCTAGGGAACCCATTCCAGTGCTTCACCAATAGGGTGACCAGACAGCAAATGTGAAAAATCGGGACAAGGGGTGGGGGGTAATAGGAGCCTATATAAGAAAAAGACCCAAAAATCGGGACTGTTCCTATAAAATCGGGACATCTGGTCACCCTATTCACCACCCTCCTAGTGAAATAGTCTTTCCTAATATCCAAGAGTGGATATAAATAGTGTTTCCTCCTGCTTCTGTAACTCACTGAGCCCTGTCGACTTCCCCCCATGTGTTGGAGGGCTCGGGGGTTATCCACAGAGGGTTTGGAGCCTTGAATGGGTGTGCCTTCGTTTCCTCAGCTCGCCCTGCATGCCGCTCCCCAAGGTGTGCTCAGCGGGCAGGCTGAATGGAACATGGGGGGGTTGTCTTCGGAGACTGAACTCATGACCTCGAAGCATGAGCCTCTGCCGCTTGGGTTGCAGCACCAGGTCTATTAGTGTGGCAGCAGGAGGGGTTCACAGCCCTCTATGGGTCACCCCAATATGCTATTTCATTGTGGCACCTGGCCCCCAGTGCGCCAGGCGCTGTACAAACCCAGAACAAAGGGACGGTCTCTGCCCCAAAGCCTTTCCAGTCAAAGTCAAAGACATGAGACAAGGAATGGATGCAGACAGGTGGATGGGGGCTGGGGGGGAGGCACAAGGGGACAGTGAGGCAGTACCGGTCAGCATGTCGGGCTGTGGTCTCTGCACACCAGCAGCTGAACCATGGCCGAAGTTTTGTGTCAGCACTGCAGCAAAGGAGAGTCTAGCCCTGCCACGAGTAGGAGACAAAGAGCCGCCCGTGTCCTTCTGAGCAGCGAGGCCAGGACAGCCACGTTGGCCCTGCTCGGGATGGGGGTGAGCGGCAGGCCCATGCTGTGGCAAGGAGACGGACACAGACACTTCCCTCCTTAGCCCACGCTCCGGTGTTGGGCTCTGAGAGCATCTTGCCGGCTCCCTGCCGGCCCTGACGCCTTTGTCTCTGTTTGCTTTCCAGACATGGGCAGCTTCGAGGAGAGCGAGACGCACCAGAGCGTGTCCCACGGTGAAGCGGCCGTCATCCACGCCCCCCGCATCGCCAGCTTCCCCCAGCCCCAGGTCACCTGGTTCCGGGACGGCCGGAAAATCCCCCCCAGCAGCCGCATGTGAGTCAGGTCGGGTCCCAGCCCCAGCCCTGGAGGGACGCCTGGGGGCGGGGAGGAGCTGCTGACTCTAGGGAGTCCAAAGACAGGTGCCCCGGTGGCCCAACGGCTGGGGCCTGCTGCCTGTGGGGGGTTGTCGTGGCCTATGCAGGCAGGGGGTCGTCTAACTAAATAACAGCAAAGCAAGCCTACCCCGACTGCACAAGGCGACTTCCCCCCAGGCCGCCCGCACGGCAGTACTGGGCGCGGTCCCCAGGGCAGCAATCCAGCCAGGCACTAGGGCAGCGCTCACTCTGCATCCTACGGCGCCCCCCTGCAGCAGCACGGCCCCGCAGGGCACGCTGGGGGCAGGAGTAGCGTACCGAGCACACTGGGACGGCGATGTGGTGGCAAACACCAAGCCTTCCTCCTGCACGTGTCCATGCACCAGCTTCTCTCTCCTCTTCCCCGTCTTCCCGCTAGCATCACCCCTCTGCCTGCCAAGTGCCTGCTGCACGTCAGGAGAGAGAGAAACCCCTGAGCACGTCCCCCATCGCCTCCAGGGGCCCTGTACTGCACCTTCCCCTGGGGGAGTGTGCGCTCCGGCGTGTCCTCCCCAGCAAACAGCCCTCTGGGGAGCCAGCCTGCCTACCAGTCCCCCGCCTCCTCCCCGGGCTCTGCGCGCTGATTCTATTAAACGCCCGCTCCATCACCCTGCCCCTGGCAATTACAGCAGATTAATATTCATGGCGGAGTTCAAAGGGGTCCTTGGGAGCGAATCGGCTGGTGTCTGCGGGGTGGAGATACGGATCTGATGAATGCTATCACACTGGCAGAGGCAGGCCAGGGTGGCATGTAGCCACCAGCCCTCGGAGCCCCCTATCTGACCGGGAAATTCGGCTTCCTGCCCCCTGCCTGGTGATTAGCAGCCGCTTATCAACCCACTAGCCATGTCCTGCCCACGCCAGGACAAGCACGGAGCGGGGAGGGGAGCAGCCGGGGGCGGGTTTGTTTAGTCGTTTATTTATTTGGGATTGATTCGCTTTTGTCCCCTAATTAAATTATCAGGCGGCTGCAGGAGCTCGACTAACTAACTACAGAACCCTGTCTCGGAGAGTAGGGAGAGGGAGGAAATGTACCCATGGCAACAATGGGTACCGAGGAGACAGCAGCTCTTCATTTATTTAGCGCAGGCTGGCAGTGATGGAGCTGCTTATGGTGACAGCTCGCATCCAAAATGCAGAGGATTCTCCCCATTTAGCATCCCCTCAGCTCTCCCACTCCTTACCGGCCTTCTGGCATCGTAAGGCCTTGGCCCCCTGGTGCCTCTGGTTCCTTCTCCACTTCCAGACAGCACCTGCACCGTGCCACTCTCTGCAGGATATTCAGTGCTGTCATTTTACCTCTTGATACACTGGTGCGTGGAGGGGTGCCACACCAGAGCCGCACCCACACATACCCCGGGACCCACCAGCGGAGCAGCACTGGGTCCGAGGGTACGTCTCCGCTACAGCGGCACGGCTGCAGCGCTGTAGATGTGCCGCTGTAGCGTCGACCCTTCCTACGCTGATGGAAACGGTGTTCCCGTCAGTGTAGTTCACCCAGCCCGGCGGCTCGGTTGATGGAAGAATTCTTCCGTCCACCTAACTACGTTGCACCGGGCGTGAAACGTTTCCCAGCCTTGAGCACCGGAGCTGGCAGCGTTGACCAGGCCTGAGAGCAGCTGGCGCTGTGTCTTGCCTTGTTTGCATGCAGGACACAGACTAACTGACACTTTCCGTTTTAAACTGGCAAACACAGGAAGGGTTAATTTCCTTTCAGTGGAGTCACCTCCGAGGCAGCAGCCAGTCGCCCCAGGCACTGGGCTGTTCCATACAGTCACTGCCAAGCGGTATCAGTGCAAAGTATTTATTATTATTGTCATTACATTCCTAGAGCCCCTTTCATCCCCGGGATTCCAGGGGGCTTTATAGTCTGGTCTTAGAGCCATCACGGCACCCCCACCGGACAGCAAACCGCCACATGGCACGCCAGCAGAGCCCGGGAATACGGCAAAGGGGCTGAACGCTCCAGGGGAAGCCCGGAGCAAAACAGAACCAGGCCAGGACACTAATAACCCAACTGCTGCGGCACCTCCTAATGATGCGTCAGGGCATTGCTCAGAAAGTATTTCAGAGCAAAGAGCACCCCCTGCTGACGGACCCGTGGAGTGCTGGTTCTTCCCAGCAGAGGGAAGGGGATAGTCCTGCAAAAGGGAGCCACGTTCCTTTTGACCTCCAAGATCTCTGTAGCGATTGGGTTCCCAGCGCTACGCAAACCCCCAGTCCTGGGCGCCTGCTCGCTCAGGTCCCCTGCCTTCGGGATAGCCCATCCCAGCATGCATCAGGGCCCAGCAGCCTTCTGCAGCTGGGTGGGATTCCCAGCTCTGATGGCTCCATCCCGGCCGACCCTGAGTGCAAAGAACAGGTTGGCCCCAAGCTCTCTCCGGCAGCCCCAAGGTGAAAGAATTAGCCCAGGCTGGTCAGTCTAGGGCTGCCACTTTTTCCGGGATTTTGTGGGATCGCACTTCTCACCAGCTCGGCTGGCACAGCTGTTAATGGGATGCCCAGATTATTCAGGGCTGCCACCCCGTTGTCATGGGGCTTCTCAGCCTTGAGACACGCCATTGCTGCTATCAGGGCCACCCAGAGGATTCAGGGCGTCTGGGGCAAAGCGGGGGAGCGGACATACTCACCGGGTGGTACTCCGAGTCTGCGGCGGCGGCGGCGGCGGGTCCTTCGGTTGCTCCGTGTCTTTGGCAGCACTGAAGGATCCGCTGCCGAAGACCCAGACCGCTGTCGGGTAAGTAAAAAGGCACCTCTAGCCAGGAAAGGGATTCTCAGCCAGGGCTCACGGGGCCCGCCGGAGCCTGGGGCAAATTACCCCACTTGCCCCCCCATCTGGGTGGCCTTGGCTGCTATGCCATGACATGCTGCTGCCTCCCAGCATGTGACACCGGTGTCGCCATTGTGCAGTGAGCTTGTCATGCGTGACAGGGTTGTTTGGTCCGAGGGCTGGTTTAAAGTCTGGGCATTGTAGGCCTGGGCCACAGCTCCTGGAGTCGCACGATGAAGAACATCTATATATTTGTAGCTCTCATGCATGCAAAGAAAAGCTTGAAAATGTGAATTGAGCATGACTATTGGTTGCCTGAGTCTGCAGAGAGCCTGAAACAATAGCTCCAAGATGCCTCATTCATCTTAATTCTGAAACCTGCTGCCACTTGAGGAAAGGTGGGGCCACAGCAGGGAGGTGGAGCCATATGGGGGTGTACCTGCATCCCTGGATTGTGCTAAATTGTGGGTCAGGCTGCTTTGAGATCAGGCAGACAAAGTACTGTTTCCTGGACCATCTATATTTTGAGGCCGCAGTAGGGCATTTTGGACTTCTCTCGCAGCCTTTCAGACGCGTGTCAGACATCTCGATCCCCCCTCCCGCCAACCCGACTGCAGGGAGGCAGAGACATTAGCAGAGTGAATCCATCCAGACCCTGCCACGCTCACCTAATGGGAGAAAGTGAAAAGAACTCGACTGGATTTGTCCTTGTTAAACTAGCATTAAGGATGCTTAACAGATGTCGCGGGCGCATCACATTAGGATCCGGAGATAGACTTGACAAACTAATGGTTTTGTTTATCATTGAGAAAATGAATTAAAAAAAAAAAAGCGGGAGCCAGACGAAATGGGAGAGGGAAAGCGCTGGCACTCACGCAGGCTGGAATAGTCTGCTGGGGGAAAAATGGCTCCCTCTCCCCACGCAGACAGATACATTCATAGTGAGACATGCGTTGTCCCCTGGGCTAGTCCTTAGGAAAGATCGCTCTCATACCAGCCTCCTTTTGGCTTGTGTGCTCACCTACCTAACGCACACACACACAGGTAATAGCGAGGTGGTGCCCAGCCTCGGCCATGCGCATGTACATGGCGTGTGTAAACATACATACCAATATTACATGCTATAGCCCTGCACACACGTAATCGTTCTGGATTGCATAGCCTATAAGACACACACAGATACCCTGTTTCCCCGAAAATAAGACATCCTCCGAAAATAAGGCCTACTTACAGTTTTGCCTCTCGTTGTAATATAAGGCATCCCCCCGATAATAAGACCTCCCCGATAATAAGGCATCCACCGATAATAAGGCATTTTTCATTTCTGAAAAATAAGACATCCCCTGAAAATAAGACCTAGCGCATCTTTGGGAGCAAAAATTAATATAAGACACTGTCTTATTTTCGGGGAAACAGGGTAGAGATATTCCATACACACACACACACGTGTAAGCATGGGTAACGGCCCCTCTGCTCCGGGCATCCTTGGGGGTTGAACTCTGAAGCCCTAAAAGCCTGAACGTCTGCTGCTTTAGCTAAAGGAGCATCTCCACTCACTGGCAGCTGTAGTAGGCTTGTAACTTCTTATGCAGTCCAGCTGCTAGAGGAGCCACATGCTCCCAGTGTGTGTTTCACACTCCCATGTGTGGATATATAAATACTTACACAGTGGACACACACTTGTCCCCATGTCTCCGGACCAGAGATACACACCCAGGCAGACACTCCCATGCAGTCTCTCTCTCTCTCTCTCTCTCTCTCTCTCTCTCTCTCTCTCACACACACACACACACACACACACACACACACACACACACACACACACACACACACACACACACACACACACACACACACACACACACAGAGGGGTGGCAGCAGCATTGGGCGCCAACAGCCGCAGTGAGCTGGAATTGAATTTGTAACCCACATTATGTGGGAATTGAACTGGTCTCTTTTCTATTTGCAAAGCAGGATTGAGGAGATAAAACTCCTTTATCTCATATTTAATGGCAAAATATATTCCTCAAACCATTTTATGTTTCCAGCAGATTAGATCATTGGGTAAAAAAAGAAAAGAAAAACCTATTAATCGGCAACTGTCCGATCTGTCGCCCCCTCCCTCAATGCTTAGGCACTGGGCAACATAAAGACAGACGTGATCAATTGTGTAAATTCTGCTCATTGTCCGAGATTAAGGGTTTTGCGGGCTTGTTAATTTGTGGCTTCCTGCGCTGCGCTTGGCACCTGCTGGGGTATTTTACCTTCTTAGTGAAACCCGCGATGGGAGTGTGTGAACTGAATCTGAGCTAGGCTCTGAGCTGCCTTCCCCACCAGCCCTGGATCCGAATGTCCGCAGGGGCCCCTGGACCAAAGATCCCTGAACTTGAGGGCTGTGCCCTCCACCTTTGCTCCCCTCCTCTCACGCTGTCTCCTCTGCGCTGCCCCTGCCAGAGCCATCACGCTGGAGAACACCCTGGTCATCCTGTCGACGGTGGCGCCCGACGCCGGCCGGTACTACGTGCAGGCCGTGAACGACAAGAACGGGGATAACAAGACCAGCCAGCCCATCACTCTCACCGTGGAGAGTAAGTGCCGGGCTCCAGGGGGGTGTAAAGGGAGCTGGTTGGAGCTTCCAGAGGCTGCCCCAGGGGCTTGTTCCTCAGAGGAGGAATCCAGGAATTGCAGGGAAAGAATACGTGCCCTGCTGGCCCAGGGCCAGATCCAGGGGCGGGGTGTTGGCATTGGGTTGGAGCCGCAACCTCCAGACTTGGTGCAATGTGCTCGGGGGGAGGGGAGGACAGCCTGAGAGAGAGGAGAGGCAAGGGGTGACTGTGAGGCCAGCCAGAGGCTTGGGGTAGCTTTTGTGTGCAGGCGGGCGGGAATGCAGGCGGGCGGGAATGCAGGCGGGCGGGTATGCAGGCTGGCGTGTGTGCATGGGTGGGTGTGTGTGCATGGGTGGGCATGTGTGCAGGCAGGCGGGTGTGTGTATGTGCAGGCGGGCAGGTGTGTTTGGGCGGGCGGGTGTGCACGGACGGGCATGTGTGTTTGGGTGGGCAGGTGTGCATGGGCTGACCGGTGTGTGTGCACAGGTGGGCATGTGTGCACGGGCAAGCGTGTGTGTTCGGGTGTGTGTGTGTGCACAGGCGAGCGTGTGTGCACCTGCGGGTGTGCACAGGTGGGCATGTGTGCAGGCGGGCGGGTGTGTGCACGGGCAAGCGTGTGTGTTCAGGCGGGCGGGTGTGTGTACACGGGTGGGCATGTGTGCAGGCGGGCAGGTGTGTGCACACTCTCTCTTGTCTGTGTAGAACAAGAGGAGGGTGATGGGCCCCCCTGCTCAGCCTGGCATTAACCAGGACTGCCAGGGAGCAGGGAAGCCTAAATGGGGACGCTGGCTCTGTAGTGCCGTCGGTGCTGGGGCCGGGGCGAGCAGCCGGCCACAGAAGGTGGACCGGGACGTGGGGGTTGCAGCTCGCTCCCTACATTCTTTGAGGGACTGCTAATAGTTCTCCTGGCTCTGTCAGGGCCCCATCCCATCCCATTGCCCCCCACCCAGGAGGGTCCCCCCCCCCAACTCCACAACCCCAGTGTCTCCAGGCCATTTTACAGGGCTGTCTCTGTGCATCTGGCTTTCTGGCCCCCACTCCTGTTGGCTCAGGCCCAAATTTAATTTGCAGTAAATCTCTTCGGAGGCTCCGACTTCTGCTGACTTAACAGCTCAGCCTCCTTGAAATTTATTTCGGCTCTTTGGGCCGTGCTGCAGGAGCCGGCAGGCACTAATTATATCACCAGCCCAGCCCCCTCCCCGTACGCCCTCCCTCCGCCACAGGCTGCCCTGGCCTCAGCACGGCACATCCCCTGCCCTGTCCCTGGCGATGGGGGCGGTCTGGGCAGCGCCCCCTTGCAGAAAGGGCTGGATTTCTTTGCAAGTGAGCCGCCCCTCCCCTGTGGCTCTCATGGGTTCTGTCGGTTCCAACATTTCCTGCCCACGTATGCGGGGCTGTCGGCAGGGACTGGAGCTCCGCATGGGGCAGCTCCGCCCCACTGTGCAATTCCTGTCCTGGGCTCTGCATCCCAATGGCTCTGCCGGTGCCCCTCAATCCCGACCCACAGCCGCTGCTTTCCCAGGCCGGGGCCTGGCCTGCCAGTTGTGTCGAGTGCCACGGTGGTTTTGCGCTGAGCACTGGGTTCCCCTTTGACCTCACCTGGCCATGGCCCTCCCTGACCAGTGCCGAGTGACCCGTGCCCCGGAAAGAGCCCAGGCTTGGTACAAAGCGCCCGCACGAGCTCATCCCTTTGCTCTCTCCCTCCTGCCGTTTGCTCCCCAGCTGCTTTCTGGCTTTCCTTGTCGGGCTTTATCTGCCCGGCCCAGCCTGGCGCGCCATTAATCCGTCGTGCTGTACTGATGTGTCCCGCCACGTAAATAAACAACACCAAGGCCTGTTTATGGATTCAGCGAGATCAGCAGCTTTCACGCCGATCCCATTTTTACAGCACCTACATGAGGGTTTTTTATCGTCGCAATTATTTTGCCTTCTACACTTCCCCGCTCCCTCCTCCTCTGCAGGAGCCGCGGGCGGCGCGGGGCTGGCGAGATTACCCCAGGGGGACCATAGCAGGGAGCAGGGATGGATGCCCGATGCCCTCCAGGGCTTGTAGGGACCGTGCGGGAGGGTGGGTTACAGAACCCCCTGGACCCTTTTCCAAAGGGGATGGCCAGGCACTCAGCTAAGCACTCTTGGCATCCCTGACCGGCTGGGCACGGGACCCCCGGGTCTGGGCAGCTGGTGGGCCAGGCCGTGATGGAGAGCAGGTGGGTGCCAGCCCCCACTGAGCCGGGAGTCGGCGTGGGGCAGAGCGGAGCCGTGTGGAGCCTGGGGAGGTCTCCGAGGCAGGACTGCGGGGCTCCGACTGACTCGCCTGCTGCCTGTTCCCAGCCACCGAAAGCACAGCCCCCTCCCCCTCGACTCGCACCGGCTCGCTGGCCCTCCGTGCTGGTGCATGGCCCCTCCCCGCGAGTCCCGTCGGCCGAGGAGGCGGGCGCTTTCTAACAACCTGCTCTGCCACCTCGGCTCCCCTTAGATGTCGGCGGCCCGGCCGATCCCATCGCTCCCACCATCATCATCCCGCCCAGGAACACCAGCGTGGTGGCCGGCACCTCGGAAGTGACCATGGAGTGCGTGGCCAACGCCAGGTGGGTAGCTGCCCTCCAAGGTCCCGGGGGCTGGACTCGTCTGAGGCCTCTCCAGGGCTGTCCCTTGGGGCGGATCCGGAGCAGGCTCCTCTAGGAGTGAGGTGGGGCTCCTGACATAGCAATAGTGCCGCCCCCCATCTGTGCTGCCAGCTGCCGGGGGACCCCGGTTGGCATGGGAAGCTGGCCCAAGATGCGGAGAATGTGCCCCAGAATGGGCCCTGCCCAGGGTGGGGACGGCTACAAAGGCCCCTTGGTGTCCTGGTGCTGGGTGATAGGGGGCGCTGCTGGGTCAGGTCTGCTCTGCCTGCCCCTGCCCCATAGCGAGGGAGGTCCCTGGCTGGGCCCCAGAGCCCCTGTACCAGGAGAGAGCTCGAGGGATGCAGTGCAGAGGGGAACGCTGCAGGTCAAGATCGGCTCCAAACCCTCCTCCCGCTGCGGGCGCGGGAGACAGCCCAGTGACATGGGCAGGTATCCTGCTGTGGTTGAGGCCAGAGACTCCCCTCGGGCTCGGGGTCCCCTTCTGCTGGGCCCTGCAAACGTAGAGGGACCAGATCCCTGGCCCAGAGCTGCTCTGAAACCTCCTTCCCCCTAGGATGCCTGGGTCCCCGTTCCCCTGTGGGCTGGGAGGCTCCCATTGCAGTGGGATCCGCGGGGGGCGGGGGCTGTGTCCAGGGCGGCTCTCCTACGCTCTCCTCACCCC
Organism: Malaclemys terrapin pileata; assembly: GCF_027887155.1. Classification (NCBI taxonomy): domain Eukaryota; kingdom Metazoa; phylum Chordata; order Testudines; family Emydidae; genus Malaclemys; species Malaclemys terrapin. Next base: position 3,680,225 of record NC_071517.1, read on the forward strand.
CTAGGCCGCTGATGAAGCTGCACATCGTCTGGAAGAAGGACGGGGCGCTGCTCTCCAGCGGGCTCAGCGACTACAACCGCCGACTCACCATCCTCAACCCCACGCTGGGCGACAGCGGGTACTACGAGTGCGAGGCCGTGCTGCGCAGCAGCAGTGTGCCCGCCGTGGCGGAGGGCGCCTTCCTCGCCGTGCTGGGTAAGGGCCCGGCTCTCTGGCAGCCCAGGCGAGTCTGGGGAGGTCTCAGCGCCGGCCCTGTCGTGCTGGGTCACCGTTCAGCCACTGGCCAGGCTCCTGCCTTTGCTCCTTCTGGGGTCTCAGTGCCAGGGGCCCGTGGGGAGGAGCGTATCAGCGCCAGCGCCCGGGCTGTGAGTTGAGGGCTGCCGGGCTTTCTCAGGCGCGCTCCCCAGGGCTGCACAGCAAGGCAGTGGGGCCCCCCCGCAGCCCCTCCGCTGCCTCCAGCACCTCCTGTGGGTCAGCCAGGGCCCCTCCCGCGGCTGGGGCCCATTAGAGCCAGGCCCTGGGGGTGCCCCCGGTTGGCTGCTCCGTCCAGTAGCTGGGGAGAGGGCAGCGGGCTGCTCCGGTTGTTCCTGTCTCCACCTCTGGGGGTCTTGTTGCAGAGCCGCCCCAGTTTGTCCAGGAGCCGGAGAGACACGTCACGGCCGAGATGGAGAAGGTGGTGACCATCCCTTGCCAGGCCAAAGGTAACGTGTCTCCTCCCACCCCCGGTGCCCTGCTGCTGCCCAGACCCGGGGCTGCTCGTGGCTAACGCTGCCTCTCGGGGGCGGGCTTTGGGTTGCAGGCGTCCCGCCGCCAGCCATGGCCTGGTACAAGGACGCGGCCCTCGTGCACGTGGAGAAGCTCTCGCGGTTCCGGCTGCTGGGCGACGGGAGCTTGCAGATCAGCGGGCTGGTGCCCGATGACACCGGCATGTTCCAGTGCTTCGCCCGCAACGCCGCCGGCGAGGTGCAGACCTCCACGTACCTGGCAGTGACCAGTAGGTGCCAGCTCTCAGCCCTGCAGGCCAGGGAATAGCGCCCAGCAGTGGGCCCAGGACTCTCGGGTCCTGAGCCCGTCGGAGCCTGGCACCAGCCCCTCCAGCGTGCCACAGGCTGGGAGCCCAGCAGGGACGGGCCAAGGCTGCCCCTGGCCGGGAGACCTCCAGAGAGTATCTGGCTAGGCTCTGCAGGGAGTGGGGTGGGTGACTCTCCCGGCAGTCAGTGCTGACCCCTGTGCGGAGCTAGGGGGCGCTGTGCTGTGGGGTGCCCCAGTAGGAGGCGCTGACCCCAATGCCCCAGTGTGGCGCTAGGGAGCGCTGTGCTGTGGGGGTGGGGATCTCAGGAGGGGGCGCTCTCCCCTGGCAGCCAGTGCTGACCCCAATGCCCCAGCACAGGGTGCGGGAGATGCTGCCTGAGGATAAAAGGGGCACTGCCCCCGGTGCCGCTTCACTGCCCGTCCCGTGCTGGGCAGTGCTGCCCCGCCCCTCGTGCAGCGTGGAGGGAAGCAGGGTGCCGGACAACTGCGAGAGCAAAAGCCACTGGGGCGCGGGGCGTCTCCCCAGGCATGGGAGGGTGCTCAGGGTGGCAGTGGCTCCCAAGCCCTTGGCATGGGTCAGCCCAAGGGCGAGGTGTTGAGAGCCCAAGCGTGCCAGGGGCTGCCGCAGCGTGATGGTAGCTGCTGGGTCACCCCGGAGCTGGGCCGCAGGAGCCACTTCACAGGCTTCTCCGTGTCTCCTCTGCTCAGGCATCGCTCCCAACATCACCAAGGGCCCCCTGGACAGCACCGTGATCGACGGCATGTCCGTGGTTCTCAGCTGCGAGACCTCGGGGGCGCCGAGGCCGGCCATCACCTGGCAGAAAGGTAAAGGGGGCCCACGGGGAGGATGGGCCACGCCCCAGCGCTGCATCTCTGGGCGCAGTCCCCTGGGGTCCTTGTAGGGCCCAGAGCTGCGAGCACCCCAACCTCCCCCAGCCAGAGCCGCGCCCCATGGCAGAGCCCTCCTGTTGCCCCATGCATCATACCCATGCAGAGCCCTCCCTCACTTCCCAGCTGCCCAACCTCCTGCTGCCGAGGGCAGCGCCCCCTTCCACCTGGTCCCCACCCCACTGCTGAGGCTGGGCCCCCCTGCTCAGACAGGGGGAGCAGTCAGAGGGTTAATGCCAAGCCAGCGCAGAGGGTGGTTCATAGTATCCCATGTGCTGGGGGGGTGCAGTGGGCATTGGTCTAGTGTGACCTGGGCAGGGCATCGAGCCTGGGGCAGGAGCTTGGGGTTGGGGCCGCGTTCTGGTTCCTCCTGCCCCCTGGCTGGAATGGGGGGAATGCAGTGGGTGTTGCCCCAATTCATTGCAGCTGGCAGCTCCCAAAGCTCTGTGCCATGCCCCCGAGCCAGAGGGCAGTGGGGGGTGTCGGTGCGTGGGCAGAGCCTGTGGGGGACTCAGCTGGGCTCTCACTCCCCGAGCAGTGCCCTGCCCCATAACATCGGGCACGTGGCAGCCAAGCCAGGTCCCTTTGCTGCCGCGTCCCCGGCATGTCCCACTTCTAGGAGCAGCGTCCGGAGCTGCGGCATCTTGCCCTGTTCCTGACATGCCAGGTCACCCGCCCCCTCTGGGAGGACAGCTCCAGGTTACGCTGCTTTCCCCGCAGGCCCCCGTCACTGCCCTGTCAAAACCCGCCCAGCGCCCGCTCTTAAGGCCGCAACGCTCCTTGTGAGAAGGTTCTTGCTTCTTGTCCGGGGCAAAGCCAGCGCTGCCCGCCCCCGGCTGAGTGCCCGGGAGACGGGCAGTGTCTCCTGCTGGCATTTCCAGCCCGGGCCAGACCAGGGGGTCGGCTCGGTGAGCATGAGATTGAGGGTCTCAGAGCCAGGCACGGAGCAGGTGTGGTGCACCCTGCCCAGCTCCGTCGATGCCCCTCAATCCGCAGCCCCCCTCTTATCCCAGCCCTGCAGGACTCTGCAAACTCATGTCACTTGTGAGCGGGCTGGTTTGCAGGCAGGTCTCTTGGCCCTCTAGCTCCTCCCCATGTGGCTCGGAAGCACGGCGCTGGGCTGGCCTCCGGGCGCCAGGCTCTCCCTGGCCATCGCTTCCCGCAGATGACGGGGTTTTCCCCTCTCCACACAGGGGAGCGGATCCTGGCCAGCGGCTCGGTGCAGCTGCCGCGCTTCACCCTGCTGGAGTCGGGCAGCCTCCTCGTCAGCCCCACGCACATCGCCGACGCCGGCAGCTATACCTGCTTGGCCACCAACTCCCGTGGGGTGGACGAGGCCTCTGCGGACCTCGTCGTGTGGGGTAAGGCTGCTCCGCCTCTGCTGGGCCCCGCCCCATCAGCCCCCGCTGGGCCCCAGCCAGACCCAAACCGACGGCCCCAGCACCAGCGCTGCACGGCTCTCGCCACGGGGCCTGGTTTCCCCAGCGCCCCCTGCTGGCCCCGTTGTGAGGCTTACGTGGAGTTCGACCCCAGGCCCCTGGCATGGCAGGGCAGAGCACGAACCCTCCCCCTCCTCCCAGCCAGGCTGTGACGCTCTCTCCTGCCCTCTGCCCCAGAGCCCTGCCGGGGCTGGCCCCCTGTTGGCAGAGCCCCCCCCATTCCCACGAGTGGGGGCTGCTGCTCACTGTGTGTCTGTCCCCAGCCCGCACCCGCATCACCAGCCCCCCTCAGGACCAGAGCGTCATCAAGGGAACCAAAGCCTCCATGAGCTGCGGCGTCACCCACGACCCCAGCGTGGCTGTCAGGTACGTGGCCTTGGCTTAGCAGGGATCCGTCCTGGGAACCCCGGCTCCCAGCCCTGCTCCCGGAGCTCCCCGGCAGGGCGTCCGGGGGCTCCCAGCCCTGCTCCCGGAGCTCCCCGGCAGGGCGTCCGGGGGCTCCCAGCCCTGCTCCCGGAGCTCCCCGGCAGGGCGTCCGGGGGGTCCCAGCCCTGCTCCCGGAGCTCCCCGGCAGGGCGTCCGGGGGCTCCCAGCCCTGCTCCCGGAGCTCCCCGGCAGGGCGTCCGGGGGGTCCCAGCCCTGCTCCCGGAGCTCCCCGGCAGGGCGTCCGGGGGGTCCCAGCCCTGCTCCCGGAGCTCCCCGGCAGGGCGTCCGGGGGGTCCCAGCCCTGCTCCCGGAGCTCCCCGGCAGGGCGTCCGGGGGGTCCCAGCCCTGCTCCCGGAGCTCCCCGGCAGGGCGTCCGGGGGGTCCCAGCCCTGCTCCCGGAGCTCCCTGGTGGGGAGGGGGAGAGGTTGGGGGGTCCCAGCCCTGCTTCCAGGGGAGTGGGCAGGGACTTCCCCATTCCCCCAGGCAGGGCAGAGATGCAGTGGGTGAATTAACACCTCCCCCCCAAGTGCTGGGCAGGTGGGAGCCAGGGGACCCTCCCTGCAGAGCCAGAGACCCCAGCCCTGACAGATCTGCTCCCCTGGCCCCGGCTGAGTATCTGATGGGGGGGATAAATGCTGCCTTGCTGCGGGAGCCCCCCTGCCATCTCGGGTGCCCCCCCATGCCCAGCGTCCTGAGCCGTGGCATTGCAGCTCTGCACCGCCACCCGGTGCCCGACCTGGGAACAGCGCCTGTGGGAGGCTGCGAGCCGTGCCATGCCCCTGCTGCCGTCCCCGGGGCAGTCAGCGTTCACGGGGCAGCTCATGCGCCGCGTCCCGCCGAGGGGCCGGTAGGACTTCTCCAGAACAAGGGCCGTCGCCGCGTTACAGAGAGACAGGGCTGGGTCTGGGGGCTACGTGGGGGCTGGGACACCTGGGTTCTCCCCCAGCTGTCGGAGGGGAGTGGGGTCTGGTGGTTGCCGCAGGGGGGCTGGGGTCAGGACGCCTGGGTTCCATTCCCAGCTCCAGCCCTGAAGCCCGTGGTGGCCTTGCGGCAGGTACATCTGGGAGAAGGACGGCACACCCGTCAGCGTGGACAGCATCCCGCGGCTCCGGCTGGACGAGGAGGGCACCCTGCACATCTCCCAGACCTGGTCCGGGGACATCGGCACCTACACCTGCCGGGTCCTCTCCGCCGGGGGCAACGACTCCCGCAGCGCCCACCTGCGCGTCAGGTGAGGGAGCCTGGGACATCCTCCCACCTAGACACCCTCCCGGCTTCCTGCCGTGGCATCTCCCCCTTCCCCCTGCCACGGGGTCCCCTCCTGCCACGGTGTACCTTCTGTGGCATTTCCCTGCCCACTTACCCTGCCTCCTCCTGCCACGGGGTCCCCTCCTGCCACGGTGTACCTTCTGTGGCATTTCCCTGCCCACTTACCCTGCCTCCTCCTGCCACGGGGTCCCCTCCTGCCACAGTGTACCTTCTGTGGCATCCCCTGCCCACGCATCCTGCCTCCTCCTGCCATGGGGTCCCCTCCTGCCACGGTGTACCTTCTGTGGCATTCCCCTGCCCACTTACCCTGCCTCCTCCTGCCACGGGGTCCCCTCCTGCCACGGTGTACCTTCTGTGGCATTCCCCTGCCCACATACCCTGCCTCCTCCTGCCACGGGGTCCCCTCCTGCCACGGTGTACCTTCTATGGCATCCCCCTGCCCACACATCCTGCCTCCTCCTGCCACAGCATCCCCTTCTCCCTTCCGATGCGGCTAACCAGGACACCCTGCAGCTGGGTCATAGGCTCCAGCGCCCCTGTGCCGTGGCAGCCTGGCAATATAGGCAGGCTTGCCCTCGCGATGCCAGACCCCACCTGGGTGAGCTCCTGTTACCTGCCCCAAACACCCTCAGCTCCCTGCTCCACCTCCTCCCTGCCTGCCCCCCCAGGGCGGTGTCCCCTCTGAAGCTGTCCCACTGTTTCCAGCGCTGGTTTCTCCTCCCCCTCCAGGCAGCTCCCCCATGCCCCGGAGAACCCAGTGGCCTCGCTGAGCCCGCTGGAGAAACGTGCCATCAACCTGACATGGGCCAAGCCCTTCGATGGGAACAGCCCCTTGCTGCACTACATCCTCGAGGTCTCGGAGAACAGTAAGGCCCCTGCCACCTCCACTTCGCCGTGGGGCGCTGGGAGCGGGGTGCCGGGGCTGGCGAGTGGGCACAGGCGTGGATGGGCCTGGCCCGCCTGACTGAGCTCCCGATGGGGGAACCTGCGAGGGGCAGGGGAGAAGTCCAGCTACCAGCGTGTGTGCAAATGGCCACACACCGCTCCCTGGTTTGTGGCAGTAACTGCACACCACTGGGACGGGGCCTGGGGCTCGCCCTCGACACCCCAGCGGCTTCGCTTGCAGCACATCGTGCAGACTGGCTCCTGTCAGCCGGGAGCCAGCCAGGGACCCCACGTGTCCTGTGCAGCCGAGCAGCGCAGTGGGCACCAGGCCAGGGAGCGGGGAGCGGGCCTATTGGCGACTGAAAGGACCGTGTTTGCCCCCCAGCCCCGTGCCGGCTCTCCGCTCTACCTCTCCCCTCTCTGCTCCGCAGATGCCCCCTGGACCACCCTCATGGCTAGCGTGGACCCTGAGGCGACCTCCGTGGTGGTGCGAGGCCTGGTGCCCGCGCGCTCCTATCAGTTCCGCCTCTGCGCTGCCAACGACGTGGGCAAAGGGCAGTTCAGCCGGGACACCGAGAGGTAAGGTGGGGCCGGGTGGCCGCCTGCGTGGCCCAGGAGCTGGCCAGGGCAGGGCGCTGGGGGCCTCACTCACCACCTTCACTGCCTCCCCTCCCAGGGTGTCCCTGCCGGAGGAGCCCCCCACCGCGCCCCCCCAGAACGTCATCGCCAGCGGCAGGACCAACCAGTCCATCATGCTCCAGTGGCAGCCACCTCCTGAGAACCACCAGAACGGCCTCTTGAAAGGCTACCTCATCAGGTAGGCCACTGGGGGGGGGGAGCCGGCCCTCCCCACCCGGCCGGTCCCCAGGGCGGCATCTGCCTGGCTCCCACCGGATGGGCCTGCTGGAGCCAGAGGGGGCCCGGCTGCCCGCTGGCCTGACTTGCCCTCCCCCACCCCCAGGTTCTGCCTGGCCGGCCTGCCCGTCGGCTATCAGTTCAAGAACATCACCAACGCCGAGGTCAACAACCTGCTCCTGGAGGATCTCATCATCTGGACCAACTACGAGATCGAGGTGGCGGCGTACAACAGCGCCGGCCTGGGGGTCTACAGCGCCAGGGTGACCGAGTGGACCCTGCAGGGAGGTGGGCGAGGAGGGGGGGGCTTTCCCCAGCTCCGGGGGAAGGGGGCTGGGTCTCCGCTGGCCCAGTCTGTGCAGGGAAGGGCTATGGGGTGCGGAGCCCTGGGGGATTCGGGAGCCCGGCCTCAGCTCACAAGCTGCTGGGGGCCAGGTGATCAGCAGTGGGCTCCGGACCCAGATCACCGCCCTGCAAAGCAGCATTTGCCAGGCTGCTCGGGCAGCCGCGCTGCTGGGTCCCCGGAGCGAACCTGTCCTGCGGCTGGGGGAGAGGTGCCTCTGCCCCCAGGGGTTTCAGAGCTCATTGTGGGGGCGGGTGGCCGTGGGGCGCTGGGGTTCAGTGCAGCTAGGGAGGGGAGCCCAGCCTGCCGCTCCCTGCCTGCCCGGTGCTGTGGCTGGGAGGGAGTGCCCCTGACCGCAAGCCCAAGGCCCAGGCAGCACCTCCATCCTGCACAGCGTCCCCACCCCCATGCTAAGCCTGCCCTCCTCTCCTGCAGTTCCCACCGTGCCCCCGGGCAACGTACAGGCCGAGGCCACCAACGCCACCACCATCCGCTTCACCTGGAACCCGCCCAGCCCCCAGTTCATCAATGGCATCAACCAGGGATACAAGGTACGGGGGAGGGCTCCCCAGCTCCAAATACAACACAAAGTACAGGATGGCACCCACTCCTTGAGACACCCACCAGCAGCACAGGCCTCGGGGGGGAGGAAACCCAGCATGGAAGAAGGGCCTGATCCTGGGAGCTACAGCCAGTCCATGTCTCATCCCCTCTGTGGTGAGAGTGAAACAGCATCCCCCTCTCCATGGGTCATCACTGGGACCTCCAGCACCAACCTCTCCCATTGAGCTAACAGAGTAACTCCACTAGCTGGCAGCAATAGTAGGTTGTTATCCTCAGTGTGAGCCAGCTGCTACAGGGTGGGCAGGACAGATTGTGCCCATGTGTTGCAAACACTCAGGGTTGTACTAGGAGACGCTAATCCATCTTTGCTCTGAACTGCGGTTCGTTGGATTAATTAGTGAGAAGGCAGTGTTTATGACTCAGTTTCCCCAGGAACGGCACCACCATCTTGGATTCTCCGCCAGGGAGGCGAGCCGGCAATGTGAATAAAATCAACAGCATCTCTGCTTAAACCCTCATTTCACACTCGTGGCCTCAAACTTTCTAAACCTCTTTCCGAGGAAAAGTCTTTCCTGTGTCTGCTTCCCAGACCCTTAACAAAAATGGCTTCCCTTTGCATTTAAACCCCCCCAAAAGCAGGTATTCTAACTGAGTCAAGCCTGACCATTCAAATAATATTTACTAAGAGTTAACCCTTACAGAGAACCTCAGCCTCCAATGCTCCGTAATTAATTCCAAATCGTAATTAATTCAATTTTACATTAATTACATTGAATTAAAATATTATACTTGTTTCTTAATCTACTGCAAAGAAGTTCAGGAATTTAATTGCCAACAAACGAGATAACCAGAGTAAGCAGGATATTTAACATACTTATTAAATGCCACTTAGTATTTTTGATTAGTATTTTAGGGCCTAATTAGTAGCTAATTAACTTGCTATAGGCTATCTTCCACGGTCCCAATTTAATGCCTAGACGTCCCGTCTAAATGTAACGCCAGAGCAAAACAGGCTATTGTGCATTGTTATCGGGGGAGTTAATCATCTGTCTGTTGTTTTGTACGGATAAATACAAACGCTTATTAAAACGCATCAAGTGTTTGCTTTTCGCCATTAATTGATGTTTAATCAACTCCGAATAAATGAGAGGCTCCGAATGAAAAGCTTTGATTTGGAGATGCGCTAGAGGGTTTGCACTGTCCTGAAGAGAAGTGTGGGGAGACGCCCCCTCCCCAAAGGAAATCTCTGTTCCTTTGGGGAAAGCAAAAACGTCCCCCACGGCTGGTGAGTGAAAAGGCAGTGGGAGTCCAAGCACCTCAGAACTCAGCTTGGCTGGTGGCCGTACGCGGTCGGGAGCCGGGACGTTTGTAACGCTAAGCACTCCGAGATTGCCCGCTGTCTGGGACAGTGGCCGTCTCTTCGTTCTGTGTTTGTAAAGCACCTGCCACCGCAAATAATAATAATACAGAGGCTGTTTTTAAAATGCTCTTTATTAAAGGTTAAAAATCATATATTCAAAAATAATCACACACCCCCGACACGACCCGTGTTGCTAACAACTCCTTTGATTGTTGACAGCAACCTGGTTTTAAGCATCAGATTTGCCTTTTCCCTGTTTTCTGGTCTGCCCTTCACTGAGCCCGGGCAATGAAAGTAGTCGGGTCCCTTGCTCTGGGTGAGTCTCCTGCCAGAGCCCAGTGCTGCAGTGTTTGGGGGCCAGGTAAACCCAGCGCTGGGAACGTTTCCACCGATATTGCAAAGCCGCTCCACACGTCCCTTCTGGCCTGTCTGACAGCGCCCCGTGAAAGCTAAACTCCAGCATCCTGGCCAGATGCAGGAGCAGGCTCGGGGAGTGAGCTGAGTTGAGAGGAGATCTAGGATCTTACACCCAAAAGACACACTAGCTGGAAACACAGACGCATGAGAACAAACCTGACCGGTGCTCCCAAGGTCAGGACTCTGCCACAGCTGAAAGTAGATTAAGGCATCCTTGGCTTATCTATCACCATCTGGCTCTGTCTACCCCTGTCAAACCTTCCAGTCTGTCTAATTAAGTATCAGGGCAGGTTACTAAGGGGGGTTGTAAATTCTCCATCACTCGGTGAATTTAATATATGGAGATATACCTCATAGAGCTGGAAGGGACCCTGAAAGGTCATTGAGTCCAGCCCCCTGCCTTCACTAGCAGGACCAACTACTGATTTTGCCCCAGATCCCTAAGTGACCCCCTCAAGGATTGAACTCACAACCCTGGGTTTAGCAGGCCAGTGCTCAAACCACTGAGCTATCCCTCCACCCTTTTGAATAGAGACCGAAAGATACCATGCTCCTTCAGGCACAAATGGTTGAGCTTAAAGTGGGGATCGCTGGGCGAGAGTCTCCGGGCTATGTTACGGAGGAGGTCAGAAAGACTCGATGCCCATAATGGTCCCCTCTGGCCTTGAAATGCCCCCCATGCACTCTGCTCGCTAGCTGGAACCGTTTGTGGAGCCCCCACACAGGCAGCCCTTCCTGCTGTGGGGCTGGGGCAGTGATCTGGCGTCTTGGTGTCCCTCTGGTCCCCATGATCAGTGGACACCCCGGGCGTTTCCGTCACCCACCCACCCGTCCTTTGGAGGAGAGGCTGCTGAGGGGGCAGCCGTGGGGCTGAGGGCTGGTTCTCCCCACCACGTGGGGCTGTGACCCTGTTGTTTTGCCCCCCTAGCTGATCGCGTGGGAGCCGGAGCAGGCAGAGGAGGTGACCATGGTGACGGTGAGGCCCAACTTCCAGGACAGCATCCACGTGGGCTACATCGGGGGCCTGAAGAAGTTCACAGAGTACTTCACCTCCGTGCTGTGCTTCACCACGCCGGGCGACGGCCCGCGCAGCCCGCCGCAGCTGGTGCGCACCCACGAGGACGGTACGGGGAGGCCTTGCATTCCCTTGTGACACAGGGTGGGGCGCGCAGCCCAGCCCCCAGAAGCGCCTGCAGAGCCAGGGGCCTGGGCCCTAGAACCTGCCCCTACTCCTCATGGGGGATACCCCGGGGATACCCCTGCTCGCTCCAACTCCCCCTGGGGGATACCCCGGGGATACCCCCTGCTCCCTCCAACTCCCCCTGGGCCGGGGATACCCCGGGGATACCCCCTGCTCGCTCCAACTCCCCCTGGGGGATACCCCGGGGACACCCCCGTTCGCTCCAACTCCCCCTGGGGGATACCCCGGGGATACCCCCTGCTCGCTCCAACTCCCCATGGGGGATACCCCGGGGATACCCCCGCTCGCTCCAACTCCCCATGGGGGATACCCCGGGGAGACCCCCGTTCGCTCCAACTCCCCATGGGGGATACCCCGGGGATACCCCCTGCTCGCTCCAACTCCCCATGGGGGATACCCCGAGGAGACCCCCGTTCGCTCCAACTCCCCATGGGGATACCCCGGGGAGAGCCCCAACTCCCCATGGGGGAGACCCCTTCTCGCTCCAACTCCCCGTGGGGGATACCCCGGGGAGACCCCCGTTCGCTCCAACTCCCCATGGGGGATACCCCGGGGATACCCCCTGCTCGCTCCAACTCCCCCTGGGGGATACCCCGGGGATACCCCTTGCTCCCTCCAACTCCCCATGGGGGAGACCCCTGCTCGCTCCAACTCCCCATGGGGGATACCCCGGGGATATCCCCTGCTCGCTCCAACTCCCCCTGGGGGATACCCCGGGGATACCCCTTGCTCCCTCCAACTCCCCATGGGGGATATCCCAGGGAGAGCCCCAACTCCCCATGGGGGATACCCCAGGGAGACCCCTGCTCGCTCCAACTCCCCCTGGGGGATACCCCGGGGAGACCCCCGTTCGCTCCCCTTCTCGCGCCAACTCCCCCTGGGGGATACCCCAGGGAGACCCCCGTTCGCTCCAACTCCCCATGGGGGAGACCCCTTCTCGCTCCAACTCCCCGTGGGGGATACCCTGGGGAGACTCCTGCTTGCTCCAACTCCCCCTGGGGCATACCCCAGGGATACCCCCCACTCACTCCAACTCCCCATGGGGGATATCCCAGGGAGACCCCTGCTCGCTCCAACTCCCCCTGGGGGATACCCCGGGGAGACCCCCGTTCGCTCCAAGTCCTCATGGGGGATTCCCCGGGGATACCCCCTGCTCGCTCCAACTCCCCCTGGGGGATACCCCGGGGATACCCCCTGCTCGCTCCAACTCCCCATGGGGGATACCCCGGGGAGAGCCCCAACTCCCCATGGGGGAGACCCCTTCTCGCTCCAACTCCCCGTGGGGGATACCCCGGGGAGACCCCCGTTCGCTCCAACTCCCCATGGGGGATACCCCGGGGAGAGCCCCAACTCCCCATGGGGGAGACCCCTGCTCGCTCCAACTCCCCATGGGGGATACCCCGGGGATACCCCCTGCTCGCTCCAACTCCCCATGGGGGATACCCCGGGGATACCCCCTGCTCGCTCCAACTCCCCATGGGGGATATCCCAGGGAGAGCCCCAACTCCCCATGGGGGATACCCCAGGGAGACCCCTGCTCGCTCCAACTCCCCCTGGGGGATACCCCGGGGAGACCCCCGTTCGCTCCAACTCCCCATGGGGGATACCCCCTTCTCGCGCCAACTCCCCCTGGGGGATACCCCAGGGAGACCCCCGTTCGCTCCAACTCCCCATGGGGGAGACCCCTTCTCGCTCCAACTCCCCGTGGGGGATACCCTGGGGAGACCCCCGTTCACTCCAACTCCCCATGGGGGAGACCCCTTCTCGCTCCAACTCCCCGTGGGGGATACCCTGGGGAGACCCCTGCTCGCTCCAACTCCCCCTGGGGGATATCCCAGGGAGAGCCCCAACTCCCCATGGGGGATACCCCAGGGAGACCCCTGCTCGCTCCAACTCCCCCTGGGGGATACCCCGGGGAGACCCCCGTTCACTCCAACTCCCCATGGGGGAGACCCCTTCTCGCTCCAACTCCCCGTGGGGGATACCCTGGGGAGACCCCTGCTCGCTCCAACTCCCCCTGGGGGATACCCCAGGGATACCCCCCACTCACTCCAACTCCCCATGGGGGATATCCCAGGGAGACCCCTGCTCGCTCCAACTCCCCCTGGGGGATACCCCGGGGAGACCCCCGTTCGCTCCAACTCCTCATGGGGGATACCCCGGGGATACCCCCTGCTCGCTCCAACTCCCCCTGGGGGATACCCCGGGGATACCCCCTGCTCGCTCCAACTCCCCATGGGGGATACCCCGGGGAGAGCCCCAACTCCCCATGGGGGAGACCCCTTCTCGCTCCAACTCCCCGTGGGGGATACCCCGGGGAGACCCCCGTTCGCTCCAACTCCCCATGGGGGATACCCCGGGGAGAGCCCCAACTCCCCATGGGGGAGACCCCTGCTCGCTCCAACTCCCCATGGGGGATACCCCGGGGATACCCCCTGCTCGCTCCAACTCCCCATGGGGGATACCCCGGGGATACCCCCTGCTCGCTCCAACTCCCCCTGGGGGATACCCCGGGGATACCCCCTGTTCCCTCCAACTCCCCATGGGGGATATCCCAGGGAGAGCCCCAACTCCCCATGGGGGATACCCCAGGGAGACCCCTGCTCGCTCCAACTCCCCCTGGGGGATACCCCGGGGAGACCCCCGTTCGCTCCAACTCCCCATGGGGGATACCCCCTTCTCGCGCCAACTCCCCCTGGGGGATACCCCAGGGAGACCCCCGTTCGCTCCAACTCCCCATGGGGGAGACCCCTTCTCGCTCCAACTCCCCGTGGGGGATACCCTGGGGAGACCCCTGCTCGCTCCAACTCGCCCTGGGGGATACCCCAGGGATACCCCCCACTCACTCCAACTCCCCATGGGGGATATCCCAGGGAGACCCCTGCTCGCTCCAACTCCCCCTGGGGGATACCCCAGGGATACCCCCCACTCATTCCAACTCCCCCTGGGGGATACCCCAGGGAGAGCCCCAACTCCCCATGGGGGAGACCCCTGCTCGCTCCAACTCCCCCTGGGGGATACCCCGGGGATACCCCCTGCTTGCTCCAACTCCCCATGGGGGATATCCCAGGGAGACCCCCGTTCGCTCCAACTCCCCATGGGGGATATCCCAGGGAGACCCCCGTTCGCTCCAACTCCCCATGGGGGATACCCCAGGGAGAGCCCCAACTCCCCATGGGGGAGACCCCTTCTCGCTCCAACTCCCCGTGGGGGATACCCTAGGGAGACCCCCGCTCACTCCAACTCACCGTCGGGAATACCCCGGGGAGACCCCTGCTCACTCCAGCTCACCCTGGGGGATACTCCGGGGAGAACCCTGCTCACTCTCACTGGCCAGCGCCCTGGGGAGTCCCTGGCTCGCCCTAGCTCACCTCGGCCTGGCCGCACAGGGGGTGCTGAGATGTACAGTTTGCTCCACTCTAACTCTTGGCGTTGGGGTTTTTTGGGCAGCGCCTGGCCCCGTGGGGCACCTCAGCTTCAGCGACATCCTGGACACGTCGCTGAAGGTCAGCTGGCAGGAGCCCCTGGAGAAGAACGGCATCTTGACCGGTAAGGGGCTCCCGGGGGGCAGCTTGCCGGAGCCTCCCCCGGCCCAGCTGAGCTGCAGCCTGGCGCTGCCCAAGGCTGCAACCGGGAACGCACTCTGTGCTGCAGGACAGTCCTGTCTCCCTAGCCACCTGCACCTTCCTTCCCACATGCGGGAGGCCTAAAGTCCTTGCAGCTTCTGCCGTTCTCCTGGAGTGCTTCAGTTACCCCATTTCCACCCCGCTCCTCTCGGCCCCATCCTCCGCATCCCAGCCACGTCTGGCTCCCTCCACGTCACGGCGTGCCAAGGAGGCGCTGGTGTGGCCGGGGCAGCGCCCGCTACACCGGGCGGATGTTGCTGTGGACGATGGTGGGGAACTGGCTCCGTGGCGAACACTTGGTGGAGAATTCGGGGCAAGAGCCGGCGGGTGGGACCTTCCCAACCCCCCCCCTCCCCCCCCCCCAGGCAGCTTGAACATCCCGAACCGCAGAGGGGTTGGCAAGCGAGGGGTGTGGGGCAGAAGGGACCAGCATTGACTCAAGGAGCTGGCTCTGCCTTTCGGCCTCTGGCTAGTGGCCCCTTGCGCTGGGCTGTCAGGCTGCTGGGGGGATCTGGGAAGTGAGGCCCCTCTGCCAGCAAAGCATGAGGGTGGCACTGCACTGGCTGGGGCCCACGCGGTAGCCTGGGGAGGAGTGCGGGCAAGTTGAAGGGTGTCTCCCCCGGGGGGGCGAAGGGGAGGTTCCCGCAGTGAGGGGCTGAGTGTGACCCGCCCGTGTGCATGTGGCTGTCTTGTGTTTTGCAGGCTACCGGATCTCCTGGGAGGAATACAACCGCACCAACACACGGGTGACGCACTACCTGCCCAACGTCACCCTGGAGTACCGCGTCACCGGCCTCACCGCCCTCACCACCTACACCATCGAAGTGGCCGCCATGACATCCAAGGGGCAGGGCCAGCTGTCCTCCTCCACCATCTCCTCCGGGGTCCCTCCAGGTAAACCCGGCTCCCAGCCCCCTTCTGCTCCCATCACCACCGTCCAGCTGCCCTGGGTGGAGGGCACCCCACGAAGAACGTGCTGGAGCAGGGGGTCAGGTTGGGCCCGAGCAGCACAGAGCAGGAGCTCGTGCTAGGGGTGACTCTGCCCCGAGGGCTGCCTGGGTGTGGGCATGATGCTCCGGTGGCTGCGCCTTTCTCCCCTACGGTCCCCCCCACTGCTGCCACAGGCGCGGGTGCCCAGGTGTGGGCATTGATGGGAGGGGGAAGGCCGGCCACACTTGCCCCCCGGCCCCACGACAGGACGTCCCCTCCCATCCTGTCCTCTCCCTGCAGAGCTCCCCGGTGCGCCGACCAATCTGGGCATCTCCAACATCGGCCCGCGCTCCGTCACACTCCAGTTCAGGCCGGGCTACGACGGGAAGACCTCCATTTCCCGCTGGCTGGTGGAAGCTCAGGTGAGGGGTCTCTGGAGGGGGAGGTGAAGGAGCCGGGGAATCCAGGCCTATTGGGGGGTGTACAGCACCTTGCACTTGGGAGCTCTCGGCCTCCGCCACCTTGGGCTGGGACATTGCACCGACAGGAGCGACCGGCACGGCCCATGTGCAGCGCAGGCAGCACCACTGCCCCTCACGCCACCCCCTTGTCCACAGGTGGGTCAAATCGGCGAGAACGAGGAGTGGGAGCTTATTCACCAGCTGGCCAACGATCCCGACGCCCGCTCCATGGAGGTGCCCAACCTCCACCCGTACATGTACTACAGGTGGGTGCTGGGGACCAGCGCTTGGTGAGTGCCATGGCTGCTACAACCCCCCTCCGCGCCCGGCAGGCAGCTGGCGCCCACCCTGGGTAGCAAGGGGGCCTGGCCCTAGGGTGACCAGATGTTCCGATTTTATAGAGACAGTCCCGATTTTGGAGTCTTTTTCTTATATAGGTTCCTATTACCCCTCACCCCCGTCCTGATTTTTCATACTTGCTGTCTGGTCCCCCTACCTGGCCCTAATGGATCTTCTCAGCCCATTGGGCGCTGGGCTTTCCTCTGCCAAAGATGGGTATCCCTAGAGGGGCTGGGCAGAGCCTCTCCTCCCTTAGCACCGTACCTCCAGCGTCAGCCCCCACCAGGGGAGGTAGCGGAGCCCGAGAGCATCAGGGAGGGGAACTCTGGGTCCCAGGTGTGGTTGAACCTTTCCCCAGCAGCAGCGCCCCCTAGTGTCCCCCGGAGCACAGCATGGGTTCAGCGTTGATGGTGGGGCGCCCTGAGCTTTGCACTGACAGGGGTGGGGGTTGTATTGTAGCGCCGGGTCAGGAGCTTGGGGGGTGTCCCCAGCCCTCCTGAGTCCTCTCCCTGCCCACGGTGACTCGGCTCCGCTCCTCGCAGCTTCCGCCTGCGGCAGGTGAACATCGTGGGCACCAGCCCGCCCAGCGTGCCCTCCAGGAGGATGCAGACCCTGCAGGCTCCCCCGGACATGGCGCCCGCCAACGTCACCCTGCGGACGGCCAGCGAGACCAGCCTGTGGCTGCGCTGGATGGTGAGTGACCACGGGGCGCGTCCTGGAAACCCCAGGCCTGTGCCCACCCCCTGCCCGGGATGGGCACTGCCACCACGTCTACCCGGGGCGCTCCCTTGAGTGAGGAGCCGGGAATGAAGCAGGGAGAAAACGGCAGTCACAGGGTCTGGGGGCTGCAGCCCTGTTTAATGCAGTGTTAGCCACTGTCTTCCCGGGGTGGGGAGGGGGTGGAAGCAGCCTGGCTGTGCATTGCAGTGGGGGTGGGCAGTGAGGGGGGAGCCTGCACACAGGTTAGTGTGGGCAGCGCTGGGTTTGGTGAGGGGGTGAACATGGATGAATGGGGGGCTGTGTGAGGAGTCCAGAAGGGAGGCGAGGCTTGTACAGATTAGTTGGGGGCTGTGTAGGCTATGTGGGGAGCGGTTAGGTTGGGGAAGGTACGTTTGTTAGCGGGGGCTGTGCTGGGTGTGGGGGAGGGTATGTTTGTTAGCGGGGGCTGTGCTGGGTGTGGGGGAGGGTACGTGGGTTAGCGGGGGGCTGTGCTGGGTGTGGGGGAGGGTACGTGGGTTAGCGGGGGCTTTGCTGGGTGGGGGGGAGGGTACGTTTGTTAGCGGGGGCTGTGCTGGGTGTGGGGGAGGATACGTGGGTTAGCAGAGGCTGTGCTGGGTGTGGGGGAGGGTACGTGGGTTAGCCGGGGCTCTGCTAGGTGTGGGGGAGGGTACGTTTGTTAGCGGGTGGAGGGCTGGTGCTGAGCGTCCTCCCCTCCCCAGCCGCTCCCGGAGCTGGAGTACAACGGGAACCCGGAGTCGGTGGGCTACAGGCTGCGGTACACGCGGGCGGACGGGCGGGGCAGGACGGTGGCGCACGTGATCCATGACCGGGTGGAGCGGGAATACACCATCGAGGACCTGGAGGAGTGGACGGAGTACCGTGTGCAGGTGCAGGCCTTCAACGCCATCGGGGCCGGGCCCTGGAGCCACGTCGTGCTGGGGCGTACCAGGGAGTCAGGTACCTCCCGCCGTCTCCTATGCCCGGCTGCCCACTGCCCCCTGCCTGGGTGTGCCCTGCCCGGCCCCACTGCCACGGGGAGCAGCCGGGCCGGCTTCTGACCTCCCTTTCTTCTCCCCTCGCCAGTCCCCTCGTCCGGCCCCACCAACGTGTCTGCGCTGGCCACCACCTCCAGCAGCATGCTGGTCCGATGGAACGAGATCCCTGAGGCAGATCGCAACGGGCTCATCCTTGGCTACAAGGTGGGTGTCATCCTGTGTGATCCCTTGTTCGGACCCAGCCGCCCCCTCTGAATAGCTGGGCTGGTGCCCCTCAACCCCACCCACAGCCCCTGTGACGCAGCCCTGGGCTCCTCCCCACCAGCGGTGTCCCTCAATCCCAATCCACAACCCCTGGGCTCCCCACCACCAGCGGTGTCCCTCAATCCCAATCCACAACCCCCCTGCTATGCCAGCCCTGGGCTCTCCACCACCAGCTCTGCCCCTGCCCCTCAATCCCAACCCACGGCCCCCTGCTCCCCCAGTCCTGTAGCCCGTGGCTATTCCACTCTTGGGCTCCCTGAAACATGCCTGTGGATGCTCCTGCCGTGGCAGTCCCTTGGGGAGAGGCTGCCCTGCGTGCGGCGTGGCACTCTCACGTGGGGCCAGAGCAGGTGTCCCCTGGTGACCTAGATGGGGCTGTGAACTGAGGCCGTCGTGCGCCCGGGCCCCATTCAGCCTGGGAAGTGGGCTCGGCTGGCATGGCAGGGCAGCCGTGGGGTGGCTCTGTGGGTTTCACGTGGGCTGTTCCAGGTCGTGTACAAGGAGAAGGACTCGGACGCGCGGGCCCGGTTCTGGCCGGCGGAGGGGAACGCCTCCCGCAGCGCCCAGCTCGCGGGCCTGGGCAAGTACGTGCTGTATGAGATCCGTGTGCTGGCCTTCACCCGGATCGGAGACGGCGCACCCAGCTCCCCGCCCATCCTGGAGAGGACTCTGGACGACGGTAGGCGCCGCTCCTCCCCACCCATTCCCGCTGACGGGGGAGCTTGAACCGGGGGGCCCTCGCGGCGGGTGACACACGGGGTGAGGCCGGACAGAAACGAGGGCCAGTCTGTGAAAGGGGTAGTGCCCCCATCACGCTGGGATGGGGAGAAAACGGCGTCTGGTCGGCCCTCGCCACGCTCCGTGCGGACAGCCTTCCCTTCTCTCTGCCTGTCCTTGGAGGCTCCGGCAGACGGGGGTGGGGGTGCCAGCCCTAGAAATACAACGAGGGGACGTAACAGGTCAGAAGAGAGCATTCCTGACTGTGTATCTGGGCCCCCATGCACGCGTGTGTGTATTTGCTCGTGTGTGCCCCCGGGGAATGCTGAGGAGGGGATGTGCATGCCCCTAAGGGGGTGTGTATGGATGGGGGGTCCCTAACAGGGTGCGTGGTGGTGGGTGTGGGGAGGGTGTCCTTAAGGGTGTGGAGGGAGGGGTGGTGTTTCTCTCTAAGTGGGGGTGTCTCTGTCCTTAAGTCCACGCGTGTGCGTGTGGGAGTCTTTCTGCTCCGCCAGTCAGAGACAGGTCGTGGGCAGTTTTCAGCGGGACGGCTCCCGAAGGAGGGAAGCACCGTTCCCCTGTCGCCCGGGTGCCCTGTGGGGCGTTTGCACCCAGGTGCACCCGGAAGAGTTGTGCGATGGAGGCCCAGCGGTCGCTAGCGTCGGGGTTTGGCCAGCGGGCTCCCCCACCGCTGGGTTGGGACGGGCTCCGTTCCCCGTTTGCTCCGGCCGAGGGCTCTGTTTGCCTGTCACCCAGCGTGCCCTCTGCTCTTGTCCTGTCCCAGTGCCCGGGCCCCCAGTGGGCATCCTCTTCCCAGAAGTGAGGACCACCTCAGTCCGGCTGATCTGGCAGCCTCCATCCGCGCCTAACGGCATCATTCTAGGTAAGCACTTCTCCGAGCGCCCTGGCATGCGGGTAACGGTCCCGGGACCCCAAGGTGGGGGCCGCGCTAGGGATGCTTGGCAGCAGGAGGGTGTGACGTTGCTTTGTGCAGCTGTGTGTGTGAGCGACAGGGCTGGGGCCGGGGGATGGAGCTGAGCTGAGCCCTGCGGGGGGAGGGACGTGCTGGGGGCCCACCAGTGCTCTGCATGGCATGGTCTCGCTGGGGGAATGGCAGCTGCTGTACCAGCTACTCCAGGAGCCAGCAGCCTCGGTCCCCGGATTCGCCCGAGCTGCTCCCCTGATAAACCGCAGAGCTGGCGAGCCCCATCCCCTCCCCTTCTCGCTGGCCCGAGCCCAGCCCTGCTGGCACCGAGATGGGCTGGGCACGGGCGCCATCTTCCCGCTGCGGGGACACATGGACAGTGAGCCCCGAAGGGCCAATTGCAAACATCTCATCCAGCCTGAGGCAGGGAAGCCAGCCCCCCGGCTGGGGTCACCTCCCGGGCAGGCCCTAGGGCCAGACCCTGAGGTGGGAGCTGGGCCCACGCGTCCCCCTGGCCAGTCCTGGCTCCATCCCGCGTCTCCTGGAGCAGCCTTTCTGCCCCCTTGCCCGGCACTTGCTGACCGCCTCCATCCTCCTTCTCCGCAGCGTACCAGATCACCCACCGCCTGAACACCACCAGCGCCAACGCCGCCACCGTGGAGGTGCTCAACCCCAGCGCCCGCCAGTACACGGCCGCCGGCCTGCAGCCAGAGTCGACCTACCTCTTCCGCATCACGGCGCAGACCCGCAAAGGCTGGGGCGAGGCGGCCGAGGCGCTGGTGGTGACCACCGAGAAGAGAGGTAACCGTGCCGGGGCTGGGGGGGGGCAGGGGCGGGCACTGCTCCGAGCCAGCCACAGGCATGGAACTCAGGCCCTGCCCGCGGGGGGATGGGGCCAAGCCCTCACGCCCCTCTCCTCCTCCTCAGACCGCCCGCAGCCCCCCAGCAAGCCCGTGGTGCAGCAGGAGGACGTGAAGGCCCGCAGTGTGCTGCTGTGCTGGGAGCCGGGCAGCGACGGCCTCTCCCCGGTCCGGTACTACACCGTGCAGACCCGCGAGCTGCCGGCTGGCGAGTGGACACTGCACTCCGCCTCCGTCAGCCACAATGCCACCTCCTTCGTCGTGGACAGGTGAGGTGGGGCCTTTGAACCGGGCAAGGCCTGGTAGGGTCTGTGGCAGGGTGAGGCAGGCGAGAGGCAGCGTGTCGTGGGGGCACTGGGCTGGGAGTCAGGAGGACTGGCTTTTATTCCCGGCTCTGCCACCGACCTTAGGCACCGTTCTGTGCCTCAGTTTCCCCACCTGAAACGAGGAGAATGGCTTTGTGACGCTCCTTGGGCGATCTCATTCCCCCACGGCCTGGCCAAAGCAACGCTGCGCCATTTCATACCCTGGACCCGGTGCCTCACGCCCTTCCCCTTCCCCTCCTGGCCCAGGTTGAAGCCCTTCACCTCCTACAAGTTCCGCATCAAGGCGACCAACGACATTGGGGACAGCGAATACAGCCAGGAGTCGGAGTCACTCACCACCCTGCAGGCCGGTCAGTCCCCCTTCCCCGCGGGCCTGGGCTGGTGCCCCATTGCTAGCCAGGCTCAGCCCCGGCACCGGGAAGGCATGGGAGACGTGGCACACGGAGGCTGAAGGCCACCGGAGCTGGCCTTGTCTCTTCAGGGGCAGGGTGCAGCCCACGCTGGGTCATGGCTCCCAGCGCACTCCAGGCTGGAGCCTTGTCTACGGAGTGAGGGGGTCCGTCCAGTGCTCGGCCAGGGGGCCAGCTGGTGCTCTTTGGGGCAAGGTGGGGGTTGGTCACGTGGGCCCATCGGCTCACCCTTCCCAGCAGTGGCGGGGATTTGAACCAGCGACCATGCGGACGGCTCCAACCCCCTGAGCTGCGCAGGAAGGGAGCCGGAGTCTGGAGCCAGGGACCCTCGTGCCTCTCAGCATCTCACCTGTGTTTCTTCTGTCCTCAGCCCCAGAGGAAGCCCCCACCATCCTCTCGGTCACGCCTCACACCACCACCTCCGTCCTGATCCGCTGGCAGGTACCGTGCGGCACCGCGCTGCCCCCGCCCATCTCTGTAAGACAGCGGCTTGACTCCCGGGAGGGCCTGGGAGCTGTGTCCCCTCGGCACTGCAGATCCCCTTGCCCTCTGTTCCTGGCCGCACTGCTCTCTCTGGGCAGGGCCCCACTGGCTCCCCGCCACCCTGCAGCTGTGCCGCCCAGCGCTGCATCCGCTCCAGAGCTCCCGCATGCCGCTGTTGGTCAAGTAGGATGCCGGCATTCTGGGCGCTGAGTGCCTGCTGCAGAGAGGGGCCAGAAGCAGGCTAGCCCCAGTGGGTACTGCTGCTCCCCAGTGGGCTCTGGGGACCTGCAGGGGCTGGGAGCGCTGCGAAGGTACCTTGCACCTCTCAGGATTGATCCCTCCTCACCCCAGGACTGGGCTCTGCAGGGACCCCAGGGCCCGCCCTGGCTGTAGGGAGCCTCCTTGCAGCAGGGCGCGGCGGGGGGCAGCGAGCGAAGGAGGAAATCCCACAGAGGGGTGAGGGCAGCGCAGGCTCCGGGAGCGGGCAGCGCCGTGCACATCGATATGAAAGGCACCGTCTCCGTGGGCTGCCCCTCCCTGACTGCACCCGCCTCTTGGCTCCTGTCCCCCGCATGCAGCCCCCCAACGAGGACAAGATCAATGGGATCCTGCTGGGTTTCCGGATCCGCTACCGCGAGCTGGTCTACGACGGGCTGCGCGGCTTCACCATGCGCAGCATCAGCAGCCCCGGCGCCAAGTGGACGGAGCTCACCCGTGAGTGCCCTTATTCGGCTCCTGCGGGGGGCAGGAACAGCGTCCCCTGGGAACGCAGACAGGGGGGAGGGGACGTCGGGTGGGGATTCCTCTCGCCCTGGCCCATGGGGCTCTCCGTGACGCCCAGCCGCACCCCAGCCCTGCCTTGCAGCCCCCCCGAGCGCTCTGCGTGTGAACACCAGCCGGCTGGCCCCAGAGCCTCCCGCGCACCGAGCCGAGCTCCAGGAGCTGTCCTGTGCCGGCGTGTCCCGCGGGGCTCGGGGCAGCGTCACCCTCCAGGGGGGGTGCCATGGCTGGTGGTGTGAGTGCTGACGCCAAGGGGGGGGGTCTGCTTTCTGCTGGGCGGGGGGACCTGGAGAGGGCTACGAGGTCAGGAGCAATCAGGGCACTCACGGCTTGAGAAGGACGTGGTTAGCTGGGGAGAGCCTGAAATTTGACCTGGTGCTTTTTTCCCCTTTTCCCTGTTTGCGAAGTCTCTTGTATGCTTAACAGAAGGGCCGGGGGCCCGGGGCAGGCAGAGGCCAGGGGAGTTGGCCAGGGGCTGAGATTCTCCCCAGACTTATGCTAAAGCCCCCCTGAGAGCAGCCCCAGCCCCCAAGTCCCAGGGTTGCTGTGCTGAGGCCTGTCAGTCATCTCTGATCATGGCGCCGACCCTGGCACTGTGCTGCGCGCTCCCTGCTGGCACCGGTTAATGCCCAGGCTGCTACGCAGAGGAGCTGCACCACTGGGGAGGGCTGCAGCCCATGCCCTGGGAGTGGAGAAGGGGAGTGGGATGGTAGGGCAGAGGCCACCCAGTGCTAAGTGGGTAGCAGGCAGCCTGGTACTGCCAGCTGGGCTAATGGAAGTGCCAGAGGAGCTAAGGCTGAGGGGCAGAGACCGGGCATGCCGGGGCCAGGGAGGCAGGAAGCCGTGTGAGGGCAGTCCCAGGGGCGTACTCACACAGCAGGGCACAACCAGCTCCTGTCACTCCAGGGCATTCCCCAGCTCCAGCTCCTCTGTACCCCCGGTGGCAGCAGTGAAGGTTTCTTCCCCCTGCCCGCTAACCAACGCTGCCCCCTGCGCTAGCCCTGGCAGCCGTCCCGCCACTCCATGCTCCGCGGGGCATCCGCCCTGCTTGTTCTGTCTGTGTGTGACTAACCCCATTGACCGCTCTCCCCTGCGCTCCCTCTCCACGCCCGCAGCAGGGTACGCCGTGCGGAACCTGACCGGAGCCGACCTCACGCACCATCAACTGGACAGTAAGTCTCCGCTCTCTGCTTCGGGGCTCGTCTGTCCGTCTGCGTGTCGCTCCCCTCCTGACTTCCCCCCCACCCACCCCCGCATTCCAGCGACCACCTACGGGCCCCCTCCGCACTCCACCGACGGGCGACTGTTAGTCACTTCACTGCTCCCCATCGTACCTGGGAGGGGGGCAGACATACCGGCAGAGCTGCCCCCTGCGGCTGGGGTATCACAGCAGGACAGGACATCCCCACAGCCCAGCCTAGCCCCGAGGGGGCAGGGAAGGGGTTATTGAGAGGGAGTACTCCTGGCCCTGTGGATGGGCCCCTGCCCGGCTCTCCCTGGCACCCACTTCCCCTCCTCTCACCCCCTGCAGATCTGAGCAAGCACAGGCGTTACGAGATCCGCATGAGTGTGTACAACGCCGCGGGCGAGGGGCCCTCCAGCCCCCCCCAGGAGGTCTTCGTAGGCGAGGCGGGTGAGTCAGGGCTGCGCGGGCATCTCTGCTTCCGGGCAGGCTTCGAGCTCCCCCGTTGGTCACTAAGGGCCGCCCCGTCCCTGGGCCGCGTCCAGCGCACACCAGGGAATTCACGGGCCCTGCCCAGCTGAGCGAAGGGAGCCTCTCTCAGAGGGGTAGCAGCCGGGGCTGCGCTTCCCCGCAATGACCCAGCCTGTGCCCACGGCCTGCCCCGCTCCCCAGCTGCCGGCCAGCAGCAGGACGCCGTGTGATGGATGGCAGCACAGCAGCTGCAGGAGAGACCCCCGGTGTCCGCAGGGAGAGGGTACGATCAGATGGAAGAGGGGCTGTCCCCTTCTTCCGCCATACCCCAGCCACCATGCCGGGAGACGGGAGTGCCAGGGGGCTCGGGCGCTCTCACCCCAGCTCGCTCTCCTTCTGTAGTGCCCACCGCCCCGCCGCAGAATGTGGCCGTTCAGACCGCCACGGCCACCCAGCTGGACGTCACGTGGGAGCCGCCGCCCCTGGAGGCGCAGAATGGTGACATCCAGGGCTATAAGGTACTGGCCCCCCATCTCCCGCTGGCTGTTACGATCGGCACAGCACCCAGAGGGGCACGTCGCTGCGGGGAGCTGGGCACCCAGAGCTCCCATTGGCTTCCCTCTCAACACCAGCCGTGTCTCAGTTTCCCTCTGATGCCAACGGGGCCAGGAGCACTGAGCCGGGTGTGTGAAGGAGGGACTGAGTTGAACTGGTCGGTGCTGGGAGATGCTCGGGTAGAAGGCGCTCCAGGAATACAAGGCACAGGGAACCTGTTTGATTCGAGGCCGTCGGAGCCAGCAGTCAGTGGCATCGGGATTGCAAGGGAATGGGGATGGGGATGGGGGATGCAGCCACCCTGCAGCTGCATCCCGGCCAGCTGTGAGGCCGTGGGCATGGTTAGCCCGAGCTACAGGGCAGCATATCATATCATATCATATCATATCATATCATATCTCACACACACACACACACACACACACACACACACACACACACACACACACACGAATCGTCACAGCTGAGCGCAGTTCCCGGTGTGCTCAGCAGGTGGCGCGGTGTCACTTCCAATCCCACACCGGCCCTTTTCTCCCGCCCCTCTCAGGGGTCTGGGCGCTCCCTGCAGCAGGGCGTAGCTGGGATTCGGGGGGTGGGGGGACACCTGGCATGTCCGCACGGACTGGACTTCTTTGCCCCGCAGCCCAGTGGGGTGGGAGCTTGCAGCTTGGCGGCCACCCCATTGCATCCCCCGTCAGGCCAGGGTTGGCCTGCCCCTGAGCGTGGTGTGGTGGGGGTGCATCGCTGCGGGATACTGGGTCAGCGGGCGGGGGCAGAACGGGTGCATGCCCAGGCCATGGGGTGTGCTGCGGAGGCCCGGTTCTGGGCAGCGGCTTTGCAGCTCTCAGGGAAGCGGGGCCAGGGCAGGATGGCTGGGACCGTACAGCCTCTCCCTGGATATTTGGGCACCGCTCAAGGGTGACCTCAGCCCGCGTTTGAGTCTCTGGGCTCAGCCAAGGGATCTGGGTCACATTTTCCACCCAGCGTGGCCTGGAGCCGGCACGTCCTGCTCCCCCCTTTCCTCTGGACGCAGGAAAGCCCCTTCTCCGACTCAGAGCCAGAGACGTGTGTGCGTCTTCTGTGCTCCCGGCCTCCCTTTGGATCCCAGAGGGGCTGCGGGGGGTGTCACAGAGTGTGGGGGGACACAAGGCCCTGCACCCCCGGCTTCCTGCGATTCACCATGACTCTCAGCCAGCCAGTAAAGCAGAAGGTTTATTTAGGAACAGGAACACAGTCCAAGATAGGTCTTGCAGGCACAGACAACAGGATCCCCCTCAGTTAGGTCCATCTTGGGGTCCCAGGGCATCCCAGCCCCCTTGGGAGGTCAGAGCCCTGTCTGCCTCTCCAGGCAGCTCCAGAAACTCTCCCTTCAGCCACCCCTCGCACAGCCTTTGTTCAGTTTCCCGGGCAAAGGTGTCACCTGGCCTCTAACCCCTTCCTGGGTTCTCACGTTATATGCTCCCGTGTCTTCCCTCAAGGCCAGTCTCCCATCCCCCAATGCAGACCATCCTAGCCAACCTCCCCTGCCTTCCCAGCCAACACTCCCCACTCAGCATTCAAAGACCACATTAAGAACAGTCCCAGTTCGTCACAGGGGGTTTCTGGAATGGAGACGCCTCTGGACCCTGGGATTGTCCAGACCCAGACACTGCAGGCCTTTATCGTCGAGGGGCTGACAATGGGACTTAATGAAACCGGTGCAAGCCCCATGTGGACACACTCGCTTCGCTTTGTGGTGTTTGCCTGAAACTGATCAGGAGGCGTTTAAGTTAAACCCAGAAAAGCCGCTTTTGACCTGCAGCCGATATCCCCTCACGGAGGTTTTGAGAAATTGTTTGAACTCCCCTGCCCCTTCCCTGTGCCAAGCGGGTGCGTTTCCTGTTTGGACCAGCCCCAGGAGAGGGCACCGGCCTGGCTACACCGCTGTAGGAGCTTTCCTCTTTCTGGAGCGTGTCTGAACGTGTCCCACTGAAAGATGGGGCAGGGGTCTTTCTTGGGGGTCAGGGGACCTTAACTATAAACGGCCCTACGTCTCCTCCACCGCAGAGCAGTCACCGCCCCGGTCGCTCCACCAAGGGGCCACAGCGGGACCGTTTCCCGGTGCGCTCTGCAGAAGGAGAAGCCAGGCAGGCTGGATCTGGGGGAAGTTGAGCCTGCGCGTGGGGAGCCAGGAGCCCCAGCCCGGGGTGGTCAGCACCGGGAGCAGGCTGTGAAGGGAAGTGCCTGGGCCTAGCAGCTATGTCGGGCCCCTGCCAGCACTGGGCCTGGCCTTACCCCGGCTCCCGTCTTCCCCGTCCCCCCGCAGATCTATTTCTGGGAGGCCCAGCGCCAGAATGGCACGGAGCGGGTGAAGACGCTCTTCCTGCCCGAGAACGGGGCCAAGCTGAAGAACCTCACGGGATACACCTCGTACCTGATCACTGTCTCGGCCTTCAACGCAGCCGGGGACGGGCCCCGCAGCACCCCCGTCAGGGGCAGGACGCAGCAGGCAGGTGGGCTCCATCCTCCTCTCACTCATGGGGCCGCGAAGCAGGAGGGATCGCACAGCGACCCACGTGCGCCATCCCGACCTGCAGCCCACCCTGCCCCACCTTATCCCAGCCCTGGGCTCCCTCTGCCCAGCTCTGCCAAGCCCTGTGTGCTGCCACCACATCCCTCTGTGTTCTGGGCCTGTCCTGAGCAGAGGCTGGCCAGGAGTTGTGCTCCTGCTTGGTGCTTCTAGGTTGAGACCTGACAGACTCGTCCCACTTTTGGCCCCAGGCTGGAATGGAAGCCAGGTGGGGGTGGGGGTGCAGTTAGCAATGCTGCGGGGATGCCTGGCTGCTGAAGTCCCGGGCGCCCTCCCTTCCCGTCCGAGAAATAAACCAGCCCATGCGTCCAAGAGCTCCAGGTATGGAGCCTTCTCGACACAGCACCAGGGAGGAGGCTGAAAATAATCACCCCAGTTCTTTGTGTTGGATCTGCCCAGGTAGCTCCGGGGCTCCCCGCTGGGGCAGGCACCCCCTCTCGGCCTTTGTGGGGGGCCTCAGGGACCAAGTCCCAGAGACGCTGTGCCGGGCGGGCTTCGAGCACACTGCAACAACGCCTCGTTCTCCTTGACTGTTCCCGGACAAAAGGGGAACGGGGGCATTAACCCCTTTGTCCCCTCGCCCGCCCACGAGGTGTCGCGTCAAGACAGGAAGTAGCATTTCCCCAAAATAACCCAGACGTGCGAGGTGTCTTGGCAGGGAGCTTGTCGTCAGGGAAACCAGAGGCGCAAGGTGCGCTGGTGTCAGGAGGAGACACAGCTCAGATGCGCTGGGGGTGCGGAGCTCTGCAGACTGGGGAGGCACAGAGGGGCCTGGCAATTGTTTCCGATTGGGTCTGGAGCGCTTGTGTCTCTCGCTCTTTTCTGGAGTTGTGGTGGGAAGCAGGGGGGCGGAGGAGTCCAGCCCCGCAAGGGGGGTGTTACTGGGGACTTGGCACTGGCGGGATGGGTTTGGAGTTCTCAGCTAACTCGCTGTACCCCGGGCAGACACCTCCTGAGGGCCCCCTCATGGCCCAAGGTCGCTCCAGCATGCCCTGCGCCTTGAGGGCCCTTTAAGAACTCACTCGGTCCAAAAGTCCCTCAAGTGACCCCCTCCAGCGTGTCTCTCCTGGTAACCCAAACTTGGACAAAGTCTTTCAAACACAGAACAGAAACTCGCATAGTCCTTCCCCCGCCCCCCAGCTCCGAGGGACTGCCTGTCTGCTTCCCACACCTGCTCAGGGGCGGGGGGGGGGGGCAGGGAATTTGGGCAGGTCACAGACACACACCCGTTAATGCTGACGGCGTGTGACTGAATCCATCCCTTTCCCACGGCCTCGCTCGCCAACCGCCCCACCCAGCAAACCCCAGGACGAGCTGGCCGAGGAGCGAGGGGGGCCAGCGGGATCCACGCCCCTCTCCTCACTCGCCCGGGGGAAGTCTGCAAAGCCCCTCTGCTTTCTCCTCGCAGCCCCCAGCGCCCCCAGCACCATCCGGTTCAGCGAGCTGACCACCACCTCGGTGAACGTCTCCTGGGAGCCACCTCTGCTGCCCAACGGCATCCTGGAAGGGTACAGGCTGGTCTATGAGCCCTGCACGCCTGTGGACGGTAAGGGCCCTGGGCTGAACAGGCAGGAGTGGGGTGGAGGTGGGGCAGGGCCATTCGCTGCGGAGGGGAAAGCTGGGGAGGTGTGATGAGGGGTCGGGGGCCTCCACTTCCTGGGGGGCTGGGAAACAGAGCTGGCAAAGGAGCCCGGGAGGCAGGAAAATCTGTTTCTAGGGAAGGATTAAATTTACCGCAGGCCACGTGGATGTGCTGAGCAGCACGGGCTAGAATCTCTTTGTGGCCCCCTGCCACACGTCACAAGGGTTTGGGGACCAGCCCAGTGTCCCGGCCCAACTCCCGCTTGTGCCGTTCCCTTCTGCTGCCCTTCACTTTACAACCGTTCCCGGGTTCCTCCCCAGAGGTGGCTGCAGGGCACCTGGGTTTGTCCCGTAGGTCACCGTGCAAAGGGCTTGGAGATACACGAGGACGCACGGTCCTGAGCGCACCCGAAGTGTCGCTGCGGGAGCAGAGGGGGCACGTTCTCTCCTGCCATTTTGATGGTGAAAATGTTTTTTTCAACAAAATGGAAATTCTGGCAAAGTCCCTTTGTTGGTGAAAAGTTTCAGGGATTCAGAAAAAAAACAAACCAAAATAAAACTGAGCAAAGAGCATCTTCAGTGGAATCTTCACGGGATCAAAACATCCCGGTGCAGCCAGCTCTCATGATCCTGCATCACGTCTTCAGAGGGGGTCTAGCGCCTCCCTCCTCCATCTCTCTGCAGCCCTGCAGTGCCCCATGTAGCCCGGCCCAGCGCTGCCACCACACCACCTCCCGTACCCGAGCTGTTACGTTCCAGAGCGACAGACAAAAGAGGGGTAGCGTTGGCTCCCTCCTCCTCCCCGAGCGGCCGATGAGACATGCAGAGCGGGCAGGAGAGAGCCTGAGAACGCAGCAAAGAGTGCGGGTGGGGTGGCCGGTGAGACAATGGCTGCTCAGTGTTCCCTGCTGCCACCTGGGCTTCTGAGAGTCGGGTTCAGAGGAAGTACTGTGAAGCGAGAGCTCGGGAGGAGGGCTGCAGTGACCCCAGGGAGCAAGGGCTGGGGGGCTTCTCCTTTGAACCCGCGCCATGCAGGATGTCGTTTGATCCTGCAAACCCTGCTTGCCGCCCACAGCACAGAGGGGCCTGGGGTTCTGCCAAGCAAAGGGCATGCTTCAGGGCATGTGCTGATCCCGCAGGGTCAGGAAGGCTCTCCCTGCTCGTGCTGTGCCAGCTAGCGGGGGGCATTGTGTGCTTCCTGCAAAGCAGGGTACTGGAGGCAGGATACGGGAATAGCTGGGCCAGGTAGGTGTGTGTTAACGGAGCCAGCCTGTGCGATAGTGCAAGAGACCTGGGATCCAGTCCCCAGAGCAGAGATGCCAGCCCGGCTACTCCGGATTTGTGCTGCAGGGAGTCGCTCCTCCACACAGGCCTGTGGGTTGGTTTGGCCACACTCAGCATCAGGCTTGCAGTTCTCTTCCCCAACGCCAGGTCCTGGCACTGTGAGGGAGGGTGGGCGCCAGGTTTTCTGCATGCCACGTCCGTGCCCTCTGCCCCCCAGGCGTGAGTAAGATCGTGACGGTGGACGTGAAGGGGAACAGCCCCCTGTGGATGAAGGTGAAGGACCTGGCGGAGGGCGTGACATACCGGTTCCAGATCCGGGCCAAAACCTTCACCTACGGGCCCGAGATCGAGGCCAATATCACCACAGGGCCGGGGGAAGGTACGGCGCTGCCGCGCAGGCTCACACTGCCTCTCGGGGGCGGGGGGGCTTTGTGATGGGGGGAGGGCCGCCCGGGATTCCCACGAGCGGAGATCTCTGCGGCGGGAAGGACTTACCCAAAGGGCCCCATGGGCAAATGCAGTGGGAGGCTGGATGGGCAGTCAGGGTTGGAGCCATGGGGGGCTGAGAAGAGAGGCAGGCTGGGGGCTGTGTAGAGGCCTGCCACCCCCCCGCCCCCAGCGATGTTAGAAGAAGGTTGTGTTTTTTCTCCCCGTGATTGCGTCTTTTCCTCTGGTTTCCCAGGTGCCCCCGGACCACCGGGCGAGCCCTTCATCTCCCGGTACGGCTCAGCCATCACGATCCACTGGGCGAATGGGGATCCCGGCAAGGGGCCCATCACCCGATACGTCATCGAGGCCCGGCCCTCAGGTACCATATGCTCCCCCACCCCCCTGCATTGCTCCTCCCCTCCCCCCGCCATTGGCCTGTCAGGAACGCTGGGCCCAGCTCTGCCCCGCAGCTGCCATCCCTGCAGGGCAGGACATGGGCTGGTGGCCTAGCAAGGCACCTGGGCTGTCCCTGGGGCCCCAGGCAGGACCAGGCCCTGCGGGCACCCCCAAGCACCTCCCCAGGGCCTGCGAGGTTGCTGCAGTGGGTGATGTGGACAGACGCCAGCCAGGGAGGCTGAGGTAACCCATGCTAACCCACGTGGGGCCTTTCTACAGTGCGGGACCGAACTGGGTTAAGCCAGGCAGGTTCTACTGGGTTCTACCTGGGTTCCCCAGCCCCTTCGCCTGGCAGAACCACGGCCAGGGCAGCCCTGCTTTTGTAACCCCACCGGTGCCACGCACACCAGACACGCACAGAGAGCCGCAGGTGGGGGAGTGGGGCAGCGCGCTGTGGGACGCCTCGGCACACAGAGCGCGGGGGGAAGGAGGGCCAGCCGTACAGAGCGTGGGAGGGAAGGAGGGCCAGGCGCCCAGAGCGCGGGAGGGAAGGAGGGCCAGACGTACAGAGCGTGGGAGGGAAGGAGGGCCAGGCGCCCAGAGCGCAGGGGGAAGGATTGCTCAGGGGAACTAGGCTGCCCCAAGGTGCTGACTCCAGACCCCCATGCTCTGTGTGCCATTCAGCCAGGACCTTTGCACCCATCGCTTGGGGCTGGGAACTTGCTGCCCGCTGCCCTCTCCATGCACCCACTCCCTGCTCTCTAGGCTGCTCCCTCCCCTAACCGAGCTGGGCGTCTCTCCTCTCTTCCAGATGAGGGGCTGTGGGACATCCTCATCAAGGACATCCCCAGGGAGGTGACCTCCTACACCTTCAGCATGGACATCCTCAAGCAGGGGGTCAGCTACGACTTCCGGGTCATCGCCGTCAATGACTATGGCTACGGGACGCCCAGTGCACCCTCCCCTTCTGTCTCAGGTGCTGGGGCTGGGGGGACGTACCCCGGGCTGCTCTCCTGGCCTGTCCCACCTAATGTACCCCCCTCCCTGCAGCCCAGGCTGGGGGGCCAGGAAGGGAGGGGATCTGGCACTTGGGGAAACCAGCAGCAGAGGAGGTGGGGGGCAGCAGGTGTGGTCAGCGTACTGGGGGTAGGGGCCTGGGCTGGAGAGTGGGGGGCTGAGTTAAAGGGCACTGGAGCAGCCCCTCCTGGGAAGGGGGTGATCTCTCCATGTGCACAGGCACCGGCTTTCTTGGAAACAAGAAAGCTCTGGGCAGCTCTGTTCCACTGCCTGAAAATGGGCGGATACGGCCAGGACACCTGGCAGTCACCGTACTGTGATTCCCCTTCCCTCCCCACAAACACTGCCGGTGCCCCTCACTCCCAACCCACAGCCCCCAGCTCACCCAGCCCTGGACTCTCCCCCTTGCTCTGCCAATGCCCCCCACTCCCAGCCCTCCGCTATCCCAGCCCCCCAGTTGAAGCAGGTCTGTTGTTTGCAAGTCTATTGGGGTTCCCCAGGAGCAGAGGAAGGGTCCCCGGGATGAGACAGGTCCCATCCCAACACACAAACAAGCTCCAAGCCCCGCCAGCACCCAGGACAGGCCCAGGGTGTGAGCCGGCAGGGTGGGTGGGTGACCCCCTGCTCTCCACGGCTGCCTTCCAGCCCAGAAAGCCAACCCCTTCTACGAGGAGTGGTGGTTCCTGGTGGTCATCGCCTTGGTCGGGCTCATCTTCATCCTCCTGCTGGTCTTCATCCTCATCATCCGCGGGCAGAGCAAGAAGTATGCCAAGAAATCAGACTCAGGTGAGCGCCCCTGCAGGCAGGGCAGGAGCTGACGCCCAGTGGGGCTGCTTGGCCTGGCATAGGGGGATGTGGTGCCACGGAGGCCGCGGTGCGGGAGGAGCGGCCCCCAGACTCACCCGGCTGGGGACAAGGTGCTGGGAACCAAGGGGGCTGGCTCTGAGCCGCCCTGGTCTCAAAAACAGAGGTGCAGCGCTGGGAGCCCGGGAGCTGTGCCTGGGTACGGGAGACGAGGGCGTTTCGCCTTCCCTGTCTGCAGCTTGCACCCCCGTGGCTGTAGAGCCAGAGGGCCTGGCCCGTGGCTGGGGTAGACCTGCGCCGCTCTGCTGGAGGTGTGCCTGGATACACTGGTGGAGGGCCAGGGATCTCCTTCAGCTTTTGCCCTAGTTATTATGGTTCATGTCACGGCTGGCCAGGCCTCTCCCTGCACCCCCTAACACTGGTGTTAGGGCAGAAAGTGGCTCAGCCAGTGACTCCAAACCCAGGGGAGCCAGCGTCGGGGTGCGCACCGTGCTCCTGGGGTCCCTGGGCGTGGCGTGGTGCCTGCCCCGGCCACCAGCGCTGGGAGCTTCCCCGAAGGCTCCACCCAGCAGCCTGATCGGGGGAGCCTTTCCCTTCACTGCCCTGGCTCGCGGGTGAGACCCTGCCGCCTTCTGCCACTTCCCGCCAGCTGCTCTGCTGATGGGAGCGACACCAGAACCGTCCCCCCCGCACAACAGGCCCATCCCGCCCCTGCCCTGCCCGCAGACACGGGTTAGAAAAGCGCGTCACTGGCCGTGTTAATGTCGCTGGGAGCTCCAGATCAAACAACCGGCTTCTCTCATGGTGAGCTGCGAGCGGCAGGAAAGGTCACGGGATTAGTAAATGCAGCTCTGTTTTCTTAGCCAAATGAAGGGCTCAGATTGTGGGGCTAATGCCGCCCGCCCTGCTGAGTCAATACACTCGTGTAGCCGAGCAAGGGAGAGACGCCTGGCACTGGGAGCCTGGACTCCTGGCTTCTAGTGCGGGCGAGTCACACCCAGAGCCTCCAGGGCTGGTGCCTGGGTTCGTGGGGCCCGGAGTTAGAAGCCAAGGGGCCCGATTTGCCGCCCCTCTGCTGCTGGGTGATTGCTCCCACCTGGGCATCGGGGGCGTGAAATGCCGCCGCACCGTTCGCCCCACCGGTGCCAGTGTCCGACAGCAGCTGTGCCCCAGGAAACGCCCACACCGGCTGGAAGGCAGGGGGCACTTGGGCCCCAAGGGACTAGAGCCAGGCAGCTTGTGCAGCTGTTTGCAGCAGAACCCTGTGCCCAAACCCAGCACTTGCCC
This sequence comes from Malaclemys terrapin pileata, assembly GCF_027887155.1. Classification (NCBI taxonomy): domain Eukaryota; kingdom Metazoa; phylum Chordata; order Testudines; family Emydidae; genus Malaclemys; species Malaclemys terrapin. The sequence continues at coordinate 3,714,316 of NC_071517.1, forward strand.
TTCAGGGATCTCAAAGCACTTTATAGCCATTAACGGGTTAACCCCTGGGGGAGATCAGGAAGCATCAGTACCCCCGTTTTAGGGATGGGGAAACCAAGTCACGAGCAGAGTGGTGATTTGCCCAGTGAGCTGCTGGCAGAGCTGGGATGCAGATCTCCTGATGCTCAGCCCTGATTTGCCCAGGGCCTGCTGCCCCGTCGCTGAGCACAGCATGCCGTCAGCCTGCTGTCTGCTCGAGGGCCTGGGCACTTCACAGATTGCATGCCGGGCGGGATTTTACCATGCCCGCAGCATGACGAGCAGGGCTGGCCAGACGCTGAGCTGAGACCGACGCCCAGCGGAGCACCAGCCATGCGGTCCGCTCCTCATGCCTTCAGCTGCCCAGATGGCTGGGCTGGCACGGGGAGCTCTGCGTAACCCGTGCCCCCTGGCCATGCTGGGGACCTGTGAAGAGCAGCACCCCGGCCTTGAGCCCCACGGAGCCGCCTCAGCCCTGGCGGGATGGCACCGCACTGGGATACGAGGGCTGGCTGGAGAGGGGGTGAGCTCGTCCCCCGGAGCCCTCCCAGCCCAGTTCAAAGCTGGCGCAGACCAGACTGGGTGATGAGACGGGACGGGTGAAGGCTGCCCTACTCCTTCATTGCCACTGAGCATGCTGGGCGTGGTGCCCGCTGGCTGAGCTGGGGGGTGTCCTATGCCCACGCATCTGGGGAGAGAGGGGGGGTCATTGGCCTGGGGAACCCCTGGCTACAGTGCACCTGCCTGTTTCCCCTTTCTCCATCAACTCCCTCCAAATCCCATTGCTCGTCTCCAGGCCTGTCTCGGGGAGCAGGCAGGTCCAGGAGGGTCGGCCCAGGAGTCCGAGCTGGTTCCGTAGCCGGGTGTGTGATGTGCGGGTTCCCCCCGGGGCGGGGCGCTGCCCCAGCTGACGGCTCCCCTCCCGCTCCGACAGGGAACAACTCCAAGGCGAACGCGCTGAGCCACGGGGAGATGGTGAGTCTGGACGAGGGCAGCTTCCCTGCCTTGGAGCTCAACAACCGGCGCCTCTCCGTCAAGAACTCCTTCTGCAGGAAGAACGGGATCTACACCAGGTACCGGCCGTGGGGCTCAGGGCTCTGTGTGCCCAGCCAGAGATCTGGGGCCAGGCCCCCACCCCCACTGCACCCCACTGCCCGGGTTACTGGTGTGCTGGCACCTGCCGGACACTCACCGACACCAACTGCCCCCACAGGTGGTTCTGGGTGGGGATGTGGAGCCCGGAGCAACAAAGGGGTTGGACGTGGCTCCGGATCGGGCTCTCCGCCTAAAGCCATCGGCTCCAGTGGGGCTGGCGCTGCTCGCCCCCCACCCATGACTTTTGTAGGGGAGCCCGGGGCTGGGCTAGCAGGGGGCTGCGGGTCGGGGTTGAGGGGCACTGGCAGAGCTGTGGGAAGGGGGGAGCCCGGGGCTGAGCTAGCAGGGGGCTGCGGGTCGGGGTTGAGGGGCACTGGCAAAGCTGTGGGGAGGGGGGAGCCCAAGGCTGGGCTAGCAGGGGGCTGTGGCTCGGGGTTGAGGGGCACTGGCAGATCTGGGGGGAGGGGGGAGCCCGGGGCTGCGGGGCGGGAGTGTGGGGTGCTGGCAGATCCGGGGGCGGGAGCCCGGGGCTGCGGGGCAGGAGTGTGGGGTGCTGGCAGAGCTGTTGGTGTAGGCGCTTGCTCATGTCCTGCCCAGCTCCTACTTTCGAGCACCAAGCCGGCTCTCAGATTGGAGAGGGCAGGAGAGGAAAGCAGTGGAAGCCGGAGCCGCCGGGACCCCGCTGGTTAATGGCTCAGCCCCAGACAGGCCAGCAGCCTGCAGTGGGGAGGGTTCGGGTGCGGCCCCACGGCCGATGCTCTGAGCAGCCCTGCTAGCGCCCGGGGGGGTCTCAATGGGCTCGGGTGGGGCCTGCTGGGGTGGCCGTGGCTGGGCTCCCCAAGCGGGACCCGGGGGGATCAGCTCCAGCGCCAGAGTTCTCCCTTTCCGAACGAAACGTAGAGCTTCCGTGTCCCTGCCGAGGTCCCCGCCGCGGCCCAGCCCCGGGAGCCTGCATTACTCCGACGAGGACGTCACCAAGTACAACGACCTCATCCCGGCCGAGAGCAGCAGCCTGACGGAGAAGCCCTCGGAGATCTCGGACTCCCAGGTGAGGGGCGGCTCGCGGGGGCCGGAGCTCTCAGCTCGGCAGTGCCGGGGGGGCAGCACGCGCTCATGGCAGGGCCTGGCCGGAGGGCGAGAGGCGGCTGCGGCACAAGGGGTGGGGGTCAGGGGTCAGACAGGCCTCCCCACCCCATTCAGCCATTGGCCCCCCCGGCGGGAAAATCGCTCTGCACCCTGTGCCTGGGATCCCCAGGCTGGTGCCCCCGTCGTCCCCCGCAATTCCTGTCCCCTCTGTCAGCTGCATCCCCTTGTCCTTATCACCTCCCCCCTCCCCGTAAAGGGGATCAGGGACAGGAGTGTGTTCCAGTGCATGTTGGGAAAGGGAGGAACGATACAGTTCCCCAACCCTGACTGATTCCTGCTAGAAGCCCCATTGCTGCCCGGGGTTCCCGCCGTGGGGCATGCCCCTCCCCCCCCCGTTTGCGGGCATGGGTCACCCCCTGAGCACCCAGGGTTGTGGTTTAGCATCTCAGCTGGGCCTGATGGACACAAAACTCCTGTCCCCTGGCAGGTGCCCCCGGGACTGTTTGTTCTGCCACAGCTGGCACAGCCCATGGGTGGGGTCGGAGGCGTTGCCCTGTCCCCGATGCACCAGCGTGCCCCTCAAACAGTCAGACCCCTAACAGGCTGCCCTGCAGTGACCGGCATGGCCAGGGCACAATGGGACCCTGGCTTTCCTGGTGTCGGAGGGAGGAGCAGGGGGGGGAGCACAGTGTCGGGGTGAGCACAGATCCAGGAGGTTGGGATCTGAGCTGAATATACCCAGGGACAGTGGGAACAGGCCCTCGCCACGGGCTCTCTCCACGCCAGTATCACACCCCAGCTGGCTACCCTGCAGTGCCTTGGAGCACGCCGTGAGCTGCCGGATGTTTAGCCCGGCTCCCTGCAAAGGGAACAGCTGCTCCGGGACCCCAGGGCAGGCTGTGTCCCCGTCTGACCCCCCCTCTTTGGGCCATGTAGAGCAGTGGCCGAGGGTCCAGGCCAGGGTTCAGGGAGACGCTCTGCAGCGGCACGCCTGGGAACAGGATGGGGCTGGAGAGGGACCCCAGGAAACCGCGTATTCCCCCAGGACCCCCCGGTACAGAACCCGGTTTCTCCTGGCCATGCGTTTCCAGGCGCAGATGCTGCAGCTGTGGTGGGACTGGCCCTAGCTCCTCCAGTGGCCCTGGGGGCTGAGATTCAAATGGCTGCCTGGAATCCCCGCTCCATCTGGGAGACTGTGAGAGCCAAAACAGAGCCTGCCCGGCTCTCGCATTAGCCCCTGGGCCGTGGAGCGGTCATGCAGCACCTCGCGTCGGCCACGTGGGGCTGAGCAGTGGGCCGGGGGCCCGGGCCTGCTAATCCCACTTCAGCCACTGTCTCAGCTGGGCCACTCAGCTCCCTGGTGCATTGGTTCTTCCCACCCTGCGAGACCCTCGCTTGGGGGTGGCCAGCGCTGAGCGCGCCTAGGGACTAACCAGAGCCTCAGGGTACACGCAGGAGCAGTGGGGAGAGATGATGGGTCAGATCCTTCTGTCAGTGGCAGCTGGGCAAATCCACGCTGAGTTGGGGGGACATTGGGGGTGTAGCCGAGATCTCACTCTGGCTCGTAGAGCCTGCTTCTCTTTCACACCAAGGTCCCTTTGCCCTTTCCCTTTACGCTACCGGAGCGCTGGGAGTGGGAATCTGACCGACCGGCTCTTTCCTCCCTACGCCTTGGAGGGCTGTAGCTGCGCGACCGAGCGCTGGGAAGGTGCAGAGGGCGCCCGAGGGGGTGGAGACGCGGGTGCTGCGTGAGCACCAAGCCTGCCCGTGTACCCCCACGACGAGAGCACCTGCAGGTGCCCCCGGAGATCAGGACCCCCTTGTGCCGCGCGCTGGGTGGCCCCGCACGGAGAGGGCCTCGCACGCGGAGCAGAGAAGACAAAGGCTGGGTTATTATTCCTGCAGGAGAGCTGGGGCCCCGACAGGTGCAGTGACGCTTACTCGGCCATCCGTGGCCCAGCTGGGAATTCCCTGGCCGCTCCCATCACCTGAGCCTGGTGCAGGCTTGTGTGTCTCAGAGCCGCGGAGGGGAACAGGCAGCTGAGGGCTTCCTGCTCTCCAGGACTTTGCAGCTCTTCAGCAACCCCCCAGCTGCCCCATAGGCCTGGGCCTTGCCTGGCCTTTCCTTTGCCTGCAAAGTGGAGGCGAATCCAAGTTAACCCCCCTTTGCCTTGTCGCCGGTTGAGTGGCTTTGAGGAGCTGTAAGAGCTGAGCTCGCTGAAAGCTGTCACTTGATTGCTTTCCTGGCCGCCTGAGCTTCCTCATGAATGGGGCCATTGTGCCTTGGGGAAGGGGGCAGCTGAATTCAGTTATGGAAAGCAGAGGGCGAGTTGAAAGGAGGGACGTGAGCCAACCCCGCCTCTGCCTGAGCTCTTTCTTCTTCCCCCGTCCGCTCCGCCTGACAAAAATAGCTCCGGCTGCTCCCAGAGACGGCGCGGAGGGTCGGCGCTGCCAGGGCTTGCGCTGGGACTGGTCATCGGGGAAGGAACGCCAGGCCGGGATGGGGTCTGGCTCTGGTCATCGGGGAAGGAACGCCAGGCCGGGATGGGGTCTGGCTCTGGTCGTCGGGGAAGGAACGCCAGGCCGGGATGGGGTCTGGCTCTGGTTGTTGGGGAAGGAACGCCAGGCCGGGATGGGGTCTGGCTCTGGTCATCGGGGAAGGAACGCCAGGCCGGGATGGGGTCTGGCTCTGGTCATCGGGGAAGGAACGCCAGGCCGGGATGGGGTCTGGCTCTGGTTGTTGGGGAAGGAACGCCAGGCCGGGATGGGGTCTGGCTCTGGTCGTCGGGGAAGGAACGCCAGGCCGGGATGGGGTCTGGCTCTGGTCGTCGGGGAAGGAACGCCAGGCCGGGATGGGGTCTGGCTCTGGTCATCGGGGAAGGAACGCCAGGCCGGGATGGGGTCTGGCTCTGGTTGTTGGGGAAGGAACGCCAGGCCGGGATGGGGTCTGGCTCTGGTTGTTGGGGAAGGAACGCCAGGCCGGGATGGGGTCTGGCTCTGGTCATCGGGGAAGGAACGCCAGGCCGGGATGGGGTCTGGCTCTGGTTGTTGGGGAAGGAACGCCAGGTCGGGATGGGGTCTGGCTCTGGTTGTTGGGGAAGGAACGCCAGGTCGGGATGGGGTCTGGCTCTGGTTGTTGGGGAAGGAACGCCAGGCCGGGATGGGGTCTGGCTCTGGTCATCGGGGAAGGAACGCCAGGCCGGGATGGGGTCTGGCTCTGGTTGTTGGGGAAGGAATGCCAGGCCGGGATGGGGTCTGGCTCTGGTCGTTGGGGAAGGGACGCCAGGCCGGGATGGGGTCTGGCTCTGGTCATCGGGGAAGGAACGCCAGGCCGGGATGGGGTCTGGCTCTGGTCATCGGGGAAGGAACGCCAGGCCGGGATGGGGTCTGGCTCTGGTCACTGGGGAAGGAACGCCAGGCCGGGATGGGGTCTGGCTCTGGTTGTTGGGGAAGGGACACTGGGCTGGAGTCGGGATCTGGACTTTGGGGAAGGGGTGCCAGGACAGGCCGGGCAGGGTGCTGGATCTGGTTGTTGGGGAGGGGACGCCAGGCTAGGCCGGGCGCTGGATCTGGTCACTGGGGAAGGAACACCAGGCCGGGCTGGGTGCTGGGTCTGGTCATTGGGGAAGGAACACCAGGCCGGGCAGGGTGCTGGATCTGGTCATTGGGGAAGGGATGCCAGGCCGGGACGGGCGCTGGGTCTGGTTGTCAGGGAGGGGATGCCAGGCCGGGACGGGCGCTGGGTCTGGTTGTCAGAGAAGGGACACTGGGCCGGGGTCGGGGTCTGGTTGTCGGGGAGGGGATGCCAGGCCAGGCCGGGTGCTGGGTCTGGTCACTGGGGAAGGGACACCAGGCCGGGACGGGCGCTGGGTCTGGTCATGCTCAATCACCAGCTTCCTCCAGGGCCCGATTCTGACCCTCCCTTACTCCAGTGCTGTGCCATGGAATCACTCTGGACTCACACCAGTATATGGGAGACCCCGGTTCCCTGAGCTCTGTGGATACACAGGCAGGGGCTGCTGCCCACCCCCTCCCCTGCCTGCAGGATGGGTGCGGTGGTGCAGGCTCTGATGTCATGTAGGGTCACGGTTTCCAAGCTGCCTCTCACAAGGCCAGTGCCCAGTGGGCTGCTGGTGGCACTGCCCGGCGGGTGCCCCCTCAGCTCCTTCTGCTAGCGCCGTGTCCTTGCGGGCATGTGCTTGTCGGGCCGGCTGAGTGCTGCGGCCGGGCACTGCCAGACCTGTAGTAACCCAGCGCTCTGTCTCTGCAGGGGAGCGACAGCGAGTACGAAGTGGATCAGAACCAGCAGAAGGCCCACTCCTTCGTCAACCACTACATCAGCGACCCCACCTACTACAACTCCTGGCGGCGCCAGCAGAAGGGCATCTCCCGGGCCCAGGCCTACAGCTACACGGAGAGCGATTCCGGCGACCCCGACCACTGCCCCTTGTCCAACAGCACCAGCACCCAGCAAGGCAGCCTCTTCCGGCCCAAAGTCAGTAGGACTCCAACCCCCCAGACGCCCGTCAACCCCCCCAGCCAGCAGAGCACCCTGTACCGCCCCCCCAGCAGCCTGGCGCCGGGCTCTCGAGCCCCCATTGCGGGATTTTCTTCTTTTGTTTGATGGTTTCAAAAGAAATAAAGAAAAGCGAAAAAGGACAAGAAATCCCAAACCCACGTTTACGTCCAGAGTTATTTTTTCCGAGGCAAAGGAGATGTCCCGGCAGGGCGAGCCCAGCGCCGGCCGGGGAGAGACAAGCGGACCCGGTTCGGAGTCTAATCATTTGCTGCTTCCAGAGGCACATGGAGCCCTATAGAAGGGACACCCCCTGAAAGGATCTTTGCAAAAGCTTGCAGGGCCGCGAGTCCGTCTGTGGGGGGCCTTCTCTTCTCTTTGAGGCTGAGGCGCAGAGAGGAAAGTTACAGGGTAAAGGACGGCAGTTGGCGGGCTCCCGGCCGACGCTGGTGTCTCCACAGGGCGCTGGCTCCTTGCGGGCGGGTTTACTCAAGGGCCTTTGCTGACAGGACAGACCCACCCCTTGTGGGCCAAAGCTTTCTTTGTGCGCTCCCTGAAAGGCCAGCCAGCTAGCGTCCAGAGGAGCGGGGCGTGCAAGAGCCATCGGCCAGCGTGGTCGCACAAAACTTCAACCGGCAAACCCACGCCAGTGACCAACGGTGTCCTCGGCCCAGCACCGCAGAGCCTGACGTGGGATGGGAACGGTGCTGCTCTTCCGCTCAGCGTTAGGTGGGAACAACGCCTGCAGGCACCTTGCTTCCCAGTGGGCCACAGACGTGCCCGATGGCCCACGTGCTGCACATGGGACCCGCTTTTCCAGGCTGCCCGCTCGGCTCGCCGGTCCCTCCTCTGCCAGTCTCCCCGTGACACGCCATGTCAGAGTGTGGAAAACTGACAAACCGAAACACAAAGCCCGTAGGCAGCCGTTTGGTTTGCTGCATTGGGGCGGGATGTGGGGGGTGGAGAGTGGATTTGGGGGGGACGGGGATGCTGGAGTTGTGATCGATTTACTTGAATCCTTCTGGAGGAGACATCCCCCTCCCAGCCCCCCTTATCCCTGGCGAGAAGCTGGGAAGGGGGCCTCTGCGGTCGAACTGCGCCACGGGGCAGGTGACCAGCACGGGGGCATCGCTTATCGGCACAGCAATTCATTTCTTCCTTCCTTGGCCCCATCCTGGAGGGGGGGAGGGAAAGGAAAATGCCCCGGGTCCCGGGATGGTTGTGGGGCGAGATGTACCCTCCGCCTACAACGTGGTCCTCTCCCCCTGGCTTGGGACGGACGCCGCCCCTTTAACTCCAGCAGAACAGAGGGGGCGGGGCGGGGCTCTGCTGGTGTGATGGACTGGCAGCCGCAGTCTTCGTTTTGTGTTGTTTTAGTGCCCAGGTTTGGCGGGGGATGCGAGGGGAGGGGGCCAGAATCGGGATGAGGGGGATCGGTGGTGGTGGTTGTTTCCAGCATCGCAAAACACACACAGTGCCTACTTGTCAGCTGGATCCCGAACTCCTCAGCCGTCTTCCCTTCTGCGCGGGTGCGAAGTACGAGCTGGAGGGTCCGGCTGTCTCCTGCTGTGTCCCCATCCTTCTGCAGAGGGGGCCCGGAGCTGTCACCGTGGTGATTAGCCCCACGTGCTCTCGCCCGTATTTGCACATTCTTGGCCCAGGCTGGTTGACAGAGGATTGAACCTGGTGCGTGGGGTCCCTTTAATAAAGACTCAAAAGCGCTGGAATCGTTTTTTGGTTTATTTCTTTCGCCCCAAAAACAGAGAGAGGCGCTCAGGAATGACCCTGTACCCTGCAGAACTTGAGAAAGGGATGGAGCTGGGATCACCCCGAACTTCCTAGCTGCCGGTCCCTTTTGCAGGCGTATTCCTGCAAGGGAGGGTGATGTGGGTAAGTAGTTGTGGCCCACGGGGTCTCTCTCGCCTCCGTTCAGGTGCGCGGCGAAGGAGCGATGGTTTCTGTGCAGGTGACCGAGAAATGGGTTATCCTGGGAAAGTGCTGGCCAGAAATCGGCTCTACAGTGCTGTCTGAGTGCTCCGGGCAGGGCTACAGCACGGTGGCTAAAATACCCGTGTCCCCCAGAGCCTTGGCTACACTAGAGCTCCCACGGGTGGAGCTTTACAAATGCAGTGTCCTTGTGGAGAACTCCATTAACTCCAGGGAAAACCCCTTCTGTCGCTGTAGGAAGCACCTACCCTACGGAGTTGTGCCGCTGTGGCATAGATACCCTGTCGCCACGTCTCTACCTCCCTGGGATCGCAGCTGTGCAGGAAAGATGCGTCCAGTCAAACCCACAGCCCCCCTCATTGCAAGGCAGCTAAATCCTCATCCCCTCCATGGTGCTCACCGGGGACAGGGCAAGTGCTGGCTGCTTCCCTTGAGCCCAGGATTTAATCAGCACCTTCTAATACCCTGAGGCCACCGAGCCTGGCTTGCAGGCCAAGGCGTGATTTGGGATTAGCCCCGAGCCAGGAAATAGGTAATAAAGAATCCCCAGGGGGCCGGCTGGGAGTTTAATTTGCAGATTCCAAACCCATTAGCAGCGGGGCTGGTTCCTCGGTGGGGTGAAGGAGTGTGTGTGTGGGGGGATCACTCTGGATCCAGACAAGGAGCAGAAGGACCCAAAGCCGGCGGAAGTCAGTGGGGTAACTCCCCGCACTGGAATCCGCTTGAGTGGTGAGGTCAGACCTTCCTGTGCAGCTGACACGCCAGTCCTAAAATCTGCATTGCCAGAGCCGGGACTGAAAGAAGGACTAGCAGAGAGACACAGGGTGCGCTTCCCATGGCGCGTGTCCTTTTTCTAGCTAGACAGGATTCAGCAGTGGATTAGAAACTGGTTAACGGCCAGCTCACAAAACGTCATTGTAAATGAATCGTCATCCGAGGGTGGGAGGGGGTTCTCGCAAGGATCCGCCCGGGACCCTTCAATAGCTTTATTAATGATCGGGAAGAAAATATAAAATCATTGCTGGGGAAGTGAGCAGGTGGAAGGTAAATGATGATGGATTTTGCGCTAGGGTGGCTTCTTTGAACACGGGCATTTGAACACGGCCCAAGGCAAGGGCCTACATGGAGGAGCAAAGGCTGTAGGTTACACGGGGAGGGTGGGCGACACGACCCTGGAATGCAGTGACGCTGAAAAGGACTTAGGGGTTCTGGTCACAAGTAACTGCACATGAGCTCCTGGCGTGAGGAGGCCATACGGAGGGGAAGTGGCGAGCAGTAGAGCGGGGATATGACATTAGTGAGCCCATTTCGAGGATACTCTGTCCAGCCCTGGGGTCTGCACTGCCAGGAAGGTGGGTGAAAAACTGGCAAAGATTCATAGAATCATAGAAGATCAGGGTTGGGAGGGACCTCAGGAGGTCATCTAGTCCAACCCCCTGCTCAAAGCAGGACCAATTCCCAACTAAATCATCCCAGTCAGGGCTTTGTCAAGCCTGGCCTTAAAAACCTCTAAGGAAAGAGATTCCACCACCTCCCTAGGAGTCAGCAAAGTGCTACAGAAATGACGCCTGGTGCGGAAAACCTGCCTTAGAAAGTCATCTGGGAACATCTCACCCAAGGAAGGGGTGGAGCCTTCGTCATTTGATGGCTTTAACTCAAGCCTGGCTGTAGCGCGAACGGGAGGGACAGGCTCGAGACAGAGGTTCTTGGCGGAGGGTCTGTGGCCTGTCACGCAGGAGGTCAGCCCAGATCATCGTAAAGGGCCCTGCGGCCTGGCAGGTGGTAAGTATTTATTTGCATTTTGGGTTTGCCTCCTGGGAGCTTCAAATCGGCTGCTGAGCCGCGCGTTGGAAGCGCTGGGAAAGAGCTGGGATTTCGATTTCCGCTGCCTTTCCTCTTGTTTCCCATCCGCTGGAAACTGCGCTGAGCAGCCTACACTTCAGTCCAAGCAGAGAAGATCCCAGCTTGTGTCTTGGCCTGCCCTTTGGCTTCTGCTCGTGCTGGCGTGAAGCCCCAGCCTGGCCCCTGAGAGATCCCTGCCGACCCATCCATCCCTAGCCCCCATGGGCTGCAGACCGGCGAGCAGCGCCCCCACCCAGAGCCTGCTGGCCTCCTTGGAAGGTGGTGGTGCTTATGGGGCAGCAAAGCAAACAACTGGAGCCCCCCACCGCTGCGTTTCCCCACTGCCACTAGCCGGTGGTGTGTGAAGGGGGGAAAGGGGCTTTAACTCAGGCGTGGGCTGAGCCGTTGCGCGTCATGACCAAGTTTGACTGGAAAAGTACAAGCCTAAAGGGAGCCCAGAAGGACATTGGTGACTCTGCCTGAGGATGGAGGCCTGGAACCGGCTGCCGAAGCTGCCTCGGCAAAGGCCCCCTTTATTGGCTGTCCGGCAGGATGCGTTTGCAGCTGGACTGAGATTCGGGGGGCCACACGTCTCCTTCCTTCCAGCCCCTGCTTTCAAAGGCCAGTCCCAGGCCTGGGCGATTGTGCATCCAGGCTGGCCCCGTCCCTGGATTAAACCCTCCTGCGAGGCACTCGGGGGGGAGGGGACGGAACGGTGGGTGAAATGCAATGCCAAGTCCAGCGTGAGACAAATCCCAGGCCTCCCCCTCCCCCTCCGAGCACCAGCCGTGTGGCCACTGCACTGAGCATCTGCCGTTTCCACAGCAACACATCTGGAGCTGCCCTCGTTCATCGCTGCATCCCAGCCTGGGTCGCTTGGTGAATGAACTTCCCCCAGGCCCTTTCCAGGGGCCCCGGGGGCTGCTTTCCAGCCCTGGGTAAAGCCCGATTCTCCAGGGAGGCCTTGCTGCTTTGATGTCTCTGCACTGCACATACAGCCAGAGCCCGGCTGCAAGCACAGTCACTCGACAGGCACCGGCCCATGGCCGCTAAACTGCTTCTGCTACTTGGGTGACATCCAGCCCATGCAGAGAGCTGGCCCAAGGCCTATGCGCTGCTTAACGCCTTGGGCTGGCCCTCTGCCCTGGGCTGCACTGCACCCCGAATGAGCGGCACAGAGACCCCGAGCCCAACTGCTCTGGCGGGAGAGCTCAGAGCAGAGCAGCTGTATCTGGGAGCGGTGCCCAGCCCGAATGCCGCAGGCAGCATACTGCCGCTAGCAGGAGTGGCTCTGTGGTGGGATTCGCTCTTTGCTGGTGCTGACAACCTCTGGGAAAGTACAGGGCGAGGGGAAAACCTGACCGAAAGCCCCTGTTGGTCCAGATGGTGTTTATAGTGTATCTGCACACACCCACACACGCACAACTGTCTCACTGGCTGGAGCATAAGACCTTGTGAGTGCCGCTCCCCTGGGCGGTACCGCTCTCTGCGATGGTGCCTTCGCTGCTCAGCCGGATACGGAGAGGATTTCTGCCCAAAAGCGTTGTGACCCCCGGCTCACCGTCAGCACTGGCTTCAGTGTCCGTCCAACCCCACCACCGGGAAGCTTCATCTTTTTATTTAAAATATTGCAACTGGCGACGGCAGGGTTCGTTTTGACCCCTCTGCCCCATCAGGTGATGGACCGATTGCTAGTGCCCCATGTCTGATGCTGCCTGAGACAAGACACCCCCCGATGCCCGTACAAACAGTGCACGCTGCGCCCGGGGCTGCTGAGAAACAGGGAGGCGGCTTGACGGGGGAGCAAGATTTATACGACTCCCCCCACATACAACCCCCACACGGCCACCGTGAATTCACCAGCACGGGTCTTAGACTGTCACTTGCCTTTACGGGGACCGGATGTCCTGATTTTATAGGGACAGTCCCAATTTTTGGGTCTTTTATATAGGCTCCTATTACCCCGTCCCGATTTTTCACACTTGCTGTCTGGTCACCCTACTTGCCTTGGCATTGGCTGCCAGGCACTGGGCTTTGCAGACACACTCAGCCCTGCATACAAGGGAGTAACGGGAGAGTGAGCTGTCTCCTTGGATCAGCGTGGGGCCTCCGGAGTTTTGCACTGTTATGACTTGAGCTTCTCCCAAGGGCAAAACACAGTCGCTTATCAGCAGTTTGCAAACCAGAGAAGAGGGGAAGGTGAGCAATTCCGCAGGCAGAGCTCTGGGGAAGGGAGCGGTCCTGGCAGACTAGAGCCCCGGCCCCCTGCTGCTACCTTATCCGGATGCCAAGAGGTCAGCGCTCGCACCACTAAGGAAAAGGCCGGGGCTCCCCTTCTCACAGCACTCGGGGGCTTGTGAACCAGTCACCCAGATCCCAGGCAGCAGGGTCCTCTGCTCTGGCTGAGTTGTGCTCACTGCGGGTCAAAAGTGGCTTGATGCCTCCAGGCTCGCCGAGGGGCTATTTCCCAGGCCATGCGCCCTGTCTTGGCGACTAGGCGGGAGTGGAAACTGGAGCTGTGCCTGCTTGGCACCTGCACAGGAGACACCAAACAGCCACTTGCCCTGTAGTGTTCTGGCTGGGCGTATCGTAGGTATGCAAAGGAGGGCATGTGGTAGGTAGAGCCGATGCCCTGTGTATGCTAACCTCAACCCCGGCCTTCCTTCCGGACTGGCAGCCAAACCCCCATCCCACTGACGCCAGTGGCGGACTGGGTTCTGCCCACAGGCCAGGACCCCAGCGGTTACGGCTCTGCCACGAGGCAGTTGATAAAAGGCTTTGAGATTCCCAGGGTTGCTTTAAATTCGATGCGATGCAGCCCTGCCCTGGTGCAGAACCCAGGGCGGAGTCATCTTGCGCCTCACTTGTCCCGGGGCTGCCCTGATTCGGTCTGGCCCCGTGGTCCCAACGGACCTCCGGGGATGGGCAAAGGGACCCACCCCAGACCTTGAGCTGGCACTACCCAGCACCAGCTCTGTCTAGTGATGCCGTCCTTCACGGGAGGGACGTGAAGCCAAGGTCTCCTGCGCCGGCTAAGGAGCAGCGAGGTTATCTCCTGCCTGGTGTTGCCCTACAGTATCAGCTCTAACGAGGATGCCTGTTCCTTTGAGCCTCCCGCCCTGCGCCACCGACCACGTCACGTCACGTCGCATCATGTCAGAAGGAATCCGGCTTGATCCTCTGATGGCTCCTTCCAGCTGCACAAGCGCTGGCCCTGCGTTGGAGCCCCAGCCGTGACAGGCGCGACCCAGGGATTGGGCCCTGCGGCGGCTCCCGCTGCTGTGAATTTTTGGTGACATTAGCAAGTTTCCAAGAGCAGAACTTGGCTTTGGTGTAAGTGACTACGTCAAAGGCCCGGAGCCTTGTGCCGTGAATACAATAGTAAGTGGGGGAGGGCTCCCCTGGGTACCCGGATCGGCCCCTTCAACACCAAGGATTCTAATCTGCTTTTCTCCAGGCTGGCCAAAGCAAACAGGTCCCTCAGACCACAGCCTGCAGTCACACCCGTGTGGACGAAACTTACAGATCAGCGCCCCTTGCACTTTCCTGGCCTGCCAGCAGAATCACTTGCACTAGTTTTGCTTTTGTGCGAGGCAGACAGTGCAATTCCTGCCCGGCGCTAGGAGAGGGTGAATGTAGCGTGGCAAGCTGAACAGGTCAGGGTATGACAAGGGCGGGGATTTTCAGTGAGGCTTGTCCTCCCCTGGAGGATGTGGACAGAGGGGGCTCGGGGACAGAGCCCCACCCTGCTGTAATTTAGAGCAGTTTCAGGGCTGCTCTAACGTATGCTCAGCCTCCGCTGCCCAAGATCCCCTGGGGATCAGAGACGAGCCATAGGGCAGTGCAGTCTGGCCACACCCGACATGGCCCCAGTCTGTCTCCTGCGCCACGAGGGAGAAGCAGGGACCTAGTGCTTGGGGAACCTCCAGCACTGGGGGTCGGGGAGACTCTCAGGGGGATGGTCACAGCCACTTGAAGGCCTAAAGTGAACCCGGTGAGCTTGGAATCGAACCCAGTGGGTGACACTCAGGGAAGACGTGTGGGGTAGGAGAGGCCGTCCATGTGTAAATCAGACTTGGTTTGCACCATCCCTGCCCATTTTCTGCATGACCCGCGCCATTTACACCCCTGGGGGGTTAGCCCCAAAGCTTTTCCCCAGGGGTTCAAGCAGGCCCGGCTTGTGCCCCCTGTCAGAATGCCACCCCGGCTGGCTGGAGCTGCCTGGCCATGCACCAAGCCTGCAGTTCGCAGAGAGACCATGCAGTGGGACCGGGGTAAAGCCCACAGCTGCACGGCCCCCTGTGCCTTGCCCTCCATCTCCATTAGGGAGCAGGCTGAGGCCTTCAGGGGGAGCCAGATTATCCCACAGCTGCCTCCTCAGGGTTCCTTGAACCTTCCCCTGGAGCATCTGGTCCCTGGTGGCGAGCCAGACTGCCGAGCTAGGGGCTGATCCAGTCTGGCCAGGCCTATGCTCATCTGTAAACCAAACCGGGTTCGTTCTGGTTTTCCCATGTGGGCTTGATGGGAAGCTGCCTCTCTCCGGCTGTGCTGTTCTGAAAGGGTCTCCGGTGCCCCTGACGACCATCTAGTGAGACAAGCCTGGCATGCCATTGTCTTGCCCGCTCAATTACAGTTCTTGGAGGAATGGGGGGGCAGCGGCTGCTGCCATGGGCTGGCACATTCTCTTTGGCCTTGTGAGCAGCGCTGTTTAATTGGTTTCTTGCCACTTCTTTTAAGAGTGTTCCGAGAAGCCGTGACAGAAACCCAGCAACGGGCTCGGGGGGGGGGGGGGGGCGGTTATTGATTCAGCTCGCCCCGCCCACACCCCTGCTCCCGAGCCTTGAAACACCAGTGCCCGCAGACAAACCTCGCTGCTGTTCCCGCAGGCTGGGTCCAGGAGGCTCTGTGCAGCCTGGAGCCAAAGCAGAGCTGGGGCGGGTTGGGAGCGCCCGGCGCTGACTGGCAGTTTTTCGAGGTCAGCGGGTGCCTGCGCGTCGCACTCCTGCAAAGTCCAGCTGCCCCTCCGGCTGCAGCCTAACGTCAGCCGTCTCCCCACCAGCCCCGCTCGGGCGATTGATTCTAATTCCTCCTGACTGGGCTGTGTCATGCGAACACGCTCTCCTGCCAGCGCCCTGCGATGCAGCAGCTTTGGGCTGGGGGAGTAGAGTTAAATGTAGTTAGCACTGTGTATCCAAACGGTTATTTATCAGCCAATGACTAGGGAACCAGCGTGGGGCAGTGGGTAGAGCCCCAGGCTAGCATTTAGCCAAGGTGGAGTCCAGTCCTAGCTCTGCCATTGGCTCAGCCTTTGCCCGTGGGAAAGTCACTTCAGCTTTCCTCTGCCTCGGTCTCCTCAGCTGTAAAATGGGGATAATAGTGTATATCCCTCCTTTGCAAAGTGCTTTGAGAACCCTGGACTTTTCACCGTAGGCACTCACTACACGCAGCACACAGCCAAGGACGGCCTCAAGGCAGGGGTGTATCCTTCGGTCCCTGAGGTCTGATGCATTCCTTGGCTGCAAAGCCCAGCCGTGCAACGTTTGTGCCATGCTTTGTTCCCGTGCGAGAAACGGTATGGCTCAGTCATAATGAGCTAGTTCCCCAGAGGCAGAGGAGCCACCATCAGTAATAAACGGATCTAGCAGATGAGACATTAAACTGAGTTTGCTTTTGCAACCCTCCAGTGGCTGCCATCCTGGTGAAAATGGAAGAATTCCTTTTGCAGTCTCAGAGGACAATGCTAATGTCTGAGAGGCAACTGAGTTAGAGGACAGAGCACAGGTCTGAGCGCATTCTAATCCCTGCCACTGACTTGCTGTATGCCCACAGGCAAGCCACTTAACTTCTCTGTGCCCAGACCTGGGCTACACTTAAAAGTTACATCGAACTAGCTATGCTGCTCAGGCCCTGAGCACTACAGTTAGATCGACCTAACCCCCGGTGTAGATTCAGCTCGGTTGGTGGAAGGATTCTTCCGTCCACCTAGCTACTGCCTTGCAGAGAGGTGGGTTAACTATAGCAACATAAAAACCCTTTCCACCTATGTAGAAAATGTCTACATTGCAGCACTACAGTAGCACAGCTTCTACACTACGGCACTACAGCAGCACAGTGTCTACACTACGGCACTACAGCATCTACACTACAGCAGCACAGCATCTACACTACAGCGGCACAGCGTCTACACTACAGCACTACAGTCAGCATCCAAGGCTACACGTGAGCTCCTGCTGGGTGCAAATCAACTTTTGCTGCATTTGCATGCATGGGCACTTAAAAACAAAGGACCTGCCAGACTGGAGCAGACCCGTGGGCCACCCATCTCAGTCGCTGCCACCAGAGACTTCAGAGGAAGGGCAGGAAACCCCACAGCAGGCAGATGTGCAATCATCTGCCCCCCATGAAGGTCTCATCCTAATCCGTAAGAGCTTTGCTAAAACCCTGAAACATGACGTTTTCTCTTCCTGTGTTTTGTTAGCAATAACTCAGAACTTCCCCAGTCACACGCAGCTTTGCAATGACAGTATTTTCTCATAGCTCCTTCCACTTGAAGTTCCCCACGTGCCTGGTGAGTGAATAACAGCTCACAACACCCCGCAGTGAAGAGCGCAAGGAATATCTTTAGGCCCATTTTACAGACCGAGAAACTTAAGGGGTTTCTACAGCTCAGCTGGCAGCTTGCTTCCCAGCAGAGGCAGACAGACGGGCTAGCTCAAGCACAGTGATGTGAACGTTGCAGGCCGGACGAGTACAAGCTCGTCCGACCCCTGGGTCAGTCCTCGGGCTGCAACCCATGCCTCTGTTTTCACAGCGCTAGCTCCAGCAGAACCAGCAAGTTTCTGTCACCCAGGTTGGGGGGCTTGCTCCCAGCTGTAATGTGTCATGAGCCTCATGATAATTATTGTTTCCTTGAAGCCCCAGCTCCTGGAGTCAAGTGGATATGGGATGATTTCAACCTTTATTCCTAAAGGAAAAGTAAGTTTCTAGCACTTGTGGCTGTGGAGAAAGCTTCCAAATGTGACCCCAGTGCACCCGAAACGCTCAAAAAGAAGAAGGCCAATAAAAAAAGAACCTCGCGTCTATTGTTTTTACATAATCTCATGATTTTAAAGCCAATCTTGTGATTTTTGGTGAGCCTGACAATACTGGATCCCCCCCCCTCCCCCGGCCCCTCAGCACAGAGAGGGGAAGGGATATGCCTGTAGTCACACAGCAAATCTGTTGCAGTCTAGCATAGAAGAACCCAGGTGTCCTGACTCCCGGTGATGCGCTGGAGCCACAAGGCCATGAGCATTGGGGCAATAAAAATAGAGACATATACAACAGTACAGTGTGTGTGTGTGTGTGTGTGTGTACACACTCACAAACTCTACTTCATACCCAAAGACACTCACTGCCAGCCCCGAGACAGCCATGGGGTTAATAGAAAGTTGAACACACATTAGGCCGGGGGTTCTCAACCTTTTCTTTCCAAGCCCCCCCACAACATGCTATAAAAACCACTCTGTCCAACTGTGCCACAACCCCTGTTTTTCTGCAGATAAAAGCCAGGGCCGGTGTTACGGGTTAGCGAGCAGGACAATGGCCCAGGGGCCCACACCGCAGGGGGCACACCGTGAAGCTAAGTTGCCCAGGCTTTGGCTTCAGCCCCGGGAGGTGAGGCTCGGGGACCGGGCTGTTGTCCCGCATGGCGGGTCTTCGGCTTTCTGGCCTGGGCCCTGGCGAGTCTAATACCAGCCCTGCTTGGCGAACCCCATGAAACCCGCTCACAGCTCCCCGGGGGACCGCAGACGGCCCCCTGCTTGAGAACCACCACATTAGTAACAACTATCAGGGGTAGCCGTGTTAGTCCGTATCCACAAAAACAAGGAGTCTGGTGGCACCTTAAAGACGAACCAATTTATTTGGGCATAAGCTTTAAGGTGCCACCGGACTCCTTGTTTTCTTCGCGTTGGTAACAGTGTCTCTTTGTTCTCCGGGGTTTCAGACAGTTTTGCCTCACCCTGCTGCTGGGAAAGCACTGACTAACTGGCATGTGTGACCCCGTCTGCCCGGCTCTCCCCTCCCTCCTGATGCAGAGCCGTGTGAACATGACTCGGGGCAATCCAGCATTGGGCAACCCGGCTCTCCCAAATGAGCTGGCCTCTTGCTCCCCTCCCTGCCTGCCACATGGACCCGAGAGTCGGAGCCATGCACGGTTTGAATGGTGGAGCCTGGGGCTGCCCCTGTGACGCCGCCGAGCCCCATTGGCCCTGGCCGAGCCATGACATCATCCCCGAAGGAGTGGGGAGCGCCGGGACGATCCGTTTCAATCCGGAGCCGAAACAACCTTGGAAACTGACATGGGCTGGAGAGACGGGAGGGGAGCGCGGAGCACTGAGGGAACAAAGCCTGCCTGGGAGACGGGCAGGGGCTTGTGACTAGGTAGGTACCCACCCTGCACAGCCCCGGCGGGGCAGAGGGGTTCCCAGGCTTGGGGGGCGGGAAGGGGGTTGTAGGGACACAATGGGAGTGGAGCCAGTTTGCAGTGCGGGGACTGGCTGCAGAGGGGTTCGTGCCATGGGATTTTCCCCCATCGCTGCTCTTTGCTCAGCGGCTTCAAGGGAAATGAGATGGGGGGGGGGAGGGGCTGCTTTTTGCTGGTCAAAGGTGTCCCCGCTGAGCTTCCTGGCGGCTCCTGCAGACCCGGGCTCGCCTTGGGGAGGGCTGGGAGATGGTCCAAGCTGGTTCTCCTCGGGAACCCGTGCGGAGTCCGCCCCCCACCCTTGTAATGAAAGAGACATTGATCCAGCCCCGTCCCCCCCCCCAAAGTCAATGCTAACAAACTAGCAGCCGCTGGCCCTTGCCCGGAATGGGCTTCCCAGAGCCTGGCCTGCAAAGAGCAGCGATGGCAAACGGCGGGGGCTCCTGTAACGCATCGGCAAAGGATGCACGCGTCCCCCCCTCTCCCCCCCGGGAGCCAGAGGCCCTCCGCTGCCGGGTTTTGGCCGTAGCCAGCGGGCGGGGGAATCCGGGAACGCGCGGGGGGGGGGTTGCTCCAGGTAATTTCCAGAGCGGGGCTCTTTTGTCTGGCTCGCCGTCTCTTTAACGCCGGGAGGGGTGGGGACTGGCCGGGAGATTTACTGCGGTGGTTCTGGCTCGCGCGCCGGGCAGGAGCAAAGTGCAGGGGAGCGAGGCGCGGGCGGTGGCCCGGGAGTTGCGCGCCCCGGCTGTGCGTGCGCTGGCAGAGGGGTGCGCAGCGCGGCAGAACTTTGCGCCCTGAGAAGCTCGCGCAGAGGAGGGGGCTGCTGGGGGCGCCTCCGCCGGGAGAAAAGGAGGTGCCTTGATGGGGGGGCGCTGGAGGGAGGGGGCGGCCCAGTAAAACCAGCCCTCGGGCAGGCGGTGGCTGAGACCCAAGCGCTGCGCTTGGGGAGGGGCTTTCCCTTGCTGGGGGGACGGGGGCTGTTGGTGTGGAAGCGGGCCCGGGTTTTCGCGGGGGGGGGCAGGCACCGAGATGCGCGCAGACCGGGCCCGAGTAGGTCTTTGTGCGCCCTCGGCCCCCTTGCCCCGGGATGCCCAGGCGGGGCTGTGGCAGAGACGGGCGGCAGGAAGGGATTTCCTGGGCTAGGAGGAGAGAACGGTGCCAGGGGCCCCTTGCAGGCTGTGCCCGCCCTGTGCCCAGGCTTGCCAGATCAGCCTTGATTCCTCTTATCATCTTATCCCCCTCCAAAAAATGGCCAGCGTGGAGCCCCCACCCCAGTGCCCCGAGCGAGGTGCCCGTGGGAAGGGGCTGCTCCTTGCTGGGTGCCTTGCCCAGCTGGCTGGCGGAGTGAAATGCAATGGAACAAAGGGCTGCAGGCCCAGGCATACAAAGGCCCTGCTAGGGTTACCTCTTCCAGCAGCCCTGCCGAGCTGTGGAGGAGAGAGGCTCTGGCTGGGGATTCGGGCTGACTTGGGGAGTTGGGCAGCGAGAGCGGTTGGTTTCCCTGACTCGGTGACTCTGGCTAACTTTGTTGCTAACTCGGGAGTGGCTCTGAGTTCTCCAGGGCTCTTGCAAAACAAACCGCTGGGGCTGGGTCATCGAGCTGTGCGACGGTAACCTTCGACTCCAGCTAACTCCCAGGGCCTGTTGACACTAGGCTAAACAGGTGTAGTTTTAGCCAACGGGCTAACCCCGCCTTGTGTGGCTGGGGCGAGCTGTATGGCTGGTTGTGGTGTAGCCAGGCTTTGCCTCGAGCGGCAAACACACCTGAGAATTCATCTGAACTTTGCAGTGCTGGGCCTCTGGCCTTCACCTCTTAGCCTGGCTTGGCCGCACCGTTGTGAGCAGCCCGTTTCTTTAACTGCTCTGGGGCCCGTCAGCTGGGGCAGCCCCCAGCCACCATGAATTATTTAGCTGGCCACTCCTGGGATGCCAGAAGGGTTCCAAATAGATGCTGGGAGAACACGGCCTTTGCTGTGTCCGTGCCTGGGCTGGCTAGCTACCACTCAGGCCTCTGTCGCCATGGTGCCCACAGCCGCTCTTAATTGGTGGGACCCAGCAGCTGGCAGAGGGAGGTGGGTTACCAGCTTGCTCCTAGCCTGGGCTTGATTTTTCCACTGCTGCGCCAGGAGTACCATCTCTTACAGCTGTGCAGGGGGGTAAGACCGTAAGGGTGGCTATCGTGGGTCAGACCAATGGCCCATCTAACCCAGTGTCCTGTCTTCCAACGGCGGCCCGTGCCAGGTGCCCCAGAGGGAATGAACAGAACAGGGAATCATCGAGTGATCCATCCCCTGTCGCCCCTTCCCAGCTAGGGACACCCAGAGCAGGGGGTGGTGTCCCTGCCCATTGTGGCTAATAGCCATTGATGGACCTATCCTCCAAAAATGTCTGATGTGTTTAAATGTGCTCCGGGTGGGTGTGACTGACTAAATAGGGGGCCAGGGAACCAAGCCCCCTCTCCACCCCACCTGCCCTCTCAGCTTTCTCCTGCTGCAGGAAGAAGGCTTTGACCTCTGCCCCCGTGCATGGGGGTTAGCCTGCCTCAAGCTAGACAGGGAGCTCACAGCTCGGCTTGCTTGCCAGCTGGGGTGCTGGGAGCACTGAGCAGTTGCCCCTTGCCAGGGGAAGGGAGGTGGGGACCAGTGCAAGGGATTCTGGGGAACATCTCTGCAGGATCCATTGTGAATAACTGAGAATTGGCTGCAGTTGTTGGTTAAAGGCACCTGAGAGATACCTTGCACCCTGTGATGTTTTGGCCCCTTCCAGGAATGCTTGGAACTGCTGATGTTGGGTTGTGTCTGGCAACATCCCTGCCCTGTAGGGCGAGAAGGGGGCTAGTTGAAGGTCTCTGCAGCCTATGGTCTGTATTAGAGCTGTGCCAGGGCTTCGATGAAGACTTCAGTCTGAGCGGAGTTCAAGGGCCTGGAGAGGAGCTTCCAGGCTCGGGCTCGTCTCTGGCTTAATGGCTCCATGTCTCTCCGGGGGACGTAGTGAGTGCACGGACTTCCCTGGGGAGGGCTCTGAAACTGGCGCTCTGCCAACCGACGGAGAGCTCTGGGGCAGTATCTGCTCTGCGCGCCTCAGCTCAGTCCAGCAGCATGAGAGATGGGACTAAACGGCAGCTTAGCCCCGGCCTGAGTTAGACATCTGCCCCGGATGTAGCAGTTCTTTGATAGTCCTCTTCATCCATAAATCTCCAAGCCCATGTTCTCCCTGTTTTACAGATAGGGAAACTGAGGCAGGGGGAGGGCTGGGACCTGCCCAAGGTCTGCCAGCGAAGGAGGGGCGGAGCTGGGACCTGAACTCAGGTCTCCTGAGTCCCAATCTAGTGCCCAATCCACTAGGCCATGCTGCAGGCAGTGCTAGAGCTTGGTTCTCGCTAGCACTGTGGTTTGACTCCAGGTGAGGTCCAGAGAGAAAACGATTCAGTGCCTCCCTCTTGGCCCCCAGTCGGAAGGTGCCTTCATGTCAGAGGCTGGCACGGAGCCTGACCTGCCCCCAGCAGAGTCCTCGCCCTGAGATGGCGCTCAGCGAGCAGTGCCCGGGCCATGCTTTATGTGGCGAGCGATTGGCAAACCAGTCCGGGTCTTGATGGAGTCCAAGCTGGATTCTGCTTGGGAGCAGAACTGGGGTTTGCCTCCTCTTGGCCACAGCCGATGTCTGTGAAGGGGAGTGATGACCTGCTGGTAGGCAGTACCAGCGAGCTGCATGCCCACTGCTGACGCAGAGGGAAAGATGCCCTCTGCTAACAGGCTGAAGCGGGGGGGTTCTGTAACTCAGGTGAATCCTCTACTGACTCTCCTGACTATAGGCCGCATGACACAGCAGGTTATTGTATTCAGGGTGGGAGTCATTTAAAAGGGCTTCAGCTGATGTGAGTGATTTCTGCTGATTGCTGCAATCTGGGTCCCATTGTTCTGTGTGTTTGTTCTGGGGTGGGTGAGTTGGTTAACCAGTTCCCTGGTGAGATATCCCTGAACTGCCTTCAGTCTCCCAACACGGAATTCGCTTACCATGGTCTTGAATGGGCTGTGAGAAATCTGGCTGCTCACTCCTCACCGCTCGCTCCTCACCCTCCCACAGCCACAATATGGGGACGCAGGAATGGCAAGACTGGAGCAGAGCAGCGGTCTGTCTAGTCCAGTATCTTGTGAAAGACACTGGCCAGTATCTGCTGTTTCGGAGGAACTTGAGACAGTTAAGGGATAACCTTGCCCCAGGGAATGTTTCCTCCTGACCCCCTCCCTGCACTAACTAGAGGTTGGCTCATGCCCTGAAGCATGAGAGTTTATAGCCTTTCCCAAACTCCTGTTGTCTTTGTTAGTACTTAATGCAACTCTGGATATCCTTGCATCTGAAGAAGTGAGGTTCTTACCCACGAAAGCTTATGCTCCCAGTACTTCTGTTAGTCTCAAAGGTGCCACAGGACCCTCTGTTGCTGGATATCCTTGTCATCCCTAGAACTGCCCAGTCCTTTTGGAAATGCTGCTAAGCACTTCAGGTTGGTGATATCTTGTGGCAGTGAGTTCCACAGGTTAATTGTGTCTGTGTGTGGAAGATTATGCTGGCAAGAGCCAAGATCCCTGTCTCCCTCTGGGTCAAACACTCTGGATGGGGATCTAATTTTCTCTGCCTGATATTTTCCACCTGCTTTGCAATAGGTGCTGCAGATGCTTCTGATAAATTAACAGCATATCAGCTGTTTGAAAGTCTAGTCTGTCAGTCCTACAGATGTTTCTGCCCTGCCGCCAACACTGGCACCTCCAAGGAGGGTGCAAAACTGTCTCCTTTCACCCTTCTGCCTGGGTGTCTTTGGGCTTTGCCCAGGTCTTTGCACTGATGGCTGGAGGATGGGCCTCTATCTTCAGGGCTGGGGCCTGCTTGGCAAAGGGTAGACAAGGATTGCAGCTTCTGTCTGCAGTGAGGGAAGATGATGATTATGCGACTCTCCACCTGCAGCTATTCTGTGTTGGTAGCTCTGTGGGCCGGAGGTGGTTCTTTGTTTGGGTGTTGAGCTCAGGTGTGCAGACAGGCACTGTAAAGGGCAGAGATTCTTGTTGGATAGTACAGGGCTGATCATCTCTTGGACGCGCTCGCTTTCCCTCCGCCAGGTTTCAGGTGGAGCTCTCGCTGTGCAGCCCAGCCCATGCTCCAGTGAGTCTGACGGAGGAAGGGGGGTGGGGTGGAACCTCCTGCGATCTCCTAGCTTCAGGGCGCTGCCTCGTGAACCAAAACCCGCAACAGAGCCGGCGGCTCTAGTTTCACGCCAGCCAGTCTTGTGAGGGATGGCAAAAGAGCGCGCGTCCTGGTGACGGGGCGAGGCACAGCCAGCGTAAGTTAATGCGTCAGGAAAGCCCCGAGTCAAGGCCCTTGATTGCTCTTGACTTCCGGCTTGTCACTCCTGCCTGCCGCCGTGTGACAGCCTGCCCTCTGTGCAGCTCCATGGGGCGGAACTGAGAGCAGGGCACAGATCCGGGGTTGGGATTTCGGAGCTCCTGGGTTCCAATCCTTGCTCTGCTGCAGACTCTGTGCCCGATTGTGCCAGGTGCTGTACAGATGTGTGGGCTGAACTGTCGCTCACCCAACACCTCGTGGAGCTGCTGGCACCGGTGTGAAGTGCTGCCCGGGTGTGAAAGGCCACAAGGTGCGGGTGATGGAGAATGGATTCATAACGAACAGATGGTTCCTGCCCTGAGGAGCTTGCAATCCAAGTCCCTAAACCACCTAGAGCAGCAGTTCTCAACCACGGGTCTGAGGCCCCCCTGGGGAGCTTTGATCAGGTTTCAGGGAGTCCACCAAGCAGGGATCCTCATTAGACTCACTGAGGCCCAGGGCAGAAAGCCAAAGCCCAAGCCCCTTGGCCCTCAGCCCCACCACCCTGGGCTGAATCCGAAGGCTGAGCAGTTTAGCTTCGTGGGGCCCGCTGTGGCGTGGGGCCCTGGGCCAATGCTCTGCTTGCTACCCCCTAACACCAGCCCTGGCTTTTATCTGCAGTAAAACAGGTGCTGTGGCGCAGCTGGGCCGTGGAGTTTGTATAGCAAGTTGGGGGGTGGGGTGGCAGAAAGAAAAAGGTTGAGAACCCCTGACCTAGAGAGCAAATTTAGCAGGCCTGAGTTGGGGGAGGAAAAGCGGGGTAATTGACTGGTCTCTGCTCCCCCCTGACCTCCCCTTGCTACGCCACCCACCCTCTGAAATGGGTTTTGGCAGTAGGAGCGAGGCTGTGCTCTGGGAGGGCAGTTGGCACCGCCTGCCCCTGGACGCTGGCTGCCTCTTTACCTTTGTCTCGGGTTACACTTGCGCTTTCTCAGCAGATTATTAGGAGGCGGCTGTTAAGGTTCTCCGGGCTGGTTTTGTCAAAGCAGCAGCGGGAATGTCACGGGATCTGGTCTCCTTCCTCGCTGAATAAGCAGCAGAGAAGGGGCTCTCTCCCGCGCCGAGGCAAGCCCAGCACCCCTGCTGCAGCCAGAGAGCTCTGGAAGCCTGTAGTAGAGCTCCCTGCAGTCTCCCGCTCTGTGAAAACATCCCCTCTCCCGCCCCATCTTCCCCAACTGTCTCGAGAGTGAAGCTTGCCAGGGGAGAGAGAAGGCACTACGAATTCGCCCCTTTCCTGCTAGCTAGGAGGAGGAAGGCGGTGGCTTGTTCTGGGCCCCTAGCAGTGTGGAGGCTTCTGGAGGAGGGCAAAGCTACTCAGTAACGTGGGTAACACTTGAGTCTCCTGCTGCCTTTAGCCAAGGCTTTCAAAGTCTCTTAGGAACGCTAAGGAAGCAAACTTGCCCCCATGGTTAGCTGTTAGGGCTGGGTCCGCAGCTGGCCTAATTCAGCGGATTGTCATTGACGTACACCAGCTGGGGAGCTGGCCTGGGGGGGGTTCCATGTCTTGTGTGAAACCGAAGGCCAATAGAAATGAAATCAGGCAAAGGAAAAAGATGCGTGGGCAAGTGTGTAATCCTCTCCCTGCATGCGGCAATGAGCTAGGGCATGAGAACCTGGCAGGGAAACTGATTAGAAACTGACTAGTCGGTTTTTCCATTACTTGTAACTCCTCCCGGCTGGAGAAGGACCAAAAAAGGCAGGCTTGGTTTTCAATCCGAGGAGATGTTAGTGATAGATAAGGAAATCGGACACCCCAGTGAGGAGGGAATTGGTTAGACCAGTGGTTCTCAAACTTGGGCCGCCGCTTGCTCAGGGAAAGCCCCTGGTGGGCCGGGCTGGTTTGTTTACCTACCGCGTCCACAGGTTCGGCTGATCGCGGCTCCCACTGGCCGTGGTTCACTGCTCCAGGCCAATGGGGGCTGCAGGAAGGGCGGCCAGCACGTCCCTCGGCCTGCGCCACTTCCCGCAGCCCCCATTGGCCTGGAGCGGCGAACCGCAGCCAGTGGGAGCCGTGATCGCCGAACCTGTGGACACGGTAGGTAAACAAACCGGCCCGGCCCACCAGGGGCTTTCCCCGAACAAGCGGCGGCCCAAGTTTGAGAACCACTGGGTTAGGCTTTACCCTGCCTGGATGGATTAAACCTAGTTTATGGATAGGAAACTGACACCAAAAGGAGAAGTGTGTGTGAGAGAAAGTAAAGTGAAGTGCCGGCTTGCACTTCAACCCAGCCACCAACTGTGTGGAACCCAGGAGACCAGGCTCCCATTGCCTTCCTCAGCCACTAAATGCTCACAGCTCGTGTCCAGTGACAGACTCTGTAGGATTTAAATCTGTACAGTGGGGTGTAGGAACCAACAAACGGAAATCAGACCATGTAGCATCTTCTCAGATACCACGCACAGCACCTTGAGAGCTGCTGTTCAAATCTCTGCCTGACCACAAGCATCCTGTGGCCAGTCACTTAGGGTCCGTCTACACGGTGCCTAAAACCCGGCCGTGAGGCTCAGCTCGGGTCAGCTGACTGAAAAACAGGGCTCAAACGAGCAGTGTCGATGTTTGGGGTTCAGGTTGCAGCCGGGGCTCTGAACCCCAGCAAGGGGGGGGAAGGTCTCAGAGCCCAGGCTCTAGCCAGAGCATCTACATTGCTATTTTTAGCCCTATGGGGTGGGCCCCGCAAGCCCGAGTCAGTTGATCCAGGCTCTGAGACTCGCTTGCTGTGTAGATGTTCCCTTTGTCTCTCTGTGGCTCGGCTCGGCTCCCCATTTGTGAAGTGAAGATAATATAGCACTGGCCGGTCTCACGAAGGTGGTGCTTTTCCTAAAAGACGTGCGCTAGGAAGGATTACGGGGCAGGTCCCTGGCCCGTGTTACACAGGGTCAGATGAGGAACTCGAGCCTGTGGTGTTCGTTTGTGTGGTGCTCAGACGCTGTACCAATGGGGGACACGCAAGTACCGGAAATGGCTGGTGGATTGATTCCTCTGAACGGCCTGGGAGGGGCAGGCGGTTGGCACGTTCTGTGTAGCTCATTTTCTGTAACCTTTCAAAGGACGCTGGGGAGAGGAGGGAGTTGCAGCCTTGCTCAGAAGAGCTGTGAGCCCAAGTACTTGGCGCTGTGATGAGAGATTGTCTAACAGGTTATTGTTTAATTGGGGTAGAAGCCGGAGAACAGTTTGAGCCTTGTACGCTCTCTGAAGCAAGAGCGGCGAGATGGAAGTGATTGCAAAGCAGGAAGTCTGCCCTGCTCCCGCTCAGCAATGGAGGAGCACTCAGGGTGTGTCTATGGGGACGTCTACACTGCTATAAAACACCCTCCGCTGGCCTGTGTCAGCTGACGTGGTCTCGCGGGGCTCAGGCCGGGGAGGATCCCAGAGCCCGGCCAAGCCCAAATATCTACACCGAATTTTATAGCCCCCCAGCCTGTGTCAGCTGATCCAGGCCAGTTGCGGGTGTTCGATTGCCGTGTAGACGTACCCTGGGTCTGTGGGGGAAAGCAGGGGACCTGCAGGGCGGGCTGAGCGGGGACGCGGGGCTGGGGGAAGGGGCCAGCGAGAAAGCTGCAGGGTGGGGGAAGTGGTAATGGAGAAAGGGTCAGGACTTTGCTCCAGCAGGGCAAACGGAGCAGACTTCGGAGGATGCCAGGTTGGCTCATGAGTACTTGCTGGCTGCAGCCTCTTGTGGGGCTCTGTCTCTGTAGAGCGTCCCCTTGCCTTGGTCACCAGCAGAAGGGGGCGGGTGAAACCCATTACACGGATGCTGCCTCTATCAGTCCAGCAGGGCGGGCTCTGATGGCGAGGTCTTGATGCCCCAGCCTTGGGGGGCCCCCGGCATTGTGACAGCGTCTCCCCAGGTCTGGCAGATGTCAGCACCTTGGAGCACTTTGCTGGCGGAGCAGCCGGGTCCAAATCTGGACTGTCCCATAGAAACCTGGAAGAGAGGGAGACGCTGATCCCTGCTCGCTGCCCCAGGACAGGCACGTGGAGCGCAGCCACTGGAGTCTCTCTCTCGGGGCCGTCACTGGCGCTCTGTGGCCCAGCGAGGCAGGACAGTCTGGGGAACGTTTCCCCCCCTCCGAAGCCCAGCGCGATCTCTGAGCGGGGCCTCCAGCTTGTCTGGAAGTGGCAGTAAAACACATGTAAGAGGAGCAGGAACGGTGCTCGCCGTGGCCCATGGAACAGCCGACTCTGTCAGTGAGCGGTACCCATGCCGTGTGGGGAAGGCTGACCGTGACCCTGGGCTAAGATCTCTGGATGGCTCCCCAGAGCAAGTGCAGGGAGAACAGGCTTCCGAGGACCATCCAAACGCAGGCCAGTTCTTGTATATCCCGTTACTCAGTGCATGGAGAACAGGTGTTGGATTGAAAGCCCTGAAGATTATTATTCCTACCACAGACACAACAACTGAAATCACAGCTCCACTGTGCTGGGTGCTGCACAAGTGAGAGACCATCCAGGTCCCAAGGAGCTTTTCCAGTTGTCTGTTTAGACACGGCTTTGCTGCTGTCCCTCTAGACAACAGATTGGAGACAGGCTGTCTCCTTTTCCCTGTTTCCTAGGCGTGGAGGGAGGCCCAGAAAGGTGAAGTGACTTGCCCAAGGTACACAGGGAGTCAGTGGCGGAGGAATTGAACCCAACTCATCCCCGCCTGGTGCCTGAACCACAAGAGCATGTTTCTGGCTGCTGAAGTTCTCCAGCACAGCAGACCATGGGGAGCGGCTTCCCCAGGACACCCTGTATCCCATGCCCTGCAGATGTGGGTAAGACCTGGCCTGGAGGGACCCTGCGTACTAGCCAGAGGGCAGTGGCACTCCCATGTCACAGCCAGTCCTTGGTCTTCTGCTGAGACTCGCAACCAGAGGGCTGGTCACTGCCAGTTTTGGGAGGCCCTTGGGCGGGAGGTGTCATTGCTTTGCCACAGAGAGCTGTTCAGAAGCTCCCAACTTGTATCCATCAGCCCCTGCGGAATCCTCTCGTCTCTGCCCGGGGGCACGGCTGAGCTGGGCTGGATCTGAACCGTCTGCCTGGCAGCGAATGGCTCCGTACCCCACTGCTGATCTCCCCGTTGCTTAGAGCTGCTTGGAGCGCGTGAGAGCTGGAGCCATTGCGCGCTGGGAGGGCAAAGGGGTCCTGAACTCCACAGCTGGCTGGGCTGGCCGGGGGGTATCCTGTAGCCCCTAAGACACACAGGTGTGGTGGGTGGGCATGGGCATGGGGGGGGGAGCAAAGAACCGGAGTTTGCCAGTACTAAATTCAGCTGGAACTGGCAAACAAATAAGACCAAGTCTCAGGCAGACCTCACCCCATCTTCCTAACCAGAATCCCAGCCACCTCGGAGTCTGGGACTTGGGCAGGTTCCTGCCCTGCTCTGCCAAGCCCCTACGCTGGGAGCGAACGCGAGGCAGCTCCGTCCATTCCCTGTGGCTGGGCCGGGCCGGGCAGACTGTGCCCCAGGGGTCTGGAGGGGAACGAGTCGCAGGCTGGGATGCCGTGGGGTTGGGAATCAGAGGCTGGTAAGGGGGCAGGGTTAATGCTGCAGAGGTGGGGAAGGAAGCCAGAAGGGGGAGAACTGCCTTGGGTGAAGGGGCACTGGGATGGGTGAACGGCTGTGAGTGCTGGTGACCCTCTGGTGACTGGGGCATGGCTCCCTTCCCAGTGGGGCGGGCAGCCCCACAGCCTTTGGCAGGCCAGTGGGGCTCTAAATGGCACAGTGGCATTGCGTGAGCTGGGTTGTGGGGCGCAGAGGATGCATGTTCGCCCCTTTCCTGCTCTTCTCTCCCCAGACCCAGGCAAAGGGTCAGTGGAGCCAGACGCCCTGCGTTTGCTTCCTGCTGTGCGATCGCATCCCGGCTATTTGTTGCTCCTAAATTAAACATTCAGAGTCTGCAAGTCCGTCCCCGGGGGCGGGGGGCTGTGTGCTAAACGCTAGGCTACATGTGTGCGAAAGGCTACCAGGAGAGCCGATCAGCGAGTGGAAACAATCCTCTGGTGCATCCTGCGTCCTCTCATGTTGCTATGGGGCTCTTCCTCCACCCCCTGCCTCAGCCCCCAGGGATAGAGAGAAAGGAGCCTCTGTCCCGTAGCACCCAAAACAGCGGGGTGTCTGCCAAAGCTGGAGGGAGAGGATGGGGAGCCCAGCTGCATAGACTCCCGGCCTAGTCCTTCAGTCCAGCTCCCCTGTGCCGCTTTCTGGCTTCTGGAGACCTCGCCTTGCGCCCTGAGCCGCGGGTCTTGCTCAGCGTTCGAGGTGGCGCTTGGACTGTACAAAGGGCAGGCCTCTTCGTGCGCTGATGCCACGGCCGTGAGCATGGTATTAGCACGTGGAGGGAGCACTGGAAAGCCAGAAACACCAGGAGACCATCTCAACACCCTGGTGAGCTAGGAGTGATGGGCACAGAGGGCCTGTCCCTTTAACTGGGGACAGGTGTCGCTGGGGGCCCCTAAGATAGGGAGCGGGGGTTTCAGAACGGCTACGGGCTTTGCGTGAGCTGGGTTGTGGGGTGTGGAGAACGCAGAACAGCAGGACATGGGCTGCCTCGCGTGTAGGCATGTGTGCGTCTCCCTTTCTCTCTGATGCCCATCTGTGTTCCAGTCACGGCCTGCTTCTCTCAGCACCTGCCTCTCCTCTGCTCCCCTCTCCTCCCCTCCCAAGCTCAAACTGCTCCCTCTGCACAAGCTGTGGGGCGGCGTGTGACCTTAGAGAAAGCTTTCGCTCCAAAGGGGCCGCTTCTGCTGATGCAGGCGCTCCCCACGGAGGCCTCATCACCAACCCCTCTCAGGAAAGTCCCGGCTTCCGGGCCAGGGAATCTCCCCAAGCCCCTGGGATGGGCTTAAACAGTCTCTAGGCAGCATGACTCAGGCAGTGATGGGGCAGGGAGGAGAACGGTGCAGTCTGCCCCCATCTACCGTTCTGCCAGTCCTGGCTGCCTCGTGCACAGACTGACCGGGGCAGAACGGTGCCTGAGCCCCTGTGCTCCCAGCCAGCCGCCGCCACCAGCATGTGCCTAGATAATCCGGCTGTGAGGATGCAGCAGAGTGCAGGGGTGCTGGCGCGGAGCCATGTCACCGCTGGGGTGGTTCGGTCTCTCAGTAGGGCTGTGGAAGCCGGCGCAGGCCCACGCGAAGCCGGCTCTGACCCATGGGATCCCCCTTCCACTGACGCTGGCGGCTGGGCTGCTGTGCCTCTGAGAGCCAAGGAATCCAGTGCGCGCGGCCAAATGCAGTGGGATGGGGAGGGCGGCGGATGGAAGCCCGCTCAACTAGGAGCTGGAGCCAGGATAGTTCCCCCCGCCTGGAGGAAGCACCCCAGACGCCGGGGCAGCTCGGACGGTTTCTTTCTGCCCCACTCCATACGGCTCGTCATGCTGAAAACCCCGGCCTGGGTGCAGGCGGCGGTGATGGGCCTGTCGCTGACTGCCCAGCTCCTTCAGTGGCTCTAGGGACCCCTGGGCTTGGGTGGAAAGGAAACGTGTCCATTGTCCCTTGCTACCAAGGCACCTGGGGAGATAGGGCCCGGACCACGCTGCTCCCAGCCCCCGGGAACCAGCAAGGGAGCTGTGGCCTCCTGCGGGGCCATCTTCTCTCCTGCACCGCTGCAAACGCTGCTCCACCCTCATCCTGCTCCCCAGCCTCCGCCCGTGTGGCGGCCGCAGCTAGTCCAGGGCTGAGAATCTCGGGCCGGGTCTGCACCAGTCTCTGCTGGGAACGCTCCTGCCACGGCAGCTATGCCTGGGCTGGTGGGCCTCGGAGCAAACCTAGATGCTTGGGGGTTAAACCCTGTCTGCACTAAGTGCTCTGCCTGGTGGAGCTGAACCTGTGCTAGTGCAGTGGGGAGACGTCCTAGGGTAGACACGCCCGTGCCCGTCAGTCTCTGTTCCTGAGCAGTCTGTCCTTCCCAGCCAGAGCCCCCTCCATGTATAGCAGGAAGGGGGTTCTGTGCTAGCGCCCAGCTCGCTGGGGGAGCAGGGATGGAAAAGGCCAAGAACCGTGTTCTGGATCATTCCTGTTCAATGTGGTGGTTGGTTCCAGCCCTGGTGTGACGAGCCCCAGGACAGCAGCGTGGGGAGCTGGAGGGATCCTTCCTACCAGTTCTCCTTGGGTCCCGGAAACTCTGATCCCCTTTCCCTCCGATTGAAGGCAACTGCCTTTCTCCTAGTTGCGTGGCGGAGCCCTGAGCTCGTGGGGCCTCTCTGCATTTTCCAGCCCTCCTTGCGCGCTTCCTGCCGTCTGTTTCCAATTCCTCCTGGCGGCTGCTCCTCGCCGCTTGCTTTACGTGAGAAAAATCCAAAGCATTTTCTCCATGTGGCTTCGAACAAAGCCGCCACCTTGCCACCCGCCCTCGGTAAGAGGCGCAGGGCCGCAGTGGGGTGAACCGTCCTGTCCCTACAGACTGGCCAGTTCTGCGGAGTGCACCGGGCTCTGACTTCCTCAAAACCCCTCGGGTTCACGGCCTCAGTTTCTCTGGTGCTCACGTTCCTCTCCGGTGCGGGGCGAAGATTGTTCCCACAAGGCTGCTGAATGTTAACTGCCTCTAGCTCCGGGTAGCTGTGACTTTCCTGTATTGTGGGTGGCCCCTCTTGTGCCGTGGGGTGCAGTGTGACTGTCTTTCACCCCACCCTGCATAATTGGGATGGAAATTTTACCCCTATCCCAGCACCCTCAGTGAACTAACAGAGGCAGGGAGCTCACTGCTCTGGGGTGTGGCATAGCGGCTTCTCAGCAGACCACATCATTACATGGCCGTTTAGCACAGGAAATAGAGACGAACCCTGTATCCAAGTGACGCTGCAGGGCAGGGGCCGAGAACGAGCTGGAACGTGATTAACGGCAGCTGATGCCAGCTCCAACACCGGGGGAATCTGCCAGGCTGGAAAACTGGCTGGTAAAACCCATTCCGCTGGCACCCCTGCTCCGTGGGGCAGGGACAGTCTCTCCAAAGCATGCCTGCTGCTGTGATAACATTGTCCCCTTGAGCCTCCCGTTGCTGTGACCCAGCTGACCTGTCCCGGACGCCTCACCCGGCCAGCACTGTCTGCAGAATCAGCTGCTTGTGGCTAACTGCGTTAGTGGGTGCAATTCTCCCTCCCATACCCGCTCAGTCTCTGTCCTCCGACACCGGCCACTATTAAAGAGCGCGGGATGGGAAGGAAGGGGGCCTGGTGGCGGGGCCTGCAGTCTGGACTGAGCCAGGCCCCCCTGGATCGGTCAGGGGGGAGATTCTGGAGGAAGGGAGAGGCCTGTTTGCAGGGAGGGGGCGGGGGAGAGACTCTCGAATTCACTGTTGCAGGGGCTGAGCTGAGCCGCTGGCAGAGCCAGCGCATTCCAACGGCCAATGCACGTTTCCCGGCCCCCGGGGGCTGAGCAGGAAACGGGGCTGGGGGCTGGCCCTACAAGGGAGACGCCGCTCTGGGTTGTGGGGGTGGGGGGAAGTACTCTGTAGAGCTGCCAGCGCTTTGTGGTGCAGGGAGCGGGACACGGTAGCCATGGCTCCTGTGGGGAGTGGCCCAAGGGGTGGCTCTCCCCGCTGACTGTATGGTGCTGGTGAGGCTCCCCCAGCCTAACCCGCGTCCTCTCTTCTCTCCGTGCTGTAGGTGAGTGCTGCTGGGGAGGACAGCGAGACCTCGCCGCCCAGCCCGGCTCCCGAGGAAGTGCCCGCCGCCCGGCCCCCCTTGCCGGGACAATGCCGATCCTGAAGCAGCTCGTCTCCAACTCGGCCCACTCCAAGCGGCGCTCGCGGGTGGATCTGACGGCTGAGATGATCAGCGCCCCGCTGGGCGACTTCCGCCACACCATGCACGTGGGCAGAGCAGGGGACGCCTTCGGGGACACCTCCTTCCTCAACAGCAAGGCCGGCGAGCCGGAGTCCCCTGAGGAGCTGGGCTCCTCCAAGCCCGGCCTGCTGTCCCGCAAGTTCCGCAGCAGCAAGAGGTCGCAGTCGGTGACGCGCGGCGACCGGCGGGACATGCTGGGCTCCCTGAGGGACTCGGCCATCTTCGTGAAGAACGCCGTCTCCCTGCCTCAGCTCACCGAGAAGGAGGCGGACAAAAGCGCCGGGAAGCTGCCCAAGAGCCTTTCCTCGAGCCCTGTCAAGAAGGCACCGGAGGAGGCGGCCGCCACCCCGGAGGAAAAGCCACGTCCCAATGGCGCAGCCGCCCACTCCCAGAGTCCTGGCCTGGACGAGCGTGACTTTGGGGACCTGACAGATCTGCCTGTCGTGGTGCCGAAGAGCAGCTATGGCATGAAACACGCCGAGTCCATCATGTCCTTCCACATCGACCTGGGGCCCTCCATGCTGGGGGACGTCCTGAGCATCATGGACAAAGACCAGTGGGAGCAGGATGAAGACTTTGGCTCCGTGGTACCTGAGGAGCTCCGAAGGGATGGAGGCCCTACCCGGGTACCTGCAGCCCACCGGCTCAGCCAGGAAGGGAAGCCCCTGCCCGATGCCCTGGTGACGGCGCCAGCCTGCCAGGACCAGAGCAGGAACCAGGTCAGCAGGGACAGCCGTTCGGTTTCTAGCTGCACGGCACAGGGGCTGGAGGAGCGCCGCCCATCACCCGAAAGACAGAGCTACGGGATCCCAGATGGCGCCCGGCCCGGCCCCCCCAAGCGGCACGACAGAGAGTTCTCCTTCGCGGATGAGGAGGACGATGAGATCAGAGTGTAGGAAGGCGGCTGATCCGACGGGTCTGGTATAAATTTGCGGTAGCTTGGGCACAAGAAGGGATAACCTGAAACTGACACGGTCAGAAGAAATGGCACCGGGAGACACTTAACTCAACTCCTTTCCCTTTCCCTTTCCCCACGGGCTGTGGCCAGATTCCCCTCCGCTCCTCTCTGACGTCCCTCCAGGGACCGGGCGAACCTGTGAAACGGGAAGATAGATGTCGTGGGGTTAGTGTTTGCTATTTTGAGGTCACTGTGGGAGAGGGAGAAACTTGGGTTTAAAGTCATAGTATTACGTCGAACAACCTCTTCCTGTAGGGCTGCTGATCTCTGCGAGCTGGGGAAGAACAGCAGGCGGGAGAGAGAAGAGCCCGCTAGCCTGTCTGGAGACGATTCCTTTCCCAGAAGAAAACTCCCGTCTGTACTGCAAGGGGGAAATGTACTTTCGTTTCCATTGGACTTGGGATATTCACTTGATCTACTGCCCACATCAAGTAATACAGAGTCAAGTGACCAGGACAAGGCTTAGAGCCCCAGTGCCCTTAGTAATATATATTTTCCCCCTTGTGTTTTTATTGGTCTCGGATTTGTATTGGTAACTCTTTTTAACAGCAGATGAGGGGAAATTCCCGTCTGAAAGAACTTGGTTCAAGAGTTTAGACTTCTGCATATTGTAGAGTGAAGTGGCATTGGAAAGCCAGCGGTTTCTAAGCCTGCAATTGATGGTACTTCTCTTTGGGCAGAGCGCTGGGAGGGCCTGCAGCTCCAGAGGCGGGGGGAGGGATTTTTTTACTCTTGTATCTTTTTTTTTTCCTTCTTTTTTTAAAGTGACCTCTGTTGCAGCACCTCTAGGCCCACGGGCTCCCTGCAGCCTGCCACAGCTGCTCCTACATATTGGACCCAGACCTCATCCAGCCCCCCCCCCCCTTGAGAAACCCTCTCCTGTCCCTGCAGCAGCATCACATCTCTGGCACAGCGATGCCCGGATACACACCCACACACACACCCTGACGCAGAGCTGTAACGGATGCCGCGGGCATTGGAGCTGCCTGCAGGTCTGGCGCTCTAGAAGAGCACTATGGTGCCATTACCAGGTGTGTGGAAGGTTACGGCGGAAGGAGCTGGAGGTGCCTTCTGGGGAATCCCCTTAACAGGGCTGGGGCAGAGATGTTGGCTGGCCCCCCCAGCTATTCTATTGCTGGCCCCTGGCCTGCCCTCCGCTCCAACCCCTCTGTGCCCTTCCTCTGCTGCATGAGCAGATGGGATGCCCTGGGAGGCAGCTGTTGGTGGGGTGAGACCCAGCTGCCTTCTGGCAGGAATGGAACAGAGGGGCAGGGGGAAGGGAGTGAGCCCACATTCCTGGACTTAAAGCTTAGGGGGATAATGTCTGGCTCCTCTCCCAGCCGAGCCGTGGGAGCCAGTCTGCACACATGGGCACGCTGGGTTCAGAGCACTGGCACAGCGTCCTGAAGCCCAGTGATCTGGGAATGGGCAGCGTGTGCAGGAGATGCAGACTCGCTCTCCTCTGCCCGGTCTCCTCCCAAGGGAGACGCCCCCTGGCCAGATGCTCCTGAGCCCAAGAGCGGCCAGGGGCGGCCTGACTAGGAGGTGAGGAACCATCCTACCTAGGACTCACAGCTGTCAGCACCACGCTGGAGAGATGTGTCCTCGCCCCCTGGGCCCTACCCTGCCTTCCGCACGTCGCGGGTAGCAATAAAACACTAACTTGGACCTTTTCTAACTTATTTTCTTTTTAAATGTGGTTTTGCGCTAGATCCCCTCCCCCCCAGGTTGAAAGCTGGGTGCCCCAAGGCGTGGCCTAGCCTTGCCTTGTGACTGGGCCTCTGTCCCACGTGCTGGGAGCTGTACGGTACAGATGAATGGAGGAAGTGGGGGGGTTATGATGTATGTAAAATGCAGAACAGAATTAAACGGTAGTGAAAGCAGTGCCTGGCTCCTTGGGGGTCTTTGATGCTGGCTGGGGGGGGGTGTTGTGTCAAGAGACTCTTCCCTGTTCTGATTTCTGAGGTCACCTCTGCTACGCTGGTGAAAATGTCTTCTCCTCGCCTGGCCCCTGCCCCGCTTGGCTTAGCTGCAGAGACCTAGGGTGACCAGATGTCCCGATTTTATAGGGACAGTCCCAATATTTAGGGTTTTGTCTTATATACGCGCCTATTACCCCCCGATTTTTCAAACTTGCTGTCTGGTCACCCTACGGAGACCTCTGGTGCCACCATAACCTCCGTCTGGAGGGTGGGCAGAGACCGATGGTGAGTAACCAGGAGCTGCTCTCATGTCTAGTGTCCCCAGGGCTGCCCAGCAAATCCACCGGCCCTGCTCGACGCATTGCACCTCCCTCAGCTGGAGTGCAGAGGCCTCTTGCGCTGTGGAGGGAGAAATCCACCAGGCTAATCGCTCCTTCTGGGGATTTCTCCTCCTGGCGGGAGATCAGCCCTGCCTCTGGTTCAGACTCCCTTTCCCTTTGCGTGGATTTGAAGGGGAAATGGGCGAGGCAGTGCTGCTGGAGTGGGGCAGGTACGGGGAGGCGGGGGGAGAAATCAGCTGGCTAACAGACGAATGGACCAGGGGGAAGCAAAGACCTGAGCTTGCAGCTGTCGAACTCACCAGTTGGCGACTAGCCAGCAGCCGACGCTCCATGGCACGTCCCTCGGCCGTCACACAGGGAGCCTCGCCTTGCTCTTAACCACCCTTCTGCCAGGTGCCAGCCTCTGAACCATGGTCTCCCAGGGAGGGGGCCCCTGGCAGCGCCACGTGGCCTATAGGAGCTTCGAGCGCTGCCCTGTGCCCAGTGATGGGTCCAGGTTGCCTTTTTTCACATGGGACTCAAGCAGGTCTTGGCACCGCCTGCAGCCAGGTAAGGGTCCCTCCGCCTCTGCGGGGCTCTTCTGATGCCCCCTGGAAACTCTTACGTTGCCACTGCCCCCTGCCGGGGCATAGCTCCCTCTTGCTGTGCCTGGGAACGCTGCTGCTGACGGCTCTCCTGGGCCCATGGGGGTAGTCCCCTGCTGTGCTCTCTGCAATGGAGTTGGAGGGGCAGTGCCAAGTCTGGGTGCAGCAAAGGGGCCTGCACTGGGCAGATTGGGGGGAGGGCATGAGGTGCTGGCTGCTGGGGGTTGGGCATGTTCTTTCCCCCCCTCCCTGCCAATGTGAGGCATGAGGCTGCCAAGCAGAACCAGGAGCCTGGAGCTGGCAGGGGCAAGGGCTGCGAGGCTCCAGGAAAGAAACAGCAGCTTGCTGAGATGCAGATGTAAGTGCTGCGTGGTGGCTCTCCCTGCCAGTCACACTCCTGCCCCTACAGCATGTATCTCTCAGCCTTTGCTGCTCTTCCACCTACCCCCCCTTCCAGACCAGTGCCTGGCCTGTCTGCTGCAACCAGCCCTGCCATGAGCGCACCTCGAGCGAGGCCCTCGCGCTGCCTCGTCCAAGCCTGGGGCTGCTGCAGAGCCCCAGATATGAGCCAAGGGGGAAACTGGCCCAGGGTGGCTTTAGCTGCAGCCGCTGCTTCGCAGGCTCTGGCCTCGTTGTCCCTCCCCGAGGCGCGCTTGGCCTCGGCGCATAAAGAAACTCTTTCAGGGAAGCTGGGCCCGGGCACAACACAGCCAGTGTTTGGATGGCAGCTGCTGATTTCATAACCTTCAACCCCGCAAGGCTGTTTATCTGATTCCCGCGCCTCTCCCAGCATGGAGTTCGGGCCCTGGCCCCAGCCACGGAGCAGAGCCCCAGAGCTGGCCCCCACCAGGGTGGCTGGCCGGGCTCGCTCCCCAATGGCCTAGTGGGGAGAATGGGCCCTTTGATGCTGGAGAGGCTCATGGGTTGAGGTCCACGTGTGGGGAAAATCAGTCTGGCCTCAGCAGAGTGGGTCAGGGAGATCAGGCAAAGCTAGCGGCCTTCGCTCTGGGGGGAGCTGGGGCTGGCGTGTTAGGGAAGGGCAGAGAGGAGCAGGCGCTGAACTGGGGTGAGGAGTAAGGGCTGCAGCAGGTGCCCTACCAGAGCTGGGGGTGAGGGGCATTGGCAGAGCTGTGCGTGTGGGAAGCCTGGGGCTGGAGTAGCAGGGGACTGTGGGTCAGGACTGAGGGGCATTGGCAAGGCTGATCGGTGGGGGAGAGACCAGGCCTGTGATGGGGCATGGCTGCTCCGGGGGCACAGCAGGGCCATCAGTCTGTCCCGGTGTAGAAACGCAGCCCATTCTGTACGAGCGTCACCTTATAAAGCAGGAGGGAGGCCAGAGAAAGACCCAACCCCATGGGGTGGTGTGAAGGGGTGAGTGTGAAAAAGCCCTGGTGTGCAAGAGGTGAGTGTGAAAAGGGGGGGCAGGGTCAGAGGCCTGGACTCAACCCTCCAAGGAGCCAGGGCGGGTAAGTGCCTCGTGTGAGGGAAATGCACTCGCGCACAATGCAGGATCTATGCAAAAGGCAGCAGCCCATACAATGGAGCACTGGGCTGGGACATTGGCCTATTGTTCTGGGGAACAAAGCACCACAGCAGCTGGCCCGGGCTCCAGGACAGGTTAGCCCTCTGTTGTTTCTTAAAGGGCCAGCGTCTCATTGTACCTCACTGGGGAGGTTTCATGTTGCCTTGTGTTACACATCTCCCAGGGGCAGGGGGAGCCAGGAATGTATGTATTAATGGCTTGTATGAAAATGGGACCCTGCCTTGCTGCCCCAGCAGGAGCGAATGGAGCTGGGGCAAAGCTTCAGAATCCGGAGCAGCCGTCAGCCGGGTGGGTTGGGATCCAGGGGGTTGCATCGAGTATCTCCCTGCTTAGCACCAAGGGGATAGTAGGGACTGAAAGAGGCTGTCCTACCACAACGAAACTGCCTCCCTGCTCCACACTCCCATCCCAGCCTCCCTTAAACCCCCAGGCGATGCTGCAGTCGCTTTCCCCTCCTCACCCATAGCTTCCGCCTATGACCTCCGGTCCTGACCCCTTTGCCAGCGGCCCAGCGCCTCCGCCCAGCCTGACATTCCCCGGCAGCGTAGGGGCTCAGTTCCCTGCCAGAGCTGGACAACAACGGCGTCTAAAACCTCAGCGCAGGGGCAGGCTCGTGAGTTTGTGGGCGCAGTGTCTCCCTCAGCCCTTCCTCAAGGCTGCGTTTCACTTTCTAGGAGCTAGAGGCCCCCACACGGTATAGGGGGGTGCCTAGGGGATCACATCGCTCTTGTCACAGATCTACAGGAGCGGGGCTATCCTCCCCCCCGGCTTTGGATCAGTCTCTTGGAGGACCCCTCAGTGTGCCGGACCCCCCCAAGAGGTCTCACGCCTTCAGGTCAGGCCACGCGGCCTCACTGCCTCGATGGGGCTCCAGCTCTCCTGGTTCGCACCGTGGGAGCTCTGTTCTGCAGAGATGTGGCCGTGTTGCAGGGATCAAGGCACCGCACCAAGGGTTTGCCGTGACACTCACAGAGTGGGGTTTATTAGCTGGTCCTTGGGTCAGCCCAGAGAACTGAAGGTTCAAGCCCAGCCCCGGGTCATTGGGGTCAGCCTAGAGCCCTGCCAAGCTCTGACCCACATTGGTCAGGTTCTTTTGGGCTCAGTCTGACCTCCTTGCTCAGATCCCAGGTGAGAGCCCAGACTGCTTCCAGGTGCCAACTCTTACCCTCACACCTCTCCCTCCTTAGCTGGGAGATTTTGGTGTTAATGTCCCAGTGGTGGGCGTTGCCATTTTCAGACACTCCACTGATGTGGGGCTGGCCTTGGCCTCGAATGACCCATCCTGCCTCAGACAGCTAGGCCTGCCCAGAGACCAAACACTGAGTAGCCAGCTGAAATATGGGGGAAACTGAGGCACGCATAGGCATTGTAAAACTCTTATAAGAAATTCCCACTTCATCGCAGCCCTCTCGGGGCTGCAGCCTACGATGGCTGTAAGCCCTACCACCGCTGCATACTGGCGTTGTGGTCATCCCAGTAACTACGGAATAGATTCCTTTGACTCTGTCTCCTGTGCTCTGCCCACTCCCTGAATGGCACCATGTGTGCCCGGTTCATACCCACATTGGTAACAGTTCCTCTTCGGAGCAAAGCAAGATCTCAGCCCTTCTGCCCCGGGCTGTAGCCGCTGGGCCTGGTCAGCTATCTAAAGCGGGCTTTCCACAGGCGCGGGGAGGCCACAATTCTGGCCAAGTCAGAGGGAGCTGTGGTGTGGGGGCAGTGCCTCTGGAAAACAGGCTCCCAGTGTTTTTATGTAGGGCTCCCACTGGGACGGGACGGGGGATCTGTTCCCCAGGGACCATGCTGTCTGGCTTTGAGTGCTCCAGGAAGCAGCGTCTGCTCCCCCCAATCCACCTCATGGACAGGTGCCACTTGCAACGTCAGGGCCCAGGTATCCCAGGCAAAGCGTGCTGTGCGGTTCTGAAGTGACTGTCCCCTTTTGTTCTCCTGCCGCAAGGCCAACCGGCTCGCTCTGTCTCCTCCTGTAGCTTAATGAGGCTCTCACCGCAGGCGGGAGCAGGACAGGGGAACCCAGCCGCTCTGCCCTCCATTCTTATGGCTAGACCGCCCCAGAGCTGCTGCATTGTCTTGAGCCCGAGCACGGGAAGCCGGATGCCCCTCGCTTTGGGGGGTGGTGGAGTGGGAGCAGCACCGAGCCGCTGGGGAAGGCGCCCGCCACGCGACCCCCTTCAAACATCAAGCAGCCGCCCGCTATCGTTCCGACGCCTGTCACCTTCAGCGGCCCGTTCGAGAGCACCCGCCTGCCTCATGCTGACAGGGCAGAACGCACACCACGGCTGGCTGAGCAGGCAGTGGCGAGGGCCCTGTGCTCAACTCCGGAGGGGGAGGGGGAGAGGGAGGCGCTGGCATGAGCGCACGAGGCGGCCGTGCCCGGTGCCAGCAGGAGTGCAGGGAATATGGAGGTGGAGGCTGAGATGCCCACATGACTGAAAGCCTCCTCTGTCAGGGGCATTGTGGGAGGGTTAATACCCACGCCAGCACCTCGTTGGTCATTCAGCCGCTCGTTTGGCACAGGACAAAGTGGGAGCAGGTGCCACATGGCATAGGCCATGGCCCTCAGGCTCTGTACAGAAGAGGAGACATGGGCAAGGCTGGGCATTGGGCTGAGGAGACTCCGGTGCCTCCATCCCTGCCTAGAGCTGACAGCTGGATTCTGCCTCTGGCCTTGGTATCGCTTGGAGGATGCCCCTATGAGCGAGGTTGTGCCCAGGCCTGCTCAGAAGCCTCCCAGAGCTCAGCAGCACTCGAGCTGGGTCTAGCCCGGCTGCACTGTGAAGCCCTCAATACACACAGTGCTGGGCGGCATGTCTCTGCCCTCCTGAGTTTTGGGGCAGGGGAGGCAGCCGTACCACCTTGCAGCTTGGGCGCTCGGGGGCACAGGAGTGACACAGGTTCATGGCACATTGATAAGTGCTGGCAGGTCGGGTCCATCTTTTAGTGGGGTGTTTGTACAGCACCGTGCGCAGCATGGCGCGGGCCACGACTGCAGTTCCTGGGCTCGCCGCTGATCCAAATAATAAATAATACAAGTTCTGGCGAGATGAGAGTGTTTGGCTGTCGGCTTTCAGAAGCAGAGGTGGCTCTGACCTACACAGTTCGGTGCCAGATCCAGATTCAGGGGGGTTCCGTACCAAGTCACCAGCTCACCACAAAAGCTGCTCTCAGGTGATGCGATAGAAACGAGGTAGGACTGGACCTGGACCCAGGCGACTCCCCAGACGGGCTCTGCAGGAACTGCCCTCTGAGAGGATCCAGCAGCCAACGACCGAGCTTGGGCATCTCTTAATGCCCCACAGCTCAGCTCTGTGCAGCTCGGAGCCCTGGCAGTGAAAGAGTTAATGCAAAGCGCTCAGGGGGACCCTGCGGTTTCTTGTGGGAGATGCTGGCCAGCTGGTCTCCAGGCATAGCCAGGGCTGGAGGCTAACGCAGTAAAAGCAGATGGCTGTGCAGAGAGCCATGGGGAGGGGGGGTTAATACGGCAGGGCTGCTTGGGGCCCGGGGATGATTTCCCTACCGCTGGGGCACAGCCCCATTCAATCACAGCTGCAAATTGAGACCAGATGCTGGGAGTTGCCCTCCAAACCACGGCCTCCTCCACCAGTCCCCTCTGCTTGCTGCCGGAGAAGGGGCTGCAGATTCCTGGGGGCTCAGCGGGGGAGGGAGCTGGGGGCTCAGCCCGGTTTCCTAGCCGGCTGGGAGAAGAGGAGTGCTGGGAGGTGCTGGGGAGGAAGGCTGCAGAGGGGTTGTAGCACCCAGGCTGTTAACTCGGAGCAAGCTGCAGGAAGGAGGGGAAGGGCGGATATGGGAGGGAGGGAATTTGTAGCTGGCCCCTTCTTCAATCCCATTCCTCAGCTGGGGCTCTTCAGCCTGCCTGAGGGAGAGGGGGAAGGCTGGCCTGGCTCCACTCTGGGCCTGGGGCCTGGCTGGGGGTATCTCCCGCATCCTGCTGGCTGGGAGGAGATGCAGGAGCTCATTGCTGGGGTGGAAAAGCTCATGTTTGATTTAGAGCGGGATGTGGAGC
Organism: Malaclemys terrapin pileata; assembly: GCF_027887155.1. NCBI lineage: Eukaryota > Metazoa > Chordata > Testudines > Emydidae > Malaclemys > Malaclemys terrapin. The sequence goes on from NC_071517.1 coordinate 3,757,812, forward strand.
ACCAGCGAGGGGCCCTGCTCCTGCCCTTCCCAGGCATGGACAGTAAGTTGGGGTGGGACCTGATAGCCCTACCCCACCCCCCAGGTCCTGCCCCAGCTCTGTGTTCATGCTCCCAGCTTCCTGGAGCATCTCTCGCCCCTCCAGCCAGCCCCCTTTGCCTAGAGAGGGCTCTGGCTCGCGAGGCAGAGCGGCTTGGTAGGATTTGCCCTGGAGCTGGTGAGGGGCTCAGGGTGGAGTGCTGGCATCGGCAGGGGTATGGGGGGGACGAGGGCTGCATGGGGTGTGATGAGCAGAGCGAGGCGCCCCCTGACATCCAGCCTCTCTGCAGGTGGTGACTCTAGCAGTGACTGGCACCCAGGTGCCATGGTGATGGGCCCACCCCAAGATCCTAGAAAGACTCAAAGGGGGATAGATGGAAGGGGAAGAGTTCCCCATCCTAGTTGATGTGTTTGGCCCAGCCCAGGGGGTCCCATCTCTGCAGAGCAGCAGGTGATGCCTGGGATCGTGGTGTCCTGCGGGTGGTTACGAGTGGGTGAAAACACTCCTTTCCCCCCCTCCCCCATAACTGCATCTCCCCTTCCAGAGTCGGGGGCGTCCGTGTGTGAGTTCTTCCTCCGAGGACTGTGTGCAAAGGGTAAGTAATGGGAGCCCGGGGGGAGCAGGGATGCTGTTATTTCGGAGATTGGTAGCCTGACAGGGAGCCTTTCCTCTCCAGCTCCTTACACAGATTCCAGTACCAGCCCCTGGGGCTTGCCCCCTGCTTCAAAGGCCAGCGTCCTAGGGGTTGGTGGATCTCAGCCCGACCGCCAGTGGTCAAGTGCCATCACCATGGAAACAGCCATCACATCTGGAATAAGCTGGCCCCTTGCCAGGCATCTGGGCAGCGATGGCCCAGAGTAAATGGGCTGCTTGGAGCCGCACACCGCCTCTCCCTGACTTAGAGGGGCCCCTCCAGACTGGGGTTGGCGCTGACCGAGCGCACCGGCAGGACACGGGTGCTGGGGAGGTTGGCCTTGTGACCAGGGCACCGGCTGCTGCTCCAGAGGCCTGGGTTCTGTTTCTGTCACTCCTGTTCTCTGTGCATGTCTCCCCCCCAAACCCAATATCTGTGCCATGGGGCTAGTGCCCTTCCCTGGCTCCTGAGGATGCTGGGAGGATGCCCAGGTACCACGGATGGGGGTGGTACACAAGCCCATAGGCAGGGAGTTCTAAGCATCAGAGAACTGAGCTCAGCGGAGTGATTCCTGGGCTCCCACCAGAGCCTCGGGCCCCACCCCTGGGAGCGTCTCTCTGTCTGGCGACGCCAGCGAAGTTGGCGAAACCCTGCTAAGAACAGGATTCTCATGCTGTCAGCTGTTCCAGTGACACCCCGGCTGCTGGGATGCTGGAGCGGGCTGGGAGATCCTCTCCCAAGGAGGCTCGTAGCACCAGGCTTCGGAGGGGACTAGAGTCTGGTTGCCACACCGCTGCCCTGGCTGTCCTGGGAGCAGGATAGGGTGACTCTGCGGGAGGAGTGGGGAGTGGGTTCTTCTGGGCAAGGCAGGGACCAAGGCATCTGCTCTGCTCTGCGTCCAGGCCTGATGTGTCCTTTCCGGCACATCAGCGGGGAGAAGACGGTGGTGTGTAAGCACTGGCTGCGGGGGCTGTGCAAGAGGGGAGACCTCTGCGAGTTCTTGCACGAGTACGACATGAGCAAGATGCCGGAGTGTTATTTCTACTCCAAGTTCGGTAGGTGCTGGGAGCCGGGCGGGGGCCTGGCCCTTTCTGGGCAGGGTTAGGAGAGCTCTAGCAGGCTAGGGGGTGCAGCTACCGTCCGGACTCCATCTGAGCCAGCTCTTGGCCTGTCTGGAGCCCACGTTAGCTCTGCCCGTACGGGTGGGTAACTGCCCTGGCGAACGCACGTTCCGATCCTGGCTGACCTTACTGAGTGCTAACCCACCCCAATGCCCAGTTCGCTTGCAGGGCAATGCCCGATTTCTAACTATGCTGGAGAACGGTAAGCTAGTGCCGCCTGCTGTCTGTGAGGAGAACTGCCCTCTGGACTCCTTGCTTGTCTCTGCTGGGGAGCCAACCCCCCCTAGCTCCTGTTCTGCAGCAAGTTCCCATTTCGCCAGATCTGGGAATTCCCTGCCAGCCACGCCCTGCCCCGAGCCAGCTCCCCCCAACGCAGCAGAGCCAGTCCCTTGGCGAGGGGCGTTTCTCAGCCGGGTGTTTAATGTTCACGTCGGCTCTGTGGGCCAGGTTCAGGGGGCTTGGCCCTGATGTTGATGCACCCGTGTGGGTGGAGGCCCCTCTAGCAGAGTGAATGCTGCACCCTGGAGGGGCCTGTTCTTGTTCAGGGTGAGAGCTCCAGAAAGCCCCATGGGCGTCTAGCAGGGCCGGCAGCTGGGGTGGGAGGGAGTGTGCTAGCCAGAGCCCCCGAGTGGGACGGGGATAGAGGCTGGAAGCATGGTGTGAGTGACTGGCAGGCTGGGGGGCTAATGGAAACCCAGAGAAGGAGGGAGGTGTTCCAAGCATCAGGTAGGGAGCACCTGGAACCCCCCCCTCTGGGTTACCTCAAGTTTGACCCTGTGTCAGTGCTGACTTGACCCTTCATGCTTTTGCTGGGGGGGCAGGAAAAGCAGGGCGTCTCTGGCTTGGGACTTTAAGGACCAAAGCCCTGTTTGCTTTGTGTGAACACGTGCCTGTTTTCCGAAGAGCTGAGGCCAAAAACGTCCTCCTCCCTTCTTATTGTGCAGCATGGTCTGCGCTAGCTGGGGGCTGCGTTCCAGCCCAGAGGTGGCTGCCTCTCAGTGGCGCTGTGTGCACAGCACTGAAGAACTTTGGTGCTGTATAAACTGCTGCTGTTATGGTACTTTGCAAGGGGGGGGAGTGCCTGAAGGGGTGGGAGATCTTTGCCTGACTCACCTGGAGGGGCAGGCATACAACAGGGTTCCTAAAAAATCTTTCGTCTCCATAAATATTCTCTCCAGGCGAGTGCAGCAATAGAGAGTGCCCCTTCCTGCACATTGATCCAGCGTCCAGAATTAAAGACTGTCCCTGGTACGACAGAGGGTTCTGCAAACAGGGTGAATACCTTGCGCTCGGTAACGAAGTGAACGGGAGCGTTGCCTATGGATTTGAGCCGGGAGCGCAAGTGGCAGGACTCCTGGGTTCTATTCCTGGCTCTGTCACGGATAGTGAGGCACTGAGCAGCCTTTTTTGTGCCTCAGTTTGCCCAGTTGTAAAATGGGCCTAACACTTGCCTGGCAGTATCCTGGGCTTATTGACTGCCCTTCAAGGGCTTTGAGATCCTCCAATGATAGACGCTATAGAAGAGCAAAGTGTTTATTAGATAATTCAGCAACCAATGATTGTTAATGAAGCTTAATTAAACATTTTGCAGCAAGCATCTGACTAACAGGAGCTAGAGATAGAAAAGGGGGTGTGTGTAACCAGACCCCCTGCTCTCAAAAAATGCAAGAACGTTGGACGTCGTCTTTGTCTAAGCAAAGACCTCTGCCCTTCTCTATTCACCTTCGGCCGCTTCCCACCACTAGCTGAAGTTCAGCTGTCCCATGTGGAGACCCAGTTGGTGCCTGCCTCCTATCAATGGCACGCGTGATGCCCGTTCAGTTGGCATGCATCCTAGCTGGAATTCTGGGCACTGAGGGCAAAATTGGGGAGATGGGCTGCAAAGAAAAGAGGCCACAAACTCCCCACAAAGAGGGGGGAGACCTAGTCAATCAGACTCTCCATTCTCTGGTCCCAGGAAGGTGCTCCCCACTGACCCATCCCAATTTGTAGCCACGGATCGATTTTGATGCTGACTGACATCTCTCCCTCTTTGGGTGTGCGTATGTGGCAGGTCCTCTGTGTAAATACAAACACACCAGGAGGGTGATGTGTGTCAACTACTTAGCTGGCTTCTGCCCGGAAGGACCCAAATGCAAATTCATGCAGTACGTATCTGGAGGGGTAGGAGAATAGATGTGACCTTGGCAAGGCCTTATGGGGGGGGGTGTCTCTACCAAAGCCCAGAGAGTGGGCTGTCAGTAACTCTGACTGTGAGATGGATGAGCTGAGCTCCAGCCGGGGGCGCGACCTTCCTCTCTGCAAAGCAACTTGATTTGTGGCGTTCGAAAACTTGGTTATTCCTTTCCATGCACCCCTTGCCAATTCTGTTCTGTGGCCACGGTGCCATCTGCTGGACAGGGCAAGTGGCTGCGGAAAGGAGCATGCACCCTAAAAATATAACTTCTGGGAACGCCGAGCCTGTGTGGCTGGCATCCTTTCTGCCCCTTGCCTCCCGCCAGCATTCACACCCCCCCTGAAGCTGGTTGAGAGTCAAACCCAGGATGCACAATGCATCCTAGCCAAGCCCCGCAGAACTGCATGTGGCAGAGGTTGCACAGTACCTGCCGGCTCTGCTCCAGCCTTTATCAAATCTATTGCTTGATATGACTGGAAAGCGCCAGTTTTCAACTAGAGGCCTCTGTCAACCCTACCCCTTAGCCCTGAGACAGTCTCTTCCCTTGCAAGGGTGCAGAGGCCTGCAGTTACAGGTTGGATAGATTAATATTTCAAAGGAGTTAATTGCCTTTCTTTTCCTTCTGCACCCCCAATAGCCCCAAGGCAGACCTGATGCAGTGTAACTCGGATCTCTCACAGGTAAGGCATGGAAAGGAGAGCTGGGTGGAAAAAATTTTTTCCAGCAACTGGCTTGTTCACCCCCAAAATCCTGTTTCTATCGACCCGAAACCATTAACAGATTTGTGTCAAGTTCCCTGAAAAGTTTGGGCTGAACAAATGTTTCAGTAAGGGTGAAACTGAACCTAAATTTGTCACTTAAATGTTGGGAATTTTTGCAGAAGCTCAAGGACTAGATTCACAAAACACTCGGGGGATGGGAGGTGGCCCCGACCCCTTATAACCTTCCGTGGTCAATACCCCCCTCTATCTGATGTGGAGATGGGATTTGAACTGGGTCTCCCATGTTACAGGACAGTGTCACAGCTGGACTTTGGGATATTCTGGAGAGGGTCTTTCTCAATCTCCCTTGTTGAAGCTGTGCCACTTCTTATAAATAATTAGTCATTGGAACAGGGACATGCGTGCTCTCACGACCAGCTATAGTCATTCTCTCTCTCTCTCTCTGGCCTAGCGACTATCCATAGTCATTCAGAGTGGCAACTCACCGCCATTCATGACCATGAAAGTTGAGATCTTGTGTAATAACATGACTCCAGCAGCTGGGTCTTTAAGAGGGAAAAAACATCGTGACAAAATCACCAGTTGCCAAGGCTGGAAATCCTGCTTTGACACCCTGAATGCTCCTGCCCTGTATCTGTGCTCCAGGTGGTACCAGTCCTGCCTTGATTCCACCTCTCTTGACTGATTCCTTTTGTGTGCTTCAGGGGCTGCCACAGCCATCCCGGGCTGTTGATGGCAAGTGTGTTCACGAGCAGCAGGCCCCGGAAGTCCTGTTGCTTTCTCATCAGCCGGGGGCTAGGGCTGCCCAGTGCCAGAGGAAGAAGGCACAGGAGGCTGGTGGCTACCCCTATGGACTGCTCCGGCCCCTTGGGCAGGTCACATGCTTCAAGGTTAGTGTCTGGAGCTGGTTGGTTGGGAATCTCTTCATATTGCAACTAATGATTCCCGCCCCCCTTCCAAACAGAGACGTCCGTACTTGGTGCAAGACTCATGTGGCCTTATTCCTGAGGCTACTGCGGTTGAGGGACCAGTGAATCCTAAGCTGTTACTACCCCGCTGGTGTTCCTCAGGGGATGGAACAATGTTCTACTTCAACTTAAAAAGCACTTGGGTTTACTGATTTGCAGCATTCTGCCCACTAGCCCCTTGTCAACACATGCTCCTCAGACCTCTCTGTTCTCCTGGGTTTCCCAACCGTTTTCTCATGCAGCCCACAGGACTGGGGGGGTCTGGATTGGCAGGAAGAGGGCAATTGTCTTAAAGCCAAAATATTCTTAGACTGCAGTGCTGTAGGATCAAGGAGGCAGGATAGGACACTAATGCCACTGAGGGGACTTTTGTCAATAGTGTGTATGATCTTTGGGTCAGTACGTTGAGTGCCTCAGTGACCCACTCATGGCCCATGTGGGACAGACTATCAATCCTACCGCCAGGGAAAGGACTTCATTTACGCAAGAGTGACTCAGGCTGGACTGTCAGCATTCCTGCATAAGAAGAGCCTTGCCGGATGATCCCAACCCACTATCTCCATCTCTTATGCCAGGACAAGGTGGGGGCGGGGGGGTGGTTTTTTTTTTTTAAATCTCCATCATGAACAATTGCTGTCTGCTGTACTGGGTTGATCTTGCTCAGAGGGGCTACACCAAGTCAATGTCCTCCTATTTTGTTCCCTTGCAGTGTGGAGAAAAGGGTCACTATGCCAACAAATGCAGCAAGAGTCGGCTGGGAATCCAACTGGGGAAATGATTTGCGAGAGTCTCAGGAAGAAAATCCCGAGGAAGATGCTGTGTTGTGATATAGTATCAACGGGAGGCCAATCAGGGCAGTTTTCTTTGAATGTAGAGCCCAGTCAGAGCCGTCCTGCTCCATGCAGTTTTTTACAGCTCTGCTAAGAGAAGAGGAAGGGGGAAATGCAGTTGCTCTAATGTAACGGTAAATTGGATGTTTATTTTCTGATCCCATGCTGCTGGGTTGGCAGGCGGCTCAGATCTCAGACTGGTGTGTCAGACACTGATAATCATGCTAATACTAAAACACGGTTTTTAAAAGGCACAGCAGAACAGTCGGTCTGGATTCCGGTTAATATGCAGGAGACTGGTGTGTGGAGGGATAAGAAACTGTTTCAGTAGGAGTGAAGTTGAAAGAGTAGCTAGTGGCTTCTAAACTACAGTTCATCGCACTTAGCAGGATGCCCTGTATTCAAGGCAAAATCAAAGTTATTCCCTCTCCAGCTACCTGAGATGGTCTCCCTTGAAAATCTCATGCAACTTTCTGTCAAAGGCTTTTCTAAGAAATTGAGAAAGAAGCTGACTTTGCCAGAGTTTGGAGTGGCTAGAGTACAGGCTGGGTACCAGAACTGGGTTTAATCACGGACTCTGACTTGACGTGTGACCTTGGGCAAGTCACTTAATAGATGTGCGCCTCAGTTTCCCCATCTGTAAAATGGGGCTAACACTATCTTAGAGGGGTGTTAAGGCTTGTTAGCTGCTTTGCAAATTAAGCCTCCAGTGGAAGATGTGCTAAGTATTGCATTTTAAGAGAACACATACTAAGTCAGAGTTTAAAAAAACACGGGAGATTTATTGGGGGGAGAGTTAGTTCTTGGTGAAATGTGGTTTTACTCTTGTTCTGCTTCCAAAGAGGAGGAGTTTTTTTGAATGCTTCTGTAACTTATTTGTAATAAAGCTTTTTGCCAACAGTTCTTCTATCGCTCATGATCGCATTACATTTTTTACAACCCCTGTCCTGGAGAAGAAACAAAATCTTAGCCAGCTCAAGGAGGCTAGAATCCACGCTATTCCAATCACTCTGGTTTGTTCCAGAAGGGTGATGTTCTACCCCAAGGGCAGCCTAAAGAGCGAATACTATGGCTTGTCCTCTGCCAGCACTAGAATGCTGCAGTGCCTCTTTCCAGGCCATTACTGAAGCAGCCCTTGACAGACTAGCATGTTGTGTACAAAGGAGAGACAGGGCCATGTGGATGCCACCCTTGTGTTGCAGTGGGTGTGTGAAGTGAGGTGGAGAATGGCTCTTTCCTACCCTGACTTCTATGCTGTCAAACCAGCGGTTTGTAACTCTCCAGCCCAGATCTGTCTTAGCTTGTACAGTGCTTGACTTGCCACCATCATTATCCTTACACAAGCCAGGCTTTGCCGAGCGTGAAGTCTGGGCCTAACCCTAGTCCCTTACACTTTCACGCAACCCTGTGACAAGCGGCATGCCTTGCTTAACGCTGATCTGCATCGATGCGATCTAGGACATGGACTGGGAGCAGAGGTTATAATACTTCCCTCCAAGCATCCATAACAGGCCCCTTGTACCATCCTAGCTTTACAAGTGAGTTGGGGGATGGGAGCAGCTAGTCCCTCCAAACTACTGCTCTTCCTCTTATTGGCCAGGACCCTCTGCCAAATATTCAAACCGGAACCTGCAATTCAAATGTAAAACATCTGGGAAGCAAGAGCCTGTACTCCCCCCGTGAGTTGTTCTCATGGGTCTGGAACATAGAGAACCAGATTCAGGTTTGATATGGGCTAAAAGCAGTAGCTATTGGGGTTTGATCCTCCAGTTTCTGCCGCTTAGATACTAACCATCAACTCAAATTTCCTGCTAGTGCTCTAAGGAAACTGTCAGTCTATGCAGAATGTGCCCCTACCCCCTCTGGCTACTAGTACATGATATGGGAGGGTAAATAAAAAGCATTCCCTTTAGCAATAAATTAATTACAACAGATGAGAGAGCTGTCCTGCAATCCCTTGTGTTGGGTTCAAATGCAGATCGTCCGATCCATGCCTGATTCTCATGCAGCAGTCCAGTATTTTCTGTCTCTGGTCCTTGAATGCCCTTGTGCCTTCCTCAGTGATACTTGCGCCAGCGATCTTGTTCTTTACAGAGCGAGAAATACAAAGTTAACGCTACAATATGTTACCCCTGGTGAAAAATAGTAATGTTTCTCTGGTAGTGTTTAAAGTCCTCCTAGATATTCAAAGGACCATAAATGTCTAAACTGCTTTATTGGAGTGGGGTTTAACTGATCTTTTTGGTTTACCATAATTGTCTCCTGCAGGTTGACTCTATCATGCGTCAGCTGTCTGGCATAGCAGTTCAAGGAGGAAGGGAAGAGAACACAGTGGCAGGAATGAAGAGGTTTAAATCCTAATTACACCCAGCTAGTAGCAATAAGAGTATTGCTACTCGTCAAGCTCAACTGGTTAGATGTTTCCATGTATCTGTGCATATGCCCAGCTCAAGTGCAAGGCACACTTCTTTGTGCTTTCCTCAACATAAATACACAGCCACGTGTATATTAAAGCCCCCTCCCCCATCCTACCAAAACAAGACACTTCACTGCACATGCTTCTCCCCTGGGAAGAGAATGAGAGAACAAACGTGGGACAGTCGTGTTGCTCAATGCAGTACTGGAAGGTGCTGAGATGGTGACGTATGCAGCATGGCACTGGCCTTTTTGACACGAGCTGTATGACTGAAAGGGGACGGCGGCTGGAAATTATGTTTTTAAATAACGTAATGCTTTTCATCTTCAAAGCGTTTTACAAATGTTAACCTTTAACTCAGAGTCTACAGCAGCTCTCTCAAAAACAGTTGCATGATAGGAAGTTGCTTAAATTCAGCAGTGTGAGGAAAGCCCTGCCCTAGAAACTACATGAAACAGGAGAGCATGCAGGATTTATGTCCCAAGGGGGAAGGGAATGCAGTATGTTCTCAATCCCTCTAAGCCAGCACCATAGTCACCAGCCTTCTGGACAGGGTAGGAATAGTTATCACTTTCTTCAGAGCTCATCACTCCCTTCATAGACCAGCTGTCTCCGAGCTGAGTAACGTAGGGTATTCCCTTCCACCAGTTGGGGAATGAGACCACTGCCTCTGTAGCATGCCCGGTTCCTGCTGGTCTGGGTATTAATCACAGGGCATGAAGCCACCAACCAGCCTGGGCTAATGTTCACCACCATGGCAGCTTTTGCTTTCCTCCAGAAGGCTTTACAATCCATAACTAATGGATAACTCTCGTCAGCTCCCTGACAGAGAGCTCCAATAGTCGTGTTTATAACCCTGAAATCACTTGACTAATGAAGAGATTTTTTGGGCTCTAAAACGAAAGAAGGATTTACTTGTAAGAGACAAAGGCCAAGAAGAAAACCTTACTCAGATGCTCATATCTCCAGCCATAGCTGAGGATGCAATATCCAGCCAACAGCATGGAGATCCCAGCAACTCCACCCTTCTTTACGTCGATGTATTTGTTGTAGTAAATGCTCCAGGCTGTTGAAACAGAAACATGGGGCCAGCTTGGTTATTCATCTCAAATTAGGGCTGACTGATCCAACCATTTGGCTTTTAAAATTACAGTTGTCTACCAAGCCGCTTCCTTTTACATGAAGATAACTCATGCCAAATAACTCCTATTGTCTCTCACATCAACGTACTACTCCTACGCTCCAGACAAGTTAACAGAGAAGAAGCAAGTGATCCCGGCTCACCTTTCTGCACTGCTCCGAGCAGTCCCTTTGGAGAGAAATCACAAGCTGCCAGCCAGGCAGGCAGCTCCCTGAGCTTTACCTCCATCAGACGTCTTTCTACGAGGGGAGCTACAAAACAGAGTCACAAAAGTCAGAGGTGGGAAAACAGGGCTGGGTATTTTGCCCACGCACACCATGATCTGCAGACTGTACTCTACGCACGGAATGGTCTCTAGCATAGTTCAAAATGATTCCAACAATGGGGCTTTCCCTGCTACTTTTGGGGAGGAAAAACATACAACCCTTCCCCCTGGACTGGAGAGATCTTATGCTGCACTGAGGTGTGTCCTGTCTAGGAAAAACAATGCCCACATTGAGGGAAGCCACCTTGCTTTTCCGTGGAAAGCCATGCTATTCCTAGTGAATGCAGTTATGGTCCCATGTGACACTTCATAAATGAGTGCTCACTTAAAGAACAGTCACCCAATAAGTCCCTGACCCCCCCCCCCCAAATCCTGATTTTATATAATGGATGTAGCCCATCAGCGGTTGCTATGCAGTACATCTCAAAAGTGATGATTGAAACCCTCCTTTTACCTTGCGGTCCTTCCAAGAAGCCAGGCTCTATCTTCTTCATCTTGATCTCCGCGTCCCCCCGGAGAAGTCTCCTTGGAAACATGCTCAGTCTCTGATAATTAGGATACAATTCTGGAAACCATTCCAGTCCAATGGATCTTGCCTGTATGTTCCTGCCAGAAGATTGGAACAGACAAGGAGGTTGGTTTTCAGAGGTGTAGCACAAGTGTTGTTTCAAAGCCAGCTCGCTGTCTCTTCTCCCTGTATTCAGAACAGACTCAGAAAGTAAGGCAACCTGCTTTTCATCCACCAGAAGCTGTTGCACACAGGCTAGGTAGTTGCTGGCTATTCCTTCACTAGCTCCTCTGAGAGTCTCTCTCACTGACGGGTGGGGCTTCTCAGCGAGGGAAGCAGAGAAAGAGGCCTTAGAATCCACATCACCATTTAAGTAAAACTGCTTCTCTTCTGTCTCACTTTTAGCCACTCCGTCCAGCGGAACGAGGCCACGAGGGCTCTTTCCACAGTCAGCCTTCCCAGGATCGCTGAGTACGTGCATTCCAGTTGCAGTTAAACGATTGCCTTTTTCTCTCTCTCCACTCAAGGTATTACTTTCTGCAAACTCCAGACTAAAAGCATTTGTGTTCGTGGCCCCCGTAACGTTCATGTTCTTCCAGTGGTCAGACTGGACTGTGTCTGCATGGCTTTCAGAGCAGTCTGGAGCCAGCATTTCCAGATACCATCCCTGGGTCGCACAATTACCTGTGGTAGCACTGTCTGCCAGAGTGCCCTGAATTTTGGATTCATTCCTACCTCTTAGCACTTTGACGCGATGTTTCTCAATAACTACTTTCACTCCCTCAATAGCCGCCCTGGGAATACTTTCAAGATCACAAGTGGGTAAATCCAGAGAACCAGCCACCTCCTGTGTTGAAGACCCTACCTTCCTTTGTTTCTGTTTTGCAGATCTTATTGGGTCATTAGGAAACTTTGAAGCAGATTTTCCATCCTTATTCACAGAAGAAAGCTCCAAAATGCCACCAGATGCTGAATTCTCATCGTGAGAAGTATTTTTACTTCTGCTTTTCTGTTTGGTGGGTAACTGCTTTGCTTTTGAAGTCCTCTCCTCTGCTGCATTCATGTGCATTCTGGCCTCTTCTTGAACTATTGTCATTCCTTCAGCTCTGTGTGTCTTTTCAGAAGTCAGTTTCATTTGCCGCTTTGTATTTTTACCTGGCTTTTCTGCAGGCAAGTTGCTGGCTATTTCTGTTCCAGCAGTACTCCCTATTTGTAAGGGGTTTAATTTGCTTTCTACTTTGTTCCCTATTGTGTCAAGGGATTTTTTCTTACTTTCTCTTTCTGAGCTATTGTCTGGGGTTGTGATCTTCTCTTTGCTTTGTCCCCTTTTTTTCTCAGTGGCCAGGAGTCTAACTGGCTTGGACTGAGACGCTTTCAAGTCAACAGAGGCCATCTTGCCTAAGTCAAAAGCAGCTTTCATGTCTCCTGCCATCTTACAGTATGGCAAGTGGGACTTCAGTCGCTTAAATGGCTTTTTACAATAGGGGCACAGTTCCATTCCTGGGGGGGCACCTGCCATCTTTCTGTCTGGAAAGGAAAATAAAAAGCATTATCTACTAGCATGTGTCATAGCAAGAAGAAATTCTGTGATAGGAATTATAGTGAGATGCTGTTCAGGAAAGGTAGGCAGGAGTGGAAATGAGGCCAGTAGCAGGGTCTAGTTAGCACGAGGAAGTTACATTTTATCCTGTTGTCTGGTATGACAAGGTAAATAGAAAGGAAAGGACACACAGTTAAGGGAAAAAAACCACTCCCAAGTAAAAATAAGACAGTGGCTGAGTGAGATTAAGGTACAAAGGTAGAGAAAGCCCTAGACTGGCCAAAATTGCAAGACTCATACAGGACTGCAACTTGCCAGGGTCACATGCATAAAACATGTCCTTACTTAGGCACGGCACTTGCCTACATCCTGCACTAAACCTTGAATGATTGATCCTTGCCTCAGCTATGGGTGAGCTTTGCACTTTTGATGGTAGGGGTCCCTGAGCAGGATAACTCATTCATGTTGCCATTTCTGCACCTTCTAAAAAAAAAAAAATACAACCAACCTCAACCCTGGTGGAAGGAGATTTTGTTTTGCAATGACCGAAGGCTCCTGCTGAGGTGTTGTTTTCCCTTCCCCCTCCTCGAGCAGTGAGAGGCACAAAACCTCAAAGTAAAAAAGCAGCAATGTTTGCCTGACTGCTAAGCGTCCTGCAAGGATAAACGCACCGGCAGCAGTGGGGAGAAGAAAGCGGGGCTCAAAGTGCTGCCTGATCTGTCTGTGAGCCGGACGTGAAAATAAAAAGAACACCTCCCTTCTCCAGCCTTCTGGCACAGTGAAAGTTGCTCTGAGAGCAGTACCCAATTTCCTGCCTGAGCTCTCTCCCTCCCCTTACATGCCTGCAAAAGCAGCTCCCTGCCCCAATAATATCCCAGCTCCTCCTGCAGCAGGACCAGCTGCTCCCATTCCTACCTGCTCAGTGGGGACACAGGGGGATGTGGCATATTGGGGCAGCTTTACTTCCAGCCCTGTGCTCCAGGAGCCTTTAAGTTACAGCAAGCAACAGCATTTCCTAGGGGAAACACGAGCCCTTCTATAGTGGTGGTTGGCTGCTCCAGCCTCTTCCCCCGGCTCTGAGAGGTGCTCTGCTCAGTCTTAGGTGGTGGTGTTAATAAAGCTCTTGTTGAAGCTTGCTTGACCTTGTCACGTGACATGACAGAAACAAGGGGCTAGTTCTGACTGTATTGCATCAGTGTTACAGATGAAACCACAAGAGCTCAAAAATCTTGAGGCCCTCCAAAGCCCCCCCCCAATGCACGTTATGAGATTGGCCTAAAAATCATGAGATTTTTAAAAAGAATACATTTTTGGGGTTGGGGTGGTTGATTTTTTTAAATTCGCCTTCTGGGTTTTGAGCAGGGGGAGTGGGGATTCCAGCTTTTCTCTGCAACAGTGAGAGCTAGAAACATATTTTTGTTTATAAATGAAAGCTGAGAGTATCATGATTTCAGGAGCTGGGGGTTTAAGCAAAACAACAAAATACCACAACGTGTGATACAATCGTGAGTTGGGTAACTCTGAAAGCCGCTGCTGAACCTAGGCCTTCTGATAGTGACCAGCTTTTCAATGTGAAAAAATAGGACAAGAAGGGGAGGCAGGATAGTATCCTGATGATTTGAGTTCCTCCCCAGGGGAGAGTAGTGACAATATCTACCCCTGCAGTCCCTTGCTGTTATCTCATTTGCAAGTCTCAAATCTCACATGGGAGATGCTCAGAGGCGAGGGTGATGGGCACCAGTAGGAGCCTCTAAAAGAAACAGAATAAAGCCATTGGAGACAGGTGACCCTTAGGGGTGTTAATAAAGCTGTTGTTGAAGGGAGATCCTGATCCACGGGAGGAGGGGGTCTGTTTGCCTGAGGGTGTCACTAAAGCTGTTGTTGAAAGGGACCCATGGGGGGGCTGTTTGCTGGAGGGTGTCAATAAAGCTGTTGTTGAAAGGGGCCCATGAGGGGCTGTTTGCCCGAGGGTGTCAATAAAGCTGTTGTTGAAAGGGACCCATGGGGGGGGGCTGTTGGCCCGAGGGTGTCAATAAAGCTGTTGTTGAAAGGGACCCATGGGGGGGCTGTTTGCTGGAGGGTGTCAATAAAGCTGTTGTTGAAAGGGGCCCGGGGGGGGGGGCTGTTTGCCCGAGGGTGTCAATAAAGCTGTTGTTGAAAGGGACCCATGGGGGGGCTGTTTGCTGGAGGGTGTCAATAAAGCTGTTGTTGAAAGGGACCCATGGGGGGGGGGGCTGTTGGCCCGAGGGTGTCAATAAAGCTGTTGTTGAAAGGGACCCATGGGGGGGCTGTTTGCTGGAGGGTGTCAATAAAGCTGTTGTTGAAAGGGGCCCGGGGGGGGGGGCTGTTTGCCCGAGGGTGTCAATAAAGCTGTTGTTGAAAGGGGCCCATGGGGGGGCTGTTTGCACTGCGGGTGTCAATAAAGCTGTTGTTGAAAGGGGCCCATGGGGGGGGCTGTTGGCCCGAGGGTGTCAATAAAGCTGTTGTTGAAAGGGGACCCAGCGCAGGCCCTGCGGGGGCCTCCCAGCCATTAACCCCCCGCCCTTCCGCCCAAGCACTAGGGCACCCCCCCCCGCGGGGTGACGTCAGTCCTTCCTGATATTAAATGCCCTTGGCTGACGCTGTGCTACCGGACCAGCCTGGCTGAGTCCCTGTGCGGAGTCCCGTTCCTGCCCGGAAGTCCCATCTCCGATTCAATAAAAAGAACATTTCCGGACAGGCAAGACACTGGTCACCTACCCGGCTAGGCGGAGGGGAGGCGCATGCGCAGAAGTCTCAGGCACCGGCTGTGGTGAATACGCATAAGCACCAGATCGGTAATCTGGCCTTTAGACATGCGCATAAAAGCCGCACGTAGACAATGCGCACGCGCGATACGGCAATGCTGCGTAGGGCACTGGGGGCGTGGTCAGTGCGTCTACGCAGGACGGGAGAGCGCTGGTGGTCGCGCCTGCGCAGGCGGGGCCGTGCCAAGAGGATGGGACAGTGCGCCTGCGGGGAGGACTCGAGCGAGCCGGCTGTGGGCAGTGCGCCTGCGCAGAGGAAAGCTGGGCGGGGGAGAGGGGGTTGAGTATGGCCAGTGCGCCTGCGTAGGAGGCGGAGACGCCGGAAGCGGCTGTGAGAGCTGAGGAGGGCCGGGGGCTTAGTCTTGGCAACGGGGCCGTGGTCTGGGCTTCGGCCGGAGACACCCCCCGCCTCTGATCCCAGCCCCCCGGAGCCCCGCCATGAGCTGCCGGCAGCCGCTGCCGAGCGAGCGGGGAGCGCGACAGAGGTGAGCGAGGGGGCGGGCGGCCTCGGGCTGAGGTAGCGGGGGGGGCAGGACTGCATGGGGGAGGGGCTGGGGCAGCGCGGGGGGGGGCAGGACTGCATGGGGGAGGGGACGGGGGTTTCCTTAGCGCGAATGGGGGGCAGGACTGCATGGGGGAGGTGCTTTGGGAAGCTTCTAATGGGGGGTCCCTTGGGCAGCATGAGGAGGGCAGGACTGCATGGGGGAGGGGATGGGGGGGAGACTCCAAGGGGAGGGGTTCCTGAGCAGTGCGAGGGGGGGGGCAGGAGAGAGCTGATAACATCACGGCAATGGGGAGGGGGCACATTGAGAGACTGCGCCCTTACACTGCTATTGGTTCCTGCCCCCTTACTTGGCCTTGGTCCCCCACTTACACTGCCCCTAATCCCTGCTGTGAACTCCCCGCACCCCTCCCCTTACACTGCCTGCCAAGGGTATGTCCACATTGCAGTCAGATACAGCAAGCCTGCAGCAGGCCTGTGGTAGCTGACTCAGGTTTCTTGGCTCAGATGAAGGAGCTGTTTAATTGCTGTGTAGGTGCTAGGGCTCAGCCTGCATCCTGAGCTCTGGGACCCTCCCACCTCACTTGGTCCAGCCCAAAGCTAAATGTCTACACAGCAATTAAACAGCCCTTTAGCCCTAGGAGCCTGAATCAGCTACCACAGGCCAGCCACAGGTGACTGATTGCAATGTAGACATAACCTAGGTGAGCAGCATAAGGGTGGGGGAGTTCACAGCAGGGCCTGGGGGCAGGGTACCATTACACAGCCTCTATCTGACAGCTAGCGAATGTCTAGTGATCAGCTCAACATGGCTGAAACAGCTCTTAATCATTCCCTTTCCACTATGTCTTTGCTTGTGTGCTTGGTATGGATAACACAACCATCCTGTCTATAACCTGGTTGTCATCCTCGCCCCAGGCCTCTCTCTAGGTCCTCACATCCAGACTGTCTAAATCTTGCAGATTCCTTCCATGTAACATCTCTAAGATACGGTCTTTTGTATCCATCTAAACAGCTAAAAATCTTGTCCAGACTCTCAGCCTCTCTCGCATCTCAATGACTGCAACATCCTTTCCTCTGGCCTTGACAAATGCAATCTGCCCCCTACTCGTATCCTTTCAGAATGGTGCTGCGAAGATTACTTTCTTGGCCTATCACATTGATCATGTATTTCTTCTCTTATCCCTCAACTGGCTCCCTCTTCTTGATCATATCAAAGAAGCTGCTTGTCTTTACTTTCAAGGCCCTTCACTACACAGTCCCACTCTACCTATTCTCTCTCAGTATAACAACATTGACTCCCACCTCCGATTGGCTCTCAATGCCAGCCTGTATCACACATGTGTTAGCACCTTTCTCCCATGCTGCCTCATATTTGGGAGGAGTTCCCCATAAACATGCATAAAGCAACCTCATTATCCTTCTCCAGATCCTTCCTCACAACTTTCCTTTGCCACAGTGCTACAAAAAACTTAACAAGAGTTAGGCTGCTGGTGTGCTGAAACCACATCATATCATACTGATCAGTGTTTTCCCGTGGCTTCCTTTTACACCCCTGTCAGTTCATCTGTATCTATCTCTCGTCTTATACGTAATCCCTGCCCCAAAGAGTTTACGTTCTATCTCTGTTCTGTTTGCACAGCATGTAGCACAATGGCTTCCCGCTCCATTAGTGGGGGCTCTTGCGTGCCACAAAAATACAAATAAAGCTGCACTATTATTTTGTTATCCAGAAGGCACTGACCAAATAACAACCTGGCTTTCGTATTGATTCTGTCATTGTAGACAAATTCCAATACAAGTGTTTTGTTTAAGCCCATCATGTGGTGTGTATTGTTTTCCAGAAGCTAGAATAGCTTTGTCTAGATACTGTACAACACCTAGCATGTTGGGGCTCTGATTCGCACTACCTGCTGGGTGCTATCATCATTGTATAAATGACGGGAAAGGGTTATGTGCCACTAGTATTAAGGTTTTGCCAATTTATAAAGAGATGGCAGCATCTTAAAATGTTAAATACCTCCTGGTTGCTGTTATGTTTTGTCTTCATAATATCATGAAGCAACAATGATGTCATAAGAGGATGGCAAAACCATCCCAAACAGTGAGGGACTAACAGGACTGGCCTTTAATGTTGTGTTTTTCAAAGCCTCACTTGGGTGCTTTCATTCAGTGTTTAAAGAAATGTTGACCAGGAACCTTATTTAACCTCTCATGCTGTCAGAGTTGAGAGAATAAAGCAAGTCGTCGTGGGTGTCTAACTGCAGGATCTATATAAGCAAGATGAATTTAATTGGGTAGCTACTGAAAACTTAGTCACCCCCATCCTTTTCCCTGCTGCTTTCCTTCTAGTCAAGTGTCATTCAGAAACACCAGGCTTATTTTTTAGAAATGTCTGAGTATTAGAGAAGTGTCTTATATGTATGGCTAAGACTTTCAAAGCAGTCTAGAGAATTTAAACATATTTTTCTCTCATTTTAATGGAAGATGAGTCCAAATCCCCTGGACTGCCTTGAAAACTTCCAGCTGGTTACATAGAGAGGGAGATGTATTTCCCAGTACTCTGTGGTGAGCAGTTGAGGAAAAATATGAAAAGTCATAAGCAGTTGTTGGGTTCTTGAGGAATCCAATAAGTAGTTATAGTGTATGGTTTTTGCTGTTTGTTCAGTCACGGATTCATGGGGTTGACTACAAAATGAGGTAATATAAATTGTGAATGGGCTGCTAACTTTTTTTTTTTTTACTCTTTTCCCATGGATTTCTTTAGGAAGAGGAGACGGAATGGCAGTGAAGAAGATGGCCACGTCCCACAGACAAAGCGTAGTACCAGAAATGCTGTCCTTCAGGACTCTTGGGATACTGAGGTGAAATGTTTTCCAATTAGATTCCACATTTCACTTCTATCTGGAATAATTACTGCAATGTGTATAATCACATTTATGGAGAATAGCTAAGTTAAACTTAGTAGTTTTTTTCATTACATATTTTGTATATAAAATTCTGAGGCTTGGCACAACATTGCGCTTCAAGTATTGAATTCTGTTAACACAATTTGGAAATCAGCATGTTTTCCATTGCAGTTGACTATTTTTCATTTAAATGGTTTTGTGTTTTATAATTTACTTTATTAAATTGGATGCTGTGCAAAAATATATTTTCAAAGTATGCTAAGCACTTTACAGCTAGAAAAGAGACATTTTCTGCCCCCAGAGAGTTTACAGTCTGAAATTAGATGTAACACAATCGGGAAGACAACAAATGGAAGGATTCAGTAACAAGAACATGTGGTTGCTTTGTCTGGCTGTTCACATTACTTACGAATTCAGCCTTCTTTTTTTTTTTAATGTTAGTAACAAATGATTGAAAAGTGCTAGAACTAATGAGCACTCTTCCCTACGCTAATGGTTCTATTAGCCTGGTAAGTGTTGTGGTACACAGTGCTCTTAGGAAGCAGTAGTGCTCATTTAATGTTTGCAAAGCCCTATATTGATGCCAGGTATTTCAGTTTTTTGAGAAAGTTTGGTGGTTCATATGGGACTTGGACTTGAGCTTGCTGGATTCTCCTCCTACCTCTGCCATGTGTTTGCTGTGTGACATTGGGTAACCTCTTAACCTTTCTGTTCCTCAGTTTTCTCCATCAGTAAAACATTGTTAATAGTTGCCTAACTCACAGGGGTAGTGTGAATATTGAGGTCACAATGCCCATTGAAGTTGATGGAAAGGCTTCCATTGATTTCAATGGGTATTGGATCACATCCTCAATTAGCTGCTTTCACAGCACTTGAAGATCCGCACAAGGAAGGTGCTATGCAAGGGCAAAGTTCCGTCTTTCTAGCTTTGAGACTTATTTCCACTGCTTATTCCCAAACTGTGCTACTAGTGTCCAGGGCTGCCTAAAGCATTGTAGAAGTTAGTGTACGTATGTCTGAATTGCAGTAACTTTCTACTGCAAATGGACAGGGAAAGGTGTGCAAAGGAAGGAGACTCCTTCATGTTTGGGACGGTAATGAGATGGTTTTCTAAATGTGTTCAATGTTGAGGGTTTTTTTTGTGAGTAGACCACTTATTGTTAAGCCCAGCTGTTTGTCAAGGCAAAAAAAGAGGCGTGGTACATAGAATAGAAGTTCATAGAATATCAGAGTTGGAAGGGACCTCAAGAGGTCATCTAGTCCAACCCCCTGCTGAAAGCAGGACCAATTCCCAGCTAAATCATCCCAGCCAGGGCTTTGTCAAGCCGGGCCTTATATACATATTTCAATTAGTATAAGCTGTTAGCCTTGGTACTGTATTTTGGCCATACAAAAAGTTGTGTGCTTCGTTATTTTAAGCAAAATACTCTTTGTCATAGTTCTAAACTATTTAAGCAGCAAGACTTGTCCATCAGTTTAAAATTAAAGGTGGCTGGTGTGACAGACCATGACTTTGTTGAACTTTTTCCCTACAATCAAGCTGTTCATCATGAAAGCCCATGGCTTCTTTGATTATCCTTTCTCTGGAAGTAAGACTTCCTGGGATGAGGTTGCCCTTTGGTTCTTGGGTATAACAGCAGTACACAAAACATCTGCTTTCCATTTGACATTGACTCACTTATCCAACAGGAACATCTCTCTAGGGGTGTCAGCTATGGGCGAGCCAAACTTTGTGGAGGGAGGAGGAAGAATTTAGTGTGTAGCAAGGGTTTGAACTAGGAACAATGAAAATAAAAATATCGGGGGGGGGGGAATCATTGAGTGGCTGAAGCACCTTTGCTTGTCATATTAACACTTAACATTAGACTGGGCAAAGCAGTAAAAACATAGATGGGAATAATCTTGTAGTATCATGCAGAGGGAGAGAGTAGATGACATAATAAAGCTTTGCTATCGCTAACTGCTATGATGCTAAGAATTGTCTGCAAACAGACAGCGTAGGCATGAGCCTTGAGTGGATTCTCCACCTGCCATTCCAGCAGTGAAATCAAACTGTTGAATCTAATATTGCAATGCAGGTGTTTGTGTGAAATGGCAACTTCAAGTCTTTGCAGCTTTGGCAGTAGAGTTAAAAATACCTCTGCCCATATGAACTAAACGTCACAATTTATGTCACTGATGCATGCAGTTAAAGCAAGAGCCTAATTTTCAGGCCTTTCTGCCCTTTCTTCTGGTCTCACCAAGATTTTTAGATCACTGAATCAAGCATGCCATGAAATTAGATTAATGTTATTCCAGTATCTCTCTAAAGACTTCCCATGCCAAGTTGTGAAATTGAATCTTCTGCTTATGGTGCATGGACATACTTCTAATTTATATCGCTTTGAGGGTGCTGACCATATGTAACATCTCTGCTTTGTAACTGACAAATCAGCATGAAAACAAGGCAACCTCTGCTTGATGGAATTTCAGAACAGTTCCAGGCTGCTGAATTTGGGGCAGAGGGGAGTTGTAACTCTAAACTTGGTAAGAATGGAGGGGAGGAGAGTGCTTTTCCTCTGAGTGCATGCACTCAAAGTATTTAAGTGAATTCTGATTTCTTCTCCCCTGACTTCAGTTTGAAGACACAACTACCTTCTGTCTTCCAATCATCATACAGAGCTTGATTTACTTAAAGGGATGTTGTCAATTTGAAAATCTTATCTATTTGACTATACCTACTAGTACAGTGGTTCTCAATCTGGGGCCGCTGCTTGTGTAGGGGAAGCCCCTGGCGGGCAGGCCAGTTTGTTTACCTGCCCCGTCTGCGGGTTTGGCTGATCGTGGATCCCACTGGCCATGGTTTGCCGCTGCAGGCCAATGGGAGCTGCTGGAATCTGTGGCCAGTACGTCCCTCGGCCTGCGCCGCTTCTAGCAGCTCCCATTGGCCTGGAGCAGCGAACGGCGACCAGTGGGAGCTGCGATCGGCCGGACTTGCGGACGGGGCAGGTAAACAAACCCACCCGGCGCGCCAGGGGCTTTCCCTACACAAGCGGCGGCCCCAGATTGAGAACCGCTGTACTAGTTAGTATTATAACATCAAAGATTAGTAAAACTGAAAAGTAAGTTTGGCAGGATATTTTTCTCCCTTCCCGTCCTTGTCCCGCGCCCCCTTCTTCTCCCCCCCCCCCCCCGCCACTCCCCTCCCAGTTCGTTTACTTGGGTCACTTGACAGCAGTTTATATACTGTTTTAAAAATCAAGGTGGTGGTTCCTCTAGATCAGTGGTTTTCAACATTTTTTTCATTTGCAGACCCCTAAAATTTTTCAAATGGAGGTGTGACCCCCTTTGGAAATTCTAGACAGTCTGCTGACACCCAGGGGTACGCGGACCACAGGTTGAAAACCACTGCTGTAGATGAAGAGAAGTCACTTGATTTTGTTAGTGGCAGTTCAAATCTACTGTTTGGCCAGTAGATTTGTTTTCAGTTGTCTAGGTGAGCTAGATCCAGTCCAAAGGATTTTTGCTGTTCCACCCTGTTGGACTATCCTTTCACATAGACAATGCCGTTGACTCCAACTACACTAAATCCTCCATCAGAAGTTGGAAGATTCTCTTCAATCTGTCAGCGCGACTGTTTGGCAAATTTCAGTAGTGAGGTGGGGTTCTTCCTCTTTCCTAGAACTGAGCCTGCTCCTTCCACAATACTCCTAGACTCTAACCTAGAGGATGAGCTGAAGTTTCTATAGTAAAGTTCGGTCCACAAATGCACGTTACACAATAGCTATATTAGGGCATACTGCAAATGTTAAATCTTGGCTATTGCACTAGCACTCTGAATGCTTTGACATTGTGTTTTCTGTCCTGCTCAGTATTGTGGTTTTGCATTTGCGAAGAGGTTAGCTTTGTACCCATTAGTCTTGCTTAAAAATATCCATTTATAAACTAGAAATTTCGGTCCTGCCTTCAGATGCACATGCATGTATTTTTACCTCTTGTATAGTCTATTACAGCATATCTAGATTTGCACTGTACTGTAGCTGATCCTATAAATTGCCTGGTGTCAAGTGGCCAATTCAGGAGCTTATAGGTGTGTTGGATGGAACCCTTAATGAGGAACAGAATGGTCAGTGAGGAGCACTAAGAACTTTTTTCTCCTGAGGAAGAATGGGGAATCTTCATTATTTTGGCTGACTTATGCTTTTCCTTCGTTAACCCCATTTCCTAACGGTCCTCCTATCATTGGTTAGTCAGGCTGAGGACAGGACACCCTGGATTTTAGAAATACTGCTCCATCAACTGAGTGGGTTGCTGTTGTGTGGGTTTTTTGGTACTGCTCTGAGAATCTGAACATGGTTTTGCCAGCACTGCAGCGAGGCTAGCTCCCACAAATGTTACTGTGGTATCTGCAGCTCTTAATTCCGATCCCAAAATAATTTACTTAGTCCTACTCCCAAACTGGTCTCAGAAGACTCTGAGAATGATGGTCTAAATCAGGGATTCTCACAACAAAAATTTTGGTGGTCTCAGAGTGCGGACACCAATTCTTGCTGATAACCCCCCCCCCCCCCCCCCCGACAATTTTTCCTAAAATACTTTAGGAAAAACAAATATGTACATACACCTGTCCAAATCATTGTAATTTATTTATTTAGGGCAGAGGTCGGCAACCTTTGGCACGCGGCTCGCCAGGGTAAGCACCCTGGCGGGCCGAGCCGGTTTGTTTACCTGCCGCGTCCACAGGTTTGGCCGATCGCGGCTCCCACTGGCCGCTGCAGGCCAGTGGGAGTCCAAGTACCTGTGGACGCGGCAGGTAAACAAACCGGCCCGGCCCGCCAGGGTGCTTACCCTGGCGAGCCGCATGCCAAAAGTTGGCGACCCCTGATGTAGGGCTTTTTTGCAGACTCAATAAAAATAATATACCATTGTCTCTCTTCTTTACTGCAGTGGCTCTCAACCTTTCCAGACTACTGTACCCCTTTCAGGAGTCCGATTTGTCTTGCTAATCCTCAAGTTTCACCTCACTTAAACTACTTGCTTACAAAATCAGACATAAAATACATGAGTGTCACAGCACACGGTTACTGAAAAATTGCTGACTTTCTCATTTTTACCATATAATTATAAAATAAATCAATTGGAATATAAATATTGTACTTTCATTTCAGTGTAGAGTATATAGAGCAGTATAAACAACTCACTGTCTGTATGAAATTTTAGTTTGTACTGACTTTGCTAGTGCTTTTAATGTAGCCTGTTGTAAAACTAAGCAAATCTCTAGATGAGTTGATGTCTCCCCTGGAAGACCTGTGCGTACCCCCAGGGGTACACGTACCCTGGGTTGAGAACCAGGCTTTACTAGACTTAAACAGAATAGAAACAAATAAGGTGCTTTGCATGTTCTCGTCTTTTTATTTCTTTTGCATTTTTAGACTAGCAAGTAAGTCTGTTTCTGTGAAAAGTGATATTAACAAACATACAAATATCACTTGTCATAACAGACTTACTCAGCCCTGGCAAGCCAGGGGACAAATTAAGCCCTGAATGGGGAGATGGGTAGGGAGGCAGCAGGGGATGGGGGTGTGATCCTGGGGACAAGGGCCAGAGGACGCAGTGGGGGCCGGGAAGGTGGGACGGGGGTGTGAGCCCAGGGCCAGCACCTGCCACCGCACAGCTGGGGGACAGTGCAGGGCCAAAACCTGGGGTCAAAGAACACAGTGGGGGCCGGGGGGCAATGGGGATGGATGGAGCCTGGGGCCCGCACCTGCGGCAATGGAGGTGTGAGCCTAGGGCCAGAGCCCAAAGCCCCCTAGGCTGAAGGCCAACCCCCACCGCCCCCGGGAAGGTGGGGAGCTCACACTGGCTGCTTGTTCTTCTGATGTTTCTGGACCAAGAGGGGGGTTGGGCCCAACCCCTGCTAGTGGCCCTGGAGGAGGGCCACTGCTCCTCACCACCCAGGAGGCTGTGGCCGCACGAAAAGCTCCTGGTGGCCATATGCGGCCACAGTGTCTGCATTTGAGAAACTCTGGTCTAAATGGCTGTATGCTTGTTTCTGTGATTCAGGCATCGCTTGGTTCTCCATTACAGAACGGCAAAGTAAGCTATATACTTAACTGATCATTTGTGTTCAAGTTCTGTTTTATAATTGTTGCCAAACTGAAGCATTACAACTACTTGGTATATGTATTGATATATAAAGTGGGGTAGATATAACAGAGGAATTTTGAAGATGCCCTTTAATATTGCAGATGTTTGTAACCCATCTCCAGATACTTCTCCTTGATCTTGCATTTGATAGCAGTCTATTGTTGTGTAGATAATTATTATGATTTCAGCAGTGATATTATAAGGGACACTATTTGCCTAATTATGGTCCTGTATATAAAGAAATTGATTTACAACAAGCTGATCACAAGGTATGTCTTCAATGTGAGTTGGGCAACAAAGAGCTTCACGTTCTAGTGACTTTTGTATCTGATTTTTAAAAAAAAAAATGGAGAATGGTCTGACGACTGGAGAGACCTGTCAACAGCCTTAGAAGTAGGAAACACGTCCCAGGACACAAGCTCTGCCGTATTTTCACCTAACAGTTACAATTAGAATGCTTTTAGATCCTGGAAACTGTCTTCAGTCAGTACTAATGGCCCTAAAAATTGTGTTCTGTTAAGACTTAGTAATAATCAATATTTAAATTTCAAGTACTGATCATAGTTTTTACCTTGATTTTCAGAAGGTGCCTGTAACGAAAAACTGTAAGGAAAGCAGACTAAAAGAAAACACAGTGTCCTGTGCGGTGGGTTTCTCTCCAAGGCTGCCGTAACTTGCTGAGTGTAAAAGTGCACAGTTTATTTTGTATGCATTAAGTAGTTTATGAAAAATAAGGTGATTTAGCAAATGTGGATTAGTGACCACTCCACGCCCTTCTTGTGTAACCTCTGTAGAAAAAATAGCCAGTCACTCGTACAGCATTGACTGATCGTTGCATTCTTAACAGAGTACGTTTGAAATCTTTCTTTTTAGTTGACCTGGTTAATTCTAACACTCAATGCTCTTGCATTGATTTCAAATGCCCATAATCCAGACTCAACAATTCTGTCAGCCTCAGCGGTTTTCTTGCTTTTCTATTTATAGTTGGGTTAAAAATCAAAGTGGAATCCATTGCTGTTCTGGTGGAATCATTCTAACCTATTGTATAAATCAATGTTATGCACTCTGCCTTTATAGTTTGTCATAGTCCATGTCAAACACTTCTTTAGATAGTGACCTGATGAGCCTGGATAATTCTGGCTGATTATGTAAGTGGCTTCTGTTGCAGTCTGAGATTTGTGAGCAAGCACTGCTCCAGATCTTGGAGTAAACCCCCTACAGTGTGTAGTAGACTCTCTTTCAAGGTTATGCCTCCTTGAGTACAAATACACACTAGATGTACACCTCTGCCCCGATCTAACACTGTCCTCGGGAGCCAAAAAACCTTACCGCGTTATAGGTGAAACCGTGTTATATTGAACTTGCTTTGATCCATCGGAGTGCGCAGCCCCGCCCCCGCGGAGCGCTGCTTTACCGTGTTACATCGGATCGCGTTATATCTGGGTAGAGGTGTATCTTATTGGGCTTGACTTAACATTGCTGCTGACTGTTCTAAAGAAATGGTACTCCACCAAAATAAGTTATATAATGGCTGCTGAATCTTGATTTATACAGTACAAACATTAGTTGTATGATGGTACCTCATACAAAAATCTGTAGTGGCTTTGTAATCAAGCTAAGGGTTGGGGGACAAGATGGACTTGTTACAGGGATATGTAGATATTTGCCAACATTTCTGTTCCTTTTGGCCAAAATAATGTATGCCAAGATAAAGGGACACTTTCAGGCGGAATTTTTTTTTTAAATATAATTTTTTTTAATTTACTAACAATACTTTTAGATTAAAGAATATTTAAAGTCTACTATTTATAAAGCTCACTTAAGTTTAATTCACAGTGGATGACAAATTAGATATTTTCACTTTCTGATTCTCAAGCACTGTGAACAATGCACGAGAATAACAAAACAGGAAACTGTTTAACTGCAACTAAAGCAAATCCATGAAAATATTGGCTATCCTTAAACTTGTTTAGCCTAAACCACTTGATGTCTCTTGAAACACAGAAAATACACTTTGTGTGTGTGGAATACTGACATTTGATTTGTCACGACCATTAGAAAACGTATACACATTTTAATCTGGTTAAAGAAAAACACTGTCCTCTTATGCAAGCCAAATCATGAGTTCTGTCTTACTTTCTGCATGTGAAAGTGATTTAGTGGCTTGCTGCTTAGTAGCCTTGAGGCTAACGTATCGAGATCTCGGTAACTGTTTCTCACTGCAATACTGCAGTGTAAAGTGCATTATGTTGCAGAAAACTAAGAACCAGGACTGAAATCTAACTTGTAAACAATAGTGGAAATGTGCTGCAAGTATACCCCAAGTACCCTCTTGCATTAATTTTTTCAAGTCTCACGTCACTTTGTATGTTTCAGTTCATATGTGCTTCATGTGACATGCATAGCTGTTCTGAACTTGTTTCAAACCAAATTTTGACAAATGGGAAAGGGGAATTTTATGAAACTTTTCACCTAGCTCTAGAGACACATGAAATTTACTAAAATCTTGGTCTCTCTCTTCCTGTTCTTAGCAGGCAAAAATTTTATTAAAATTCAGTTGTGAGGTCTAAGCACCTGATTAAAGACCTGTTAACCTGTGGTTTTCCAATAAGCTGGGTCAAACAGCCCTAGTGGTTAGTGGACACAATTGCACATCACCTGGACTTCCTGAAATTTCTCATTGGTCTGACAGTCACTAAAGCAACTGAATGTGCCTTCTTGGCATTCAGTGGATTTACTTCCTGAATTGTCCATCGGACTACGTGTGACCCATGAAACTCTGTGGGAGGGAGATATTGAGAACAAAAATTTCTTAATCAAGCTGTATAAATATGCATAGGAGAAAAATGTAAATGTTACCTTCCTGTTAACCTTCTCTTTGTTTCATAGTCCTCCAGCAGTGATAGCAGCAGCAGTTGCAGTAGCAGTAGCATCAACAGCCCTGACAGAGGAAGTGGTCCAGAAACCAGCTTAAACCAGATAATTGCAGCATCCAGTCCTATTACCCCCCCATCCTTCCATGAGCAGTCTGCACTAAGTCAAGGTCCTTACTTCCACATCAACCAGATCCTGAAGGAGGCACACTTTCACAGCTTACAGAACCGTGGACGCCCTCCTACATGATGAACCAGCAGTTCCTTGCCTTCTGTGAAGGGACAGCACTGTGTAGATTTGATATTTCAACTTAAAGTTTGTTAAAATGAAATTGCACAAAACGCCTGTTGCCTTTTCAGTCTATATTTGAAATAACAGGTTAACAGGAAATTGTTTACTTGTGGTTTGCTGCACTATTGCAATGCAAAAGGGGCTTTGAAGCAATTTTTATAGGATTATTTTTTGGGGTTGGTATCAAATACATGTACGATGAGTCTGAGGAACCCACATCTGTATTATAGGCGTGCATAATGAGTCCAATTCAGATTGTTAGCAACTGTTGCTTTATGTAAAGTCCTTTCAAACGTTCATCTTCAGTTTTATAAATCTTTTTTAATTTCAATAAACTAGTGAACAAGTTTCCATGGTCAAGTATTATTTGCAAAAGTTGAGAGTAGTTAAAGGGACATTCACTGAATGTCTAGTGTTACAAGCACCACCCATGATTACTATAACTGGAAGACTGGAGAACTTGTGTAGCTTAGCTTGTTTAGTCTGTCATGCAACAGTAAGACAAGAAAATCCTTCTCTAGAACAAGGCAGAAAGCTTGAATTTCAGCTGTTTGTTATGAAAAGAACTTCAGCATATAACCACTTGAGAGGCAGGTAGTAGTGGGTATGTTCAGAACGCATGCTAGGCACACCACTCTGAGATCCACAGTAAAAGGAAAGCTGATTTCAACCCTCCAGAAGATATTGAGTTTATATGAATGAATTTTTCTTCTTCCCTTACCTAGGGTTAAGTGATAAAACTGGGAGAGGGGGAGAAGGAAGGGTAAGTGCATTTTGTTAACTTACTGCTTCAGTCGTCACACTGCAATATCTTAACCTACTTCTAGTTTAAACACTATAACCCGTATACTGTGGCTGGGGGAAAGGGATAAAAGCATGCTGTCTTATTTTCTTACTACCTAATCCTGAGCAGTTTAGCCAGTACAGGCCTGGGCGAGTGTGTTCTGAGAGGAAATGAATGTGTAGGCAAACTTAAATGTTTCATCTTTTTATTAGCTCACTTGGTCATGCTAGAGAGCCAACCCAGTTTGAACAGGGATGGTGCAGCTGTGTCTTCCTCCTCTGTTGCCAGCTGTCTGAACAAGGAACCAGGGCGGAACGTTTCCTCTTCTGCTCTTACGACCAAAGGAGGTGGAACCTGTTTGTTTTAAAATGAGAGAATCGGTGACTGTTATACTGCCTCTTACATTGATGCCACACCCAGCCAGTAGTTAGCGGCTGCAGGGAGGCACAGTAAGGTAAGAGAATCAGGAACGGTATGTAACCGAGTCCAACCTGAACCCCTGCCTCTCCCACTACCTGTACAGGATTACTCAGTCTATTAAGCCTTATTTACACTACATTTCTAGTATTGGAGGGGATTCTAGGTCAGGGGTAGGCAACCTAAGGCACGCGTGCCAAAGGCAGCACGCAAGCTGATTTTCAGTGGCACTCACACTGCCCGGGGGGCTCTGCATTTTAATTTAATTTTAAATGAAGCTTCTTATACATTTTAAAAACCTTGTTTACTTTACATACAACAATAGTTTAGTTCTATATTATAGACTTCTAGAAAGACCTTCTAAAAACATTAAAATGTGTTACTGGCACACAAAACCTTACATTAGAGTGAATAAATGAAGACTTGGCACAGCACTTTTTGAAAGGTTGCCAAACCCTGTTCTAGGTTCTGGCATCATAGAGCTGCTCTCTTCCCGTGTGCAACCGGATTGGTATGCTGTTATCTTCTTAAGATTTGTAAGAATCACTTCATGTGATTGGTTTTATTGCCTAGCCCAGGAAAGGTGGCTACTCCATTTCTCTCTTGCTTTAGAAACGATAAAGGCAACAATGGTATTTTATACTTAGACAATGGTTTTTGATTAAGTACTCTATACAATCTTTGCACGATTCACTATATAGTAGGATCTGAGAAAAGGCAGAGAGAGCATATCTGCTAGTAATTGAGAAAAGGGGCTTTCTATGAAACATATACACACATCACTGCAGCCACAACTAGTAACACACGGGCAGCTATGGAAGACACGTCACTCTGTTTCTAAACGACACTAGATACCCTGGGGGCAGGAGGTCAAGAATATCTTTTTTAATGTTGAATTGTTTTGAAACACGTGTGCTGTTTGGAACAACTCAAGCCAAGATGTTCTCCCCTTGAATTCCATGTAGTAGCAGAATGTGATAAGTTGGCTCCCATTTAGGTAAACGTCTCTACTCTTATAAAAGAGCAGTGGATCTTTATGGAATACAAGCAGTCAGGCCTGTGCCCTACTGCACCATACTGGGGTATAGGTTCACTGTTGACTTGGAGGCATGAGTGCATTTAGGAATACCACTTCCTGGAGCAGCTAGGTATTCCTTGGCTCTCCCAGTCCTCAGCACAGGACCCTGGGAATGGGTATCCACGTATATATTTTATGTTAATATAAAATTTAATACAGAGCAACTGGACAACGCTAAATGCTGTTGTAGGTGAAGCAAGCCACTCAGAATGCACACAAGCTTAAATACCCCAGCAAGATTTCTTCAGGAGTACAGGTCGTTGTCAAACTGGAATGAAGTTTATAAAATAGTTAGACAGCATCCCTTAACAGCTTAATGTTCCTTACTACTTCCCTTAAATACAGATGAAGAAGCTAAATTTTAAGTCTTCAGTGCATAAACTTAAATCACTACACGCCATGATCTGTCAGCTGGGGGCTAGAATTTTGTGCTACCAGACTTGCTTTTGGCAAATCACTTATGAAAAATGAGCTAATCAGGTTTTCTGTTAATAAAACAAAAGGGGTGGGGGTGATTACTTACTTGCAAAACAAATGTGAGGATTAGGATTTGTACAGTATTTTTTAAAAAAGCAGTCATGCTTGGGACTGGTGGAAGAGTACTTGTCTCTTACAAGGGACTGCTGACTTTAAAAATAAATATATATATATATATATTTATTTTTAAAGTATCCTCAGCAAGCCTGGAACCCTTATTTACAATGCTGCTTCTCTGCTCTGGGAACGCAGTAGGGATCTGTGGTAAGAGTAGGATGGTTTATAACAACTTCACCAACCTGAGTCTGATTTTCTGTGTTTTTAACAGCAGATTTAGTCTTTCGAGAGCTTGACATACTAAGCGGTAGAAGTCCAAATCTTAAAGAGAGAAATAAGGAAATGCATTCAGTCATACTGAAGTATCAGTTCAAGACACTTTGCTTTCTAAAAAAGTGATATCTGCATCATGAGCAAATTACCTGATTTGACTAGATGCTAATGGCAAGATATTGTGAGGCTCCTGGGAGCTCAAATTATTGCTTCTAGTGGTATACTGATTCTCTGCCCCAGTGAGTAAGCCAAACAGGACCTAGAAGACAGGAAATAAGTGCCATTTTTAAATTCTGGTAGTTGAGGATTCTAACACAGCAACTGCTCAAGTAACAAGCCTGCATACAGAAGCTCTCAAATACACCCAGAAGTGTCTTTATAATGCTGAATCCTTTCCCCAAACATGCTTAATTTTTGCATTTCAAGGCAGCTGACTTGTCTCCCCTCACCCTCTTAAACATGTTTCCTTTAGTCAGGGCTTGTCTAACTTACAGGGCTGCAGTGGTGCAGCTGCAGCATCTTCACTAAGAACATAAGAACACCCAGACTGGGTCAGACCAAAGGTCCATCTAGCCCAGTATCCTGTCTGCCGACAGTGGCCAGTGCCAGGTATCCCTGAGGGAATGAACAGAACAGATTATCAAGTGATCCATTCCCAGCTTCTGGCAAAAGGAGAGCTGCTTCTGTTGGTGTAGGTACTCCACCTCCCCTAGAGGTGGTAGCTAGGTTGATAGGAGACAACCTCCTGTGAAAAACAGCACTAACTATATCGCTCCACACCCCTCAGTGATGTGGTTATACCGAGGAGTTCCTAGTGTAGAGCACGCCCTCAGCTAGCTGCCTGCTATTATGGTAGCAGAATCTGGGGCTGTCTGTGTGGCAGTTCGTATTTCACAGATTCTAAGGACTCCCTTTTAGTTATAAAGGGAGAGAACCGAGCAGGAGTGTGCATCTATCATGCTATAGAGAACTCTATGCCTAGCTCCAAAAATCCCATCCGCAATGCTGAGTGCAGGCCAATAGGTAGCTGCTGTTGAACTGCATAACGATCAGCCTGCCTGATAACTGCAGTAGAAGAAAGCAGCAAACAGGTTTTGCACCATTGACTTCTGTTGCAGGGAACTACTGTCCCCGGAACTTACAGAGGTTCGTTGCACCAGGCGGTTAAGGCTGCTATTTAAATGTGGAGTAAAAACATCCAAGTCAAACGGATCAATGTTGGCTTCTAAGAAGTCTGTCACCGTCTCAATCCTGCACCAAGACCAAAAAGATGCCATTACAAATCTTAAAAGTAGATTACAAGGTGGACAAATGCTTATGCTGGGGCAAGTGGAAATTGCTGTTGCAGGGGTCCCTCATGAAACTGAGCTGCTCCCCGCTCACCTGACCTGTCTGGAGTACAAGCAGGAGGCACAGATCAGAGGAGCAGCAGTTTTCAGTTTCACAAGGCTTCCCCAGTCCATTGTGACAGAGGAAAAACTTGCACTTGAGTAGCCTCCTACTGTGTCAACACTTAACTGCAGCAGGAAAGAGAGGAAAGTCCTTTAATGTAATTTAAGACTTTTCTATTCCTATTTACAGAACACTCTTTGAGCGTAAGCCATCTGTTCTGAAGTGTCTGAGTGGGATTTGTGCTCCCTACTCTTCTGCTTCACAAACCTGTTGCTAAACAGGTGTGTGATTTCTCAAAGTAAGATTCTTCAAGACTGGTTCCATGACCAGGCAGAAGAGTTCTCTGGAGGTATCTGTTAGCGATACCAGGGCTACCCCCATAGAGGAGACTGGTTGGCCTGGCTCAGCTCCAGTACTCCACCCTCATCCCACTCTGACATTTTTAGACTGCGCTTAAGAGTTGGTGAAAAGGTGCTGGAGACTGCCACTTCCCATCCATGGGACAGGAACATGATGGGTAGTAGTAGACATACCGGTGCCCCATATGCTGCCCTGCAAGGCTTCTAGCTTGCCCTGACGAACTTCTCTGTAGGCGGCTTCTGTCACAGAGTAAGGCTGAATGAGCCACTTTCGGCCTTTAAGTTGTGATTGTGTGTGAGGACGTGGGTGTCAGAATTGGACTGAACTTGCTTCAGGGACTGAACAGCCTTTCTCATGCTTGGCTTAGAAATCTGGCAGTACACGGTACCTGGAGTCCTGCTTGCTCTTGCTGGTTTTTGCTTCCTCACTCTTAGCTGTTAGGACTATATTCAAATAACGTAGATCATAGAGCAACTGCAATGCCCTGTTCTGAGTCATTGGGAACGTGCCTTCTTTCTGCAAGGAAAGCAGAAGGGGACGTTTCAACATTCCCTTTATAATAATTGTTTCAAAGGTTTTCCGAAGACAGATCAAACAAAATACTCAGCCCAATACGCAGCAGGCTTAAGTCAAACAGTTCAGGTAGCTATCCTAGGCCACAGCCACTTCTGTCACATATTGTATGCGCCTCAGGGCAGACACTGCCTTGTTTGTGAAGTGCCATGAACGTCTTTGCCCTAACAGTTCCAAAGGCTTCTGGACAAGTCAGCAAAGCAACATGGAACAGAAATGACCAAACCAGTCCTGCCAAGTATCTCCCGGAGCAGAAGAAAAGACTTAAGTATGTTCTGATACATGTATTGGACAAAGAAAGTGTTCACTTCAGTTTCTAAGAAATTGAATATACAGATCTCCTGTCTAGTCTGTATTACTGTAGTAACTCCAGGGCTCCCCTGGAACTGCAGCCATCTCTATTAGCATCATACTAATAGGAAAGTAGGGCCTTACAAAGCTCTGCTTCCCTTTCCGAGGCCTTTGCTGGCCATCCAGGCGGACAGGTGGAAGAACTAGAGCATTGCCCCTGGAGCATGCAATCAGCTACTTCCCTTTCCTACATAGTCTCTCAAGGGCTTACAGCACTTTACAGTCTCAAAACCCATGAAAGGAAGGCTTGGATGATAACTGCAGGTGGGGAAACTGAGGCACTGGAGGGTAGAGATTTCGCATCGAGCTGGATCCCAGTCCAGGGCTCTGCCCCATAAAACATTTACATTTCTGAGGGCTTCTCAGAGATGAATTTTTGGGGTTCCCTGATCAGCAGGAAAGACTGACTATAATAGTCACTGCACATGCAGACCCTTTTTAGTACAACCATAAATCCCAGCTGCATACCTTCTCCTGCTTCTCTTCAACAAGCTTCTCATAGCCAGCCAGCACTTCTGCCAGGCAGGTCTTCAGCAGCAGCTGCAAGGTACGCTTTGGCAGAGCGTGACCTCCAACCCGATTGACTTCTTGACACAAGCTGAAGAGGAGGCATTGAACATACCAGGATGGCTGTTGGGGGGGAAAGAAAAACACCCCACACACCAATGAAAGCTGATATTTTCCTGACCTTTCTGTATGGGATGTTGGCATTATCAAGGGGAATGATAGAGGTTATGTGAATTCTGGGTTTCTCCTGGTATCTTCTCCTCCTTCCTCATCACCAACCTTGGTCTCTTGTCTTTTCTCCTCACAGAACTCTGCCCCAGTGCTCCCATCCTGTCCTACCTCCTTACTCTTATTGACCCTGTACATACCCTTTCCACCTCATCCTCCTCTGGCCCTTTCCCCTCATGAAGCATGTCCTCATCTCCACTATATTCAAAACCATCTGTTAGCCCCATCTGCCTTTCCAGCTATCATCCCCTCCACTCTAAGATCAGGAAATATGCAATCTACAACCAATGCACTGATTTTCCCTCCTCCAGGTCTGCCTTGTGTTCCTTCCAGATGGGCGTTTACCTTTTTTCCACTCTACTGAAACTGGTCTCATTTTGGTCTTCAGTTACCTCTTCCTGGACAAACCTCAGGGCTTCTACTCTACCCTCCTCCTAGAGCTGCAGCTCAACTTCTCCTTCCTGACATCTTATTCTCAGCAGGGTTTTGAGATACTGTCCTCTCCTGGCTTTCTCCTCTGTGTTTTTGGGTGGGGACAGCTCTTCCCCTGGCTGTGGGGTTTCCCCAGGGCTCTCCCTTTGCTCTTTCCCTTTATGGTTTCAGCCATCGTCTGTATTGCTGGTAACTCACAAATCTCCTTCTACCACCGGCCTGTCTCCTATCCAATCCCACATCTCAACTTGTCCGAGGTCCTCATAGGCATCAAGTGGTTAAATGCATTAGAGGTTATAAGGTGCTCAGATAAGTACTTATCTGGCTTCCATCACTGTACTAAGACAGATCTTAAATTGAATGTAGACAAAAACTGAACTTGTCTTCCCTCTTTTTCTATCACTGTTCACACCATCCTCCCACTCACTCAGGCTTACAATCTGAGGGGTATTTTTTACTCCTCCTTTTCCCTTGCCCCACACTTGCAAACCATTCCAAATCATGTTACTTCCTTCAAACTTCTGTCCTTTGCTCTCCCCCACCACAACCAAGTCTCTTGTTCGGGCCTCATTATAGCCTGCGTTGCTTACTGCAGAATCTTCCCTCTTCACCCCAATCTCTCTCTCTCATCCGCTCCCTTCAGTCTATACAAAATGCTGCTGCTGCTAAACTCCTCTTTCTTGCCTGTCTGATCACGTAACTCCTCCCGTTCTTCAATCCCTCGATTGGCTTCCCAGCCAATATTGCATCAAGTTTAAGCTGCTTGTCACCACCTTCAAAAGTCTACATAGCTTTCTCTCTCCCTACTTACCCATCCCTGTCCCAACTGCTGCCCAATCTCATCCACCTGTTTGTCAGATTTATACAATCATCTCCTTGCCTTCTTTCCTACAGCACCCGATCACTTCATCCTTGTCCACCTTTGAGTTTGTCTTAAACTCACTTCTGCTGCACTGCCTTTAAGGAATCTTATGGATTTGTACATTATAAGCTGCCTGTTTTAATTCCCCTTTCCCTGACCTTTTCTCTACATTGGGAGCATCTCAGGGCAGGGACTGTTCTCCTTAAGCGTTACCTAGCACACAATGAAAGGTACCGCAAATAATTAGTAATAAAGCCAAAGAGTTGGGGTACAGGTGATGTAGTGACAGTGTTATATGAACACCAGCCATTCTGGGTACAGCACCAAGTCAGCAACATGGACTTTAGGGACCACTTTTAGTAACAGAGGGACTGTTGGCCAGGGGCTGTCTGGGGCTTATCCCTCCCTGCACATTTATATTCACCTTCTCCTACAGGACAGACCTGAAGAGGAGCTCTGTGTAAGCGCAAAACCTTGTCTCTTACCAACAGAAGTGGGTTCAATAAAAGATCCCTTTCTCTAGACTATCTTGAGACTCAGAGAGCTACAATACTGCATGCATATTCTTTGGCAGAAGTCCTAAGGTCTTCAAGTTGCTGCCTAGGACTTGGATACGTGACCCTGAGTGCAGGGAGATTTCATAAGATAGAGGAGTGAATTCACTGAACCCTCCTATAGTGAAATGCAGGTTTAGTGACTATTTACCAAGGCAGCAGTCGTAGACATTAATGCTACCACTAGCTTTTGGCCTCTTGAAAGGTTATTTCCCTCCATTCCCCCAGAGGACATTGCTCACACCTGTACAGGGAGTCGGATCTTCGACGTTACGCTGCTTCCCGTTTCTGTTTCTTCCTGAATTTCAATTTCCTCCCAGTTGGTGGCTGTAGCTAAGATGGAGCCAGCAGCATCTAGCAGCAAAGTTTTGGTGAAACTGTGAACCAGGACCTGGAGGGGGAAAATATAAATATTCAGTAACAGCCCAATGCAGGGGCTAGGGGTCAGGCAGTCTATTTACAGCTCCCTTGTGGTTTTCACTTAGTGAATCTGCTGAGGAGACTGAGGTGGGCAAAGTATTTTCCAATTGTCTTTAAGAGCATCACACCCAGGGGATCGGGCAGCTCAGAGCGTGACTATTTCAGAGCCATATTGACTGGAAATTGACCAGGTACCCTAACGCTAGTAGTGGCAGTGTTCTAATGAATGGAAAGTCTCTGAAGAACTAGTAAGTGACACGTGCAGCGGCGGCTGTGGGCTGCTGTGAAAGAGAAGCTTAAATAGGAAAG
This sequence comes from Malaclemys terrapin pileata, assembly GCF_027887155.1. Lineage (NCBI taxonomy): Eukaryota > Metazoa > Chordata > Testudines > Emydidae > Malaclemys > Malaclemys terrapin. The sequence goes on from NC_071517.1 coordinate 3,794,734, forward strand.
GAGTGCGCCCAAAGAAAACTGGCTACTTACTTTGATAACAGCTGAGCTCCAAATCTGATAAGCAAATAGGCTCTGTTGCAGGAATTGTTCTTTCACTTCCTGCCACTTGGCCTGCATGGGATTCAACTCCTGGGCTTTCCCTTTCCCCAGCTTTTTAGAAGACCGGGTCTCCCTCATTACGTTCTCTGTGCTGCCTGATTTACCCAGAATGCACTGCTTCAGATGAGGACACAGTTCACCTAGTGACTGACAAAGTCTTGCCATGAAGAGGACGGCATTAAGTTTGGCATCGTTCAGAGCGTCTGTGTGTCCTTTCAGCTTGTCCTCAGCGCTCTGCAGCTCTTCTCTAACACAGCCCAAGACGTACTGGATGCAGGTAATGCAGTGATCACGGAGCAGCTCTTCTACCATGCCAGCATCAGCGTATCTATCAAAAGCAGAGCTCCTGGACTGCACGCCCAATATCTCCTTGGGTGTGGGAGAGTCAGAGGGAAGGTAGGACAGAAGGTCATCCAGTTTGGCCTTCAGTTTGGTATCCAAGGCAGAACAGAAGCTCTGCACACAGGGAGTGAGAGCCTGGGCCTTCATGGACAGGCCACTCTTTGCAAATTGGCTGCGGTTTGCCACGTTGACCCAGGCAGCATCAGAAGGCATGTCGCTGGGGCTCTCTGACCACAGAAACAAAGCCATGTTGTGTTCAAATTGGATGTGCTTGCTGGGGGCGGAGGTGCTGGACTTGACTTCAAGCTCCTGTAGAGCTAATATAAGAAGCTGTTTCGAACTGCTGGAGATGGAGTCAAATCCTTCCTTCGTCAGGGTCTGGAAAAGAGAATTTTCCTTTCTCAGGTCTCAATGGCTGTCACAGCACCCATTTTAAGAATGCCTCTATGGCTGCTGAAAGGTACTGTGGACAGCCCTGGAGAGCAAAGACCTCTTGCCACAGACAGTACCACAAGGGGAGCAGCTCTGCAAGCTTCCCCATGCATCACCAGCCTCCCCCGCACCCAGCTAACGTGTGCTCCTTATGACCTGTTCTCTGCTGAGACTGCCAGGCTAGGGAAGCAGACAGCACTTAAACACTGCCAAAGTCAGCCTGGCTAAGCCCCTGACAGCATCTCACCTGTAACCTGTCCAAGAAAAGCTGCCGCAGCAAGTCCTCCCAGAAGGAGATGGGCTTGTCCAAGAGTCGATGACACACTGTGTCCCAGTTCTGGCTCATGGACTCGCTGGTGAGCAGCTCCCACACAGCGTCACGGATGCCGGCTAGGCCTTTCAGGCTCTTCACATAGCCCAGCAGAATGACGAGCCCAGATTTGATATCTTCATTACACCTGAAAGCATTATTCACTTCAATCCCCTTCCCTCATATCACAGCTCCAGACAATGCAGCAGAGAACTTTTACTTTACTGTTCTAGGCTGGATTACAAAGGGATTCTTACGGCTTGGTGAAAGGATGGAGCAAGGAGACCCCTGGCAGGGCTGAAAATGACCTAGGAAGTTACCTGCCACCTCACAGTGATCCAGTCACTTGCACTCCTGGCCATGTTAACCCACATGTTGAGTCATCCCCAGGAACTCCTAGCAGCACATTATGCTCTCCTACAGGGTCCCGGCCCACGTAGCTCACTGTCCTGGACCCCAGGCAAGGAGCACTGTACCAATGCTGGGCGAAGACCATCACGTTACTCCGTAACAACTCCCCTCCAGCCAACCCAGCACACGTGGGCCCTTGACAGAGGGGCTCTTTGGAGGATAAAATGGGGCAGCCAGGCAGGGAGAAGCTTGGGGGTAGGAACACCTCTCAACCAAAGAAGGCCTCAAACTTCAGTTTAAGACTGCAGGTAATAGCTACCATTTGATTACTTTCATGGGTTTCATACGTAGAGGGAAAAGTCACATGGGGCTGATGGAGCCACTAAATAGGGAAAGGGAGGCCTGTTACTCTCCTCTTGGCAAGGCATGCTGGGAAAGGGGAGGAGCCTGGGACCTTTATAATGTAGGCTCTGCCAGCTCTCTCACAATGCTCAGGAGGCTAGCAGTAAGAAAAGAGATGCTGAAATGAGAACTACCTCAGGAAGGAAAAACTGAAGAGTACAGGTAAGAACCAAGAGGCATTTTTCTATTTGAATAAGAGTTTGGGGACTTAATTTTCTGTAATGCTGCAGGAACTCTAGACACAGATCACATTGGAGGGAAGTGGTCTGTGTAAAATCTGCTGCCTTATTGATTTATTGAACAACCTGGCTTTCGAGAGAGCTTTTCGTCTGTATCATCCTCTCTCAGCATTTCTGTGGCGGACAAGTGTGTCCTGATATGCTTCTAGGGGGGGTAACAGGCAGGTGAGCAGACTTGGCTCCATTTTACAACCCCCGGCCAAGGAGGGCTGTTGAGCTACTTAGGTGCCACAGAAGCACTCTACACTGCCAGACAGATCTAGTGGTGTCCGATGGCGCCTCGCTCCCTTTCACTAGAGGAGGAATACAGGGATCGAACGAGTACTGTCCTAATCCATCTCGTAGAAGAAGCTCCCTCTATACACTCACATGTTAATCCACTTCTGAAGAGTGTCTCTCAGGTAGTCCTGGCTGATTGGATGTGCCAGGGTTCGGAGGGTTGGCTGGAACTCTACGATGGAAGGTGGTAGATATTTGAACCAGCTGCTCAGTTTCATCTCCTCTTTCAAAACTTTGATGCCTTTACCTAGAAGAATTGTGCCACATGAGTGGGGTGGGTTCACTGGGGTCTCGGCTAAGCCCTAGCCGTAGGAGGAACATGCACAGATGGCCCTTCGATAGTGAAGCCAATCCCAAACCTCGTGGCCTGAGCCGGCTGCTCACCTCCTGGATCCTGGCCTGTTGTGGTCTCCAGCATTGAAAAGAGCAAGCTGCAGGGCAGGGACGGATCTGAGGGCACCCCTTCAGGCAGCGTGTAAAACAGGGCATGAGCTTGGTACAGGGTGGTGGTGAGCAAGTCCATCAGTGAACACACCTGAGCTTTTATACCAGCACCTAAAAAGAAAAATCTCTTCTTAACAGAGGCAGAAGCTCTAACCTTCCTCATTAAGCAGTCCCATAATAAGAACAATGCTGACCAGAAAGGACAAACATTTTTCCAAGGCAGATGCGTAGTTACAGTGAAGAGAGATCTACGCTTAAGTTCCAGATACCAGCTATCTGCTCCCACAGTTAATAGAGATGGGCCTACTATAAGCAACTGAGCATGGAGTAACTAATCCATGCAGCCAAAGCAGAGTTAGTGTGATGGATCAGTTAGCTACAGAAGTACCTCTGAGCCAATCACCCCTGTCCTGTGATAAAGGAGTCTCCCGGTCCAAGCTATCCTGTTTGGCCACTACTGTTTTAAAGGATCAAGAGAAATAATTAGCTATCTGTTAGCCCTCATTCAATGCAACCAAGTTCCCATGGAGGCTACAAAATAGGACAAACCGCATTCCACTCAGTTTCTGCTCTTTCCTTGAGATGGGAAACAAACTTTAGAGCTTCCTTTAACATTAGCTCAGGAGCGAAGCTGCTTGTACTGACCGTGATGTGGCTGGTTCAGAAGCTGCTGAACGGCTGACTTCCTGGCCAGCAGGAAGTCTGTCAGGGCTTGGCGCGGAGAGCTGTCCTCCAAAAGCATGATGGAGCATAAGGCCTCTGCCACTGCTTGGTCAGAAACGGCCTGGCATTTTAGCAGTGACTTGCTTTCATGCAGTATGGTGGATCTAATAAGGAAACAAGTCAGATGCAGTCACCAGGTGTTGAATAAGGTTGCCAATTTTCTAATTGCTGAAAACCAGCCCCCCGAGGCCCTGTCTCCAGCTCATGCCTCTCCACGCACACCCCCATCGTCACTCGCTGCTCTCCCCATCCCTGTTTAAGATGGAACAGTGCAATCTTAAAAGGGTGGTTTAAATTCCATAATCTTGCCAGCTTGGTAAGCTAACACTATACATTCTTACTCTAGTACACAGCATTTTGCACCTTTCAAAGTAATAACTCTCTGCCAGGAAACTGGCAAAGGTGTCAGAGCTAATTCAGCCATCCAATTGGAATGGACTGTCCTGCATACAAAGGGCTCATTGACATCTTGAGTTGCTCAGGGGATGGAAACGCTTGTCTGCTAGTGGGAAGGCAACAGCTCACTTTAAGCAATCCCATCTGACCCATTCGAGAGTGATGCCTGACAAGCATAGAGGCTGCTATGTTCAGCCCTGGACTTAATAGAGAGAAAGTAGGGGAGGAAAAAACGCCCCCTCGCCCCACACACACTTCTCCTTCCTGTGAGGAAGGAGAGATCTAGAACAGGGCACTGGGAGTCCAAACTCCTGGGTTCTATTGTCCGTTCTGCCAGTGGCAATCGGTATGATGTCGGGTAAACTGCTTCACCTGTCTCTCCGCTCTTGTGCGTGTGGAACAATAATCCCTACTTCCCCTAGGAGAGAGAGCGAGCATAGGAGGCTATGTTTATGGGGGACCTTCAAGTAGATTAAAATATTACAGCAGTGCAATGTTCTGACAGCATCTGCAAACTGGCTCTGGCGGGGCTGCAAACACCACCAAGCTGCTTACCTGAAGTGGCTGGCTGCTGCCACTTGTCGTACAAGGATGGGGAAGCGTGCAAGGATGGGACTGTAACGGGAGCTGGAGGAATCCAGCTGCAGGAGGCTGTGGAGATGGCAGCAGAGCAAGTACAGATGAGTGGCGCGTAAGTACTGAGAGGCCTCCATGGCACTCCAGATCTTCTCTGGAATCTCAAGCAGCAGCTTGATCTGCGCTCCGGTGCTATAGAACTTCTCCTGGGAGTGCAGCATAGTCTGGGCATGAAAGGAGAGGCTTTGACTATGGGTACAATCCACTTCCAAGGGAACCACAATGGCAGTAATCCTGCTAACTTCAGAAGCCACCCGAGCTTTGTCCCTGTACGTTTCTGTGATTTGACATCTAACAGCCTAAAGCAGTACAGGAAGTCAGTCCTGCAACGCGCCCCCCCAACGGCCTCCCGCAGCGATGCCCAGCTCAGGAGCTGGTCTCACAGGACGTTCTATCCAACCTCGCAGGAAGAAAAAGGCAGAGCTGGTGCACAGGGAGCTGTGGGCCCCCAGGCAGGAGTGGCGCTGCGATGCGGCAGGGTCTCGCAAAGACCACTCTGGCTGCTGACAAGGATGAGGGGCTCTGGGGCAGGGGCACCCCTGCCCTTGTGGGGCTCCAGCAGTGACACTAGGGTGTAGCCGGCATCTACTGCCTGGCTGGGGGCCTGTCCTTGGCAAAGCCTGCGCGGACCCTGGCTTGTTCAGGGGGTGCCCTCCCGCAGGCCCCGCCCCCCGGGCGCCAAGCGGCCCCGACCCCCCGCTCACCTGGGCGCACAGGCCCCGCCCCCCCGCTCACCTGGGCCCCCCGGGCGCCAAGCGGCCCCGCCCCCCCGCTCACCTGGGCCCCCCCGCTCACCTGGGCGCACAGGCCCCACCCCCTGCTCACCTGGGCGCACAGGCCCCGCCCCCCCGCTCACCTGGGCCCCCTGGCCTTCCCCGGCGCCCCGCGCTGCAGGCCCCGCCCCCCGCTCACCTGCCCCCCCGGGCGCCAAGCGGCCCCGTCCCCCCCCGCTCACCTGGGCGCGCAGGCCCCGCCCCCTGCTCACCTGGCCCCCCCGCTCACCTGGACGCGCAGGCCCCGCCCCCTGCTCACCTGGGCCCCACCCCCTGCTCACCTGGGCGCACAGGCCCCACCCCCTGCTCACCTGGGCGCGCAGGCCCCGCCCCCCCGCTCACCTGGGCCCCCTGGCCTTCCCGGGCACCCCGCGGCCCCGGCGCCCCGCGCTGCAGGCCCCGCACCGCCCCCAGCAGGTGCTCGGCGCTGAGGCGCATCTCGGCGATGGTGTCGGCCGCCTCGATGAGGTCCCGGTAGCGCTCCCCCACCATCTGCCGCAGCTCCTCCCGCTTCTGCTCGATGCCCGCCCGCAGCCGCCGCTCCACCTCGCGCAGCTCGACCGTCGTGTGCGCCTCGAACAGCGCCGCCGCCTCCGGGCCCCGCGGCAGCCCGGGCCCCGCCGCCGCCGCCGCCGCCATCTTGGGCGCGACCCTGGGCGGCCGCCGTCCGTCCCTTTACCCGTGACGTGTCCGACAGGTGCCGCCGCCATCTTTGGGAGGGGCAGCGACACTTCCGGGCACTGGGGGCATCGCTCGGCGCCATCTTTGGGAGGGCTCGCGGGACTTCCGGTCAATTGCTAACCTGCCTCAGGGACCGCCATCTTTGTGAGGGGCAAGGGCAACCTCCCCATTGAGCCCCGCCCCCTTCCATAGGGTCTCCACGTGCCATAGGTGGTCCCCCCCCAAAATTTACCTCCCCTTCCATAGAACCCCCTAATTCCCCCCCACAGCCTCTTCCTTAGGGGCACCCTCACTTCCTCCATCCCCTTCCCTAGGGCCCCCTCGCTTCCCCTGGGCCCCCCCACTTCCCTTCCCACCCCCCCATCCCCTTCCCTAGGGCCCCCTCAAGTCACCATCCCTTTCCATAGGGTGCTCACCCCCCTCCACCAGCCCCATCCCCTTCCCACAGAGCCTTTCCTCCCAGAGCAATGGGCAGGATCAGCTGTCCTGGCCCCCTCAGAGAGGCTGATGTTATCCTGTCCCATTCCCCTGTGCCATTGTGGGGATGCTTCCTGGGCCCGGGATGATGCAAGTCACAAAGAGATTTTAAACCTGAAAGAACTCCTCTGATTTGCTGTTTATACCAGAAATGCCCCCACTCCCTTGTTTTTCTCCCTCCGCTCTTTCTGCATTTCTAATGCACCCACCATTGTGGAACCAAGACACTGATTTCCACCAAGCAGTAATCCACCACAACTTAAAAAAAAAACCCACCCTTCCTGAGTTCTTGAAGCTTAGTCGTCGTCCACTTTTCACAATCGTTTGTTTTACAACTAGGTGCCCTTGAATTTAGATGAATCTCTTAGAGCCTGGAAGTGCATCTCTAATGTTGATCCGTTAAAATGCTGCTCGTTTACATTTTTTGCCATTCTACTTGGAGCTTGTGCAATACAAGTAGACTGGTCTGCTTTGGTTTTTAGTCAACGTATGTATTTCCCCATTGCAGGGGAAGGTCTAAATCCAGTCTAAAACCTGGTTATATTGAGTTTTTCAATTGCAGTTAAATAACACATAGTACTGCCTTATAATATATACTTGTATGCATCTTTAAAATATTTCTGCCAGCATCAAGGTAGAAATATGAAAGATCTGCTTTAATCAGACCCAAGTTATTGGGCTCAGTACAAGGGTAACGGGGTGAAATTTAATGGCCTGTGATGTACAGGAGGTGAAACTAAATGGTCCCTACTGGCCTTCAGTTCTATGAAGGTGTTTATGTATCAAATTTCAGGATTAGGTCCTAAATATGGGCTTGGATGATGGTTGCATAAGAAAAAAAACCTGCACAATCTGTCCCTACGTGTGAAATGAATTGTGATCGTTTGTCTTCAGCCTTTTGAAATGACTCTGTGATAGAGTTTGTGGAGTATATTTGTTTGCAGCGTGGATGGGGTCCCAGGGTAGGTGAGGCGATATCTTTTATTGGACCAACTTCTGTTTCTGAAAGGAACAAACTTTTGAGTTTCACAGAGCTCTTCTTCAGGTCTAGAGAAAATAACTGGTGAGTGTCACAGCTATATACAAAGTGGGCCAGATTAAACAAGAGATCCACCTGTGTTGCAGGAGACCATTTAAAATTAAGTGGGTAATTAACACCTCTGCATTCGTAGGACAAAGGGAGCTGGGAGGGTTACAAATTGTTGTAATGAGCCATACAACCAGCATCTCTGTTATGTCTGTGGTTTTTAGTGTCCAGCAGAGTTATGAATTTCAGTTCCCAGGCTCCTCTTTTGAAGGTGTTGTGGAGTATAGTTGGTTTTGTTTTCTAATTGAGACCATATGTGATCATGCATGTTCCAAGCACCAGCTAAAGGAACAGGTGATGTTAATAGTACTCCTCTGATCCCGCAGGAAGTAAACGTGTGAAATCTGCTCTGGGGGGAGCCCTTTCAGCTGTTAATGTCCCATCCCGGATAGTTCATCTCACTGTCCTGAAGATGCCACTCTTGCTCCACTTATGGGCACCTTAAATCCCTCCTGGTAGTGCGGCTGGGCTCTGAATGCTCTGCTCAGTTTAGGGCAAGGATGGATGATTGGATCTAATCCTTCATGCGTGAAATGCACAGAATCTCCCTTAAAGCTAAGCCAGCTGTGATGGGCTGGGGAAAATGGGAAAGGCATCTCAAAGTGCAGTATTCTGGTACAGCGCTGAGTTAGAAACAGGTACCTGAAGGTTAGGAGGCATCAGAACTCCACTGTGTATTTCCCCTCCTGTCTTTGGTTAGTTGGTGCTTGAAGGCCATTTGCCCTAGGTACAAAACCGTGCTAGCAGCCTGTGGATGTTCAGCAAGCCGAATTAACCTTCCTTGTGTCCTCAGTAGAAGGTTTCAGGATGAATTTGCAACTTAAGTGGTACAAGTTTAACCCCAATGATATCTAGTATCCTGCAACCTCCAGACTCTGCCCTCTGCCCCGTGGCAAAAGGCTGGGACTGCATGCGCTTGGAAATATGTTACCTGTGGCCCATAGTCAAACCGTTCAAAAAAATGATTTGGGCTCCGGAACTAGGCCTTATATTCCTTCATTCTCACTTTGTGCACTATTTGCTTAGTAGCTGGAACATCTGTGCTCTTGTAAAAAGTGAAACTGAAAACCTAGGTTGCCCATCACATAGGGGTAAGCCTGGTTTGCCAGCCAGCAAGCTTAGAACTGAACTTGGACCCTCTGGTTGGAGTCTATTTCCACCTATTGTTCTGTTTCTAGATCATTTGTTTCTGGTGTTTATAAATTTAATAAATTAAAGGACTCTGACTTATGCAGGCTAGTAAATCAACACTACTATATTAAAACAACAGAACACTGCATGTATGTTTCATTACATGCAGATACTTCAGCTGTTAATGGAGACTGGAACCCAGTACTTTGAGCACCAAGAAGAACCCACCTGTCTTTTAGCAATAAGTAGGAGGGTGACCAGATGTCCTGATTTTATAGGGACAGTCCTGATTTTTGGGTCTTTTTCTTATATAGACTCCTATTACCCCCACTCCCTGTCCCGATTTTTCAACTTACTGTCTGGTCATCCTAATAAGTAGCCAGCTGTTATAACTGCTGGGGCCAGACACTAGAAGGAGACATGGTTCCATATCAAATCCGTATCTAACACAGTCCCTTCCAAAACTGTACAGTGAATTAAAAGAAAAGGATATGCTAAAATAAAGGGTTTCTTTGTATTTAAAGTGCGGGAGAGAGAAAGTAGCCCTTTCTGTTTCTCAAATAACCAATCAGATCAAGGAAAGCAAGAGTTACAACTTTGGATTTAACTCTATCGTCTGTAAATATGCACACTATGGACATTGCCAAATATGTACTTGCACAGTAGGATAAAGTTTGCCATGCTAAAGAAGGCTTTCAACCAAACAATTGTTAAGGCGATTAGCTTTGCAACAATACGCTGCTCTCAGGTATGAGCAAATATTGTGTGAGCAAAAAGTACCTGGGTGTGTATTAGTTTATTTTTTCCCTTTTTTCCCAAACAAAAATTTCTCACACCCGAACCACGTATTTCAAGAACTGCGGCACAGAAATATTTGAATAGGATGAGAACATCTGAAATGCTGCAAAGACACAGTGAAACCAGCCTGCTCTAATAATTGCTCGGTTTGCAAGAGCTTCCCAGGACAGTTACTGGATTACACGTTGTTACAAAGGCTTAACACCTCCTGATTGAAGCAGAAAGGTCTCTGACTTGTCAGATTTCATATATATGAGTCTGCCTGGAAGAAACCTCTAGACCTACTGCACATATATTCTAGTTAAATGAATGCATCTCTTTAGCAGGTAGTACTGTCTGCCCCAGGAATATTACGTGATGTAACAATATCTATGCAAAGTGCTTTCCCCAGGTGTATGCTCACAGATTACCTGTTTTTTATGGGGATGGTCTGAAAGCAGCAGACTCAGGAGTAAGGGAGTGGGAATAGGAAGGAAGCATGCTGTAGAAGCACTCAGTTTCCTAACGCTCTTCCCCCCTCCCCTCCCCACCATGGGAAAAGAGCAAACTTCACTTGAACCTAATGGGCCATGCTTGTGTCTTGTGGTGAGAGAATAGGACCTCTGGAGAGATGCCCCTGCTATTATATTAGGGTCCAAAGAGCCTCCAAACTTCAGTGCAGTGTCAAGAAAGATCAAAATTTCATAGCTGACTTGTGATGGAACAAACCGACCTTCTCCTGAACCTTGCGGACGTTCAGATCTGGCTCTGATCCAGACTTTGCAGCTTAGACCGATTTGACAATAGGTTCACTTGGTCGCTTTATTCTCTCCAAGACTTCTTACAGCCATTGGTGCAGAGCATTACTTCATTAGCAGCACTCTCTGATTGCAGAACTAGCTGTTCTTCAATAAGTCCTAGGAAGGCCAATTTATTTACCACTGCAGTAACCATCTCTATTCATTTCCCTGGTAATACCGTATGTCTCTCACTCAGGCACACACCCTTTTTTCCAACAGACGAGCTTTCCCGTGACTGTAATGTTACAATAGTTCGTAGATGAAAAGCAGTCTTAGCACCACTTGCTTGCCCGTGACATGCATGGGCCTGCTTAATATTCATAAACGTGCTCTTGTTATACCATACCTTGCTTCATTCAGAGATGAACCATCCAAGGGTCGGTCCTGGGGCCGGTTTTGTTCAATATCTTCAATAATGATCTAGAGGATGGTGTGGACTGCACCCTCAGCAAGTTCGCGGATGACACTAAGCTTGGGGGGGGAGAGGTAGATACGCTGGAGGGTAGGCATAGGATACAGAGGGACCTAGACAAACTAGAGGATTGGGCCAAAAGAAACCTGATGAGGTTCACCAAGGTCAAGTGCAGAGTCCTGCACTTAAGACAGAAGAATCCCATGCACTGCTGCAGACTAGGGACCGAATGGCTAGGCAGCAGTTCTGCAGAAAAGGACCTAGAGGTTACAGTGGATGAGAAGCTGGATATGAGTCGACAGTGTGCCCTTGTTGCCAAGAAGGCTAACGGCATTTTGGGCTGTATGAGATGGGGCATTGCCAGCAGATCTAGGGAGGTGATCATTCCCCTCTGTTTGGCATTGGTGAGGCCTCATCTGGAGTACTGTGTCCAGTTTTGGGCCTCACACTACAAGAAGGATGTGGAAACATTGGAAAGAGTCCAGCGGAGGGCAACAAAAATTATTAGGGGGCTGGAACACAGAGGCTGAGGGAACTGGGATTGTTTAGTCTGCAGAAGAGAAGAATGAGAGGGGATTTGATAGCTGCTTTCAACAACCTGAAGGGGGGTCCCAAAGAGGATGGAGCTCGGCTGTTCTCAGTGGTACCAGATGACAGAACAAGGAGTAATGGTCTCAAGTTGCAGTGGGGGAGGTTTAGGTTGGATATTAGGAAAAACTTTTTCACTAGGAGGGTGGTGAAGCACTGGAATGGGTTCCCTAGGGAGGTGGTGGAATCTCCTTCCTTAAAGGATTTTAAGGCCTGGCTTGACAAAGCCCTGGCTGGGATGATTTAGTTGGGGTTGGTCCTGCTTTGAGCAGGAGGTGGAACTAGAACCTCCTGAGGTCCCTTCCAGCCCTGATAGTCTATGGTTTACCATGCTGTGTGCCAGCTGCACCCTTCCCCTGTAGGGAGCACTTACAGGCTGATAAACGTGGATGCAGAGAACTAGCCCCTTGGGCATCTCTTTCCTTGAAGGCCAGTAACTTTATCAAAACTTCTTAAGAAAAGATTTCAGACCAGTCTGTGCTCTGTGTTTGGGTCATCCAGGGTTCCAGAGCCAGTGACTCTCTGAGCATTTCCTTGCTGGTGAGCCTTGGGATATGTCCTGGCATTCCCAGTGCTAAATCGGTCCAACTGCAATAATCTCTCTAACGACTGGAGCTGGTTGAAAAATGTTTAATAGGAAAAAAACGTTCTCAGAGATTTTTGTTGGATTTCTTTTGTTGCTGAAAATCTCAGGCACACTCTGCTGTTCCAAAACAGCCCCAAAAATGTGTTTCTTTTGAAAAGCCAGAATTTCAACCAGTTTTGCTCTAGATGATTGGATTAAAACTGCAGGAATTTGGATTGTTCTTGTTTCATGCAATACTTTTTTGGGAGCTACCATAGGAACTGGCTCAGATCCACGGACTGTCTAGCCCTGAAACCTGCCACGGACAGTTGCCAGTGCCAGGTGCTTCGGGAGAAGGTGCAAGGAGCCCCACATGAGGCACCTGTGGGATAATAACCACCCCCCTCATCCTAATAGTTAGAGTGGCTGAAGCCTGACGTTTTATCTCCCTTCCTTTTTTTTGTGTGGGGGGGGGGGAAGCATCATGATTAGGGCAGCAGGCTTGTCACAGTGCAGAAAAAGTCATGGATACCATGATTTCTCTGTTTCTGTGACTTCCTACAGGAAGGCTTTAGCTGGGTCACCAGTCCAGTGTGGAGGGGAGGTCCTGGGTGGGGGGATTGGAGCGAGTCCATCCCACAGTGGTGGCTCCTATGTCCCCCAGGGCTGGGCCTAACTCATTGCTCCGAGTATTGCGACCTGGCACATGGCGTCACAGCACCGCTCACTCGAATTTGGCCCAGACACCTGCCTTCCTTCCTCTCACCAAACATGACACTCTGTCCATGTCTGGGATGAGTGAGGGCAGGCTCACTCTCCAGCCCTCCTGCCCCCCCCCCCCCGGGACCCCTCTCTGCACCCAGCCAGGATGAGGGTGGCAGTACCAGGCCAGAGGGTGCTGCTGCGGGTGGTCAGTGCCCCCTCATTTGTCAGGGCACTTTTTGTTTGTTTGTTTAATCAGAAATCACAGAGCCGTCCCTAAGCCCGGGACTCTTACTAAATTTACCATGACTGCTCCCTGATTTTCAATTTAAAGAATGCTGCGACAAATTTCCAGCCCCAATTCTTATAACTGGACATTCTTCTTCTCCAGGGTTGTGTCCCGTTGAAGGCCAATTGCATCCTTCCAGCATTCTGTAGCTCCACTCACCTGTCCGTTTATCTCCCTGACTAATTCAGCAACAATAAAATGGATGGTAGTCTAGATTTGGGCAGGCTGGAAATTCAGCTTTTAATAGGGGTTGAGAGGAGAGAGAGAGAGAGGAACAAAATTCCAGTTTTCCCCCCATGCACACACCTACGCCATTCTTCACGAACATCAGTGAGTGGCCTGGTGACCGTCATCTAGATAACACTTCAGCCTGGTATCTTCCAAAGAGCTTAAGGGCATTAGGTACCTAAATCACAAACACAATACTTTGTCTCCTCAGTTCATTTCAAGGCACCGGGTTCGCCTATAGCGCGAAGCATTCTCTGAGCTGTTCACACTCTGTCTTATTGCAATGGAATCTTCACTGTGGGGCTGAAATGCAGCAGAGGCTGTACTCTATGGGAAATGTTTCACCAGGGGAATTTCCCTTCTCTCTTCATCCCTGCAGTTACGAGCTAGATGCTACCACTTTCACTCACCTTGCTTGGCAGCTTGCTCTGTATTCCTCCCCAGGGATGGATTTCCATAGGGCTGCTTGAGGAGTGCCCTAGCAGGAGAACAGGAAGCAGAGTCCAGCTCCCAGGAGCTGGCGTCCCAGTCTTTGGGGGGGAAAACTGTCCGCAATTGGGATTTTTATTTAAGTGTGGAGGGGAGAATATTGGAGGGAGGGAAGCTGGGAGGGGACATGAGCTCAACCTCCACCCCCAAATACATCATCTTAGGTTTGTCTCGAATCCACGGTGTCTATAGGGTGACCTGATGTCCCGATTTTATAGGAACAGAACTGATATTTGGGGCTTTGTCTTATATATGTGCCTGTTACCCCCCCCAATCCTCTCTCCCAATTTTTCATACTTGCTGTCTGATCAGCCTAGGTGTATATCTAGTCCCTGTTCTGGTGCATTGGCTGGGGGGGGAAGAGATGTCGGCAGCTGACGGGGCTGTTCCAGAGGGGTTATTTTCACCCCCTGCCACTGCTTTCCCTGACCTTTCAGTTAATCGTGTAGGACCAGACTCATCCTTGGCAAGGAGTTTACAAAATGTAACTGATGCGTATACATCCTTGCACCCCTGCAGGGGCTCCATGGAGTTTGGGTCTGGGTGCAGCCCACGTACGCCCTCCAGGGGGCCGGTGGGCAGAGCTGCTGCTCTAGCCCCTGCTGGCCAGAGTAGCCCAGGCAAAGAGGGATGGAGTAGGTTTGCTGGTGGCACAGGCCAGCAGTATATATAGCTGCCCCTGGGAACAAGGAGCAACCTGGGAGGAATTGACTCAGCAGGGTGCTTGAGTCACAGCGCCTCCTGGTGCTACTCCACCGTTAGTGCACTGAATGCCCCATCCTGTGCTCAGGGCTGGGCCTACCACCACAATCTCCCCCCGAGGTAAAATTTGATTCCTTCTTATAGTCGAGAAAATAACGTTAATTTATAACATTTTTGGGGGGGGAAACCAGAGACTGTATTATCCCCCCCCCCCCCCCCCCCCCCGCAACCAGCTTCAGCTTCCATGTGTACAGCCAGGATACGAGACGCCCTCTCCCTCTGCAGAGGCGTTGGTTTCTCATTCAGACACCTGTACACAATACACTTCCACAGAGAAACAATTAGCCAGTAAAGTCACTTTACTTCTGGTGATACAGTCCTAGAAGTCACAGCTGGTATCACAACCGACACACACATACATCGCATAGAGAACATAAATAGAGAGCCGCTGGGGGCTGAGGGATACAGGTTTCGTTCTGAGTGAAAGAAGGTTCCCGTGCCCTTACTCGGCAGAGAGGCTATAGCTGTTATTCCACTGTGTAACTGGCACAAAGGCGAGGATGCTGCATCCCTTACTGCCTGAGTGCTTCTTACTCCAGAGCGTAGTCCAGCTGAAGTCCAGGCTTGCAGGGCTGGGTCCGAAGGCAACACGGATTAATTGGAACCACACAAGGAGGGTCTGACCGTCGCACACAAACACCACACATGCAGGGGTAGACTCGTACACTCGAAACAACAGCAAAATAGCGGGGTACAAAATGCCCAAGTGTCTCGTCGCTACAATAATAATAATAAAATGTGTTGCTATGTACGGTCTATACACCCCTTCTCTCCTCTCAACCAGCCCCACAGCGAGGATGGGGAGGAATCCCTGCAGCAGTCCGGGCTTTCCGAGACTTTGGAACAGGGGATGTATGTCCTCACGCCAATGTAAACCCAGCAGACCTGCTCCTGTTCTCCCTGCCACTGGAGTGAATGGGCAGTCAATGGGAATGTGGGCCCAGGGAATCAAAGAACCAGAGGGATGAAGCAAGAGGATTGGTCATTGTCATTGGCTGTCCTTTGGGTAGAAAATGACAGCTCAGGTTAAAAGAATAGGGTAGAAGCACTGGATTTAGAGCCTCATTCTGCCGGACCCTTCCCACTGATTTAAGGGCCTGATCTAAAGCCCCTTGAACATGGTGACCAACAGGTGTAACCTGTCTGACTTCGTAGTTACTCCTGATTTACACTGGATTAAAGGAGGGGAGAGCCAGGGCCTTTGTCTGATGAGGGGACGTTACTCCTTGAGAGTGACTCGGGTTATGTTTCAGTGGGACTGAGAAGTCCCATAAGGGCTCAGATAAAACAGGTACTAAGTGCATGGAGGGGCAGCAGAAGTGCCAAAGCAAGTGTACTGGCTTTTTGGAATGATGCACGCCGGAAAGCACACATCCACATGAACTTGCCCCTCTTGTAACGGACGGCCCTGATTGGGACTACGGTGTAACTGAGCACAGGGCTGCAGCCCAGAGGTGGAGCTGAATTCTCCACGATTCCAAAGCTCCTAGGACCACTGTCTTGCTTTGCTAATGCCTGCAGTGACCCTTTCTGGGACGAAGTATTTCCAACATTCTCCGTGGGAAATTGCAGAGGGAGAAGTAGTTCAGGTATCGCCTTCTTCTGGGAGCCATTTTGTTCCCAAATTATTAACCAGTGTGAAGCTACTACATTCAAGCTGATTGCAAAAGGGCTGTACCAGGAAACCAGGGATTCACTCCACCTCCTCTTGCAGAGGACAAAGGATGCAAAAATGGGTGCTTGGCAGACACAGAAGAGAATTTGGGGCGTCACACCTCACATTCGCTACCTGGAGGCTGAGAGTTCTGCTGCCGGTATTTCTGTTTCCTTCTTTTACTGCCTTGTTCTAAAACTGATCGCTTTTAGACCACGGCCTTCCTGACTGTAACTGGATACATACAGATGTATTTTTCCCAGTTGAATCATTATATGGATGATTCTTCAAATAAACCACAGCGATGGTGTGAGACCTGGATGGGCAACTCGCGTGAGATCACAGCACGGGCGGGCGTCCACGGGCACGTAGCTCTTGCTGCTGCATGAGTGAATCTTGGTAGAGAAGAAGCTTAAATTGAGTGGACGGGGAATTTGTTCTCCGCAACAGTGTGGATGAGCTTTTTACCCCCACAGGGCAGAGGAGAGGACACTGACATAGCAAGGGGATTCCATTGACCGGTGTTGGAAATCGGTCTCTTCCAATTTGCACCCCTCAGGCAAATCTCTAGGAAAACCTTCCGGAAAAGGAAGTAACCAGGCAACAGAGCAGGGTGTAATCAAGGCAAAGCTCTGCTACGCTGGTCTAGTGTCAGCACGAGGGACCTCCCTCCAGGTTCTGCGTTCGAGTGCTGCAATGCTGGGTTTAGGGACTATGGAGCTAGCATGCTGAGCCCTTGGGGTGAGGGAGGGGCAGAGGTGGTGCTCAAGCGACCCCACTCAGCCAAGGAGTGGGGTAGGTGGCACTCAACGGGCCCATCCTCAACCAGGTCAAGTGCTCCCACTGTGGGACCCGGGAAAACCTGGGTGGTTTGGGATCCCACCCAGATAAGCCAATAACCAAGCAGGCAAGTTTTAAGGCTAGTTTTGAACTCTGGGCCTATACCGTACATGGGAGCGAGTTCAGGGGCTGACGGGTCCCCCCATCAATGGTAGGGAACTCAGAAAGACCAGAGTACAGAGGTAGGGCCTGGAGAATCAGGGCAAGGCTTCAGGAAGGTGACACTGACCTGGCCGAAGGCGCCAAGTGCCCCTTCTCCCCCGTGGGATTATTCGCACCCGCCTGGCTAAGTGAAATGGAGACCGTGCGCTATGACTAACAAAGGAGGGGGCATGCAGGTTCTCTCTCTCTCACCAAGGCTTTATCCTGCCAGGTGCTGAGTGCCCTCGCCCACCAATGAGCGGCACTCAGCACCTTGCAGGGCCCAGTTCCGAATAAACGCCAAGCTCAGCTACTCTAGCACCCGCTGGACGTCTGTCTGTCCCTCTGTCCTCCTCGAACTGAAAACGCAGCACCTCTCGCAACGTGCTCGCCCGTGTGAAGCTCCTCACGGCTTAACTGCAATTGTGTCAACCCCCGGGGTGTTTCGGGGACCCGTCCTATCATGTCACTCAACCCCTCTGCCTTGGTTTCCCCCACCCCCGAAACCCAGGGCTAATAAGTGTTACCTCCCTGGCATGGGAGGGCCTGGTTAATGTTCAGACAGCGCTTTGGAGTGGCAGCGCACCACGCAAGGGTTAAGAGTCCGTGGCCCAAAACACAACCGCCCCCAGTCGTGTGACTGCAGGGAGCGGAGCACCCCGCGACGCCGGGGGGATGAGAGGGGTCAGCCCCGGGTGGACAGGCTGGGCCTAGGCTGTTCTCGCCGCTCTGAAACATTCGGGAAGTCATGGCTGTGCCGCGACATCGCCATGGAGACGGGCAGTGGTGCTTTTGCTCAAACAACGCTCCGGCTCCCCTTCAGCTTAGCGAGGGATGCCGAGGCTGGGAAGGCAAAGACAAGTCACTAAGGCAGCTCTGGCTCAGGGGCCCGATCCTGCTGGGAGCTGAGCATGCCTGACTCCTGTGATGTCAATGGGCCTGATCCTGGGAGAGGCTCTGAGGTGCTTCCCAGCAGTTCAGAGCGTCAGGCCCTGGAGGAAGGGCCGGTAGCCTGAAGAGAATGGCCAGGAGGATTTTCTGAGCCTTTAGCTCCTGCAGGGAGGGGTGAGAGGGAGAGGTCTCTCCCAGTGGCTTTGAATTAATTCTGGGTAGACCCCAGGAGGTCCGACTAGAGGATCACAGTCGTCCCTTCTGGCCTTGGAATCTCTGAATCTTCCCTGCAAAACCCGGGTGGATTTGCTAATCCCAGGGCAAAGGGGGAAGGTCTGTGGCTTTTTCTAACAGTGATTCATTGGTGCTGTGAGTGCATCAGGGGCCCTGAGTGCGCTGGGCGCTGTACGTATGCACACAGCACAAACGGAGGGGCCCTGCCCTGAAGAGCAAAACCATGCTCCCTTTGCCCAATCCTAAATCCCTCTTTTTGAAAAGAATCCTGCAGTGCCCACAAGCCCCTTCTTGACGGGCTGGGCAGCTCCTGGAGCCCAATGCTGCAGTCGGACCAGCAGTTCCATTCTCCCCCCCTCTGCCCAGCTGAGAGAGACGGTACTAAGTCAGCGGTCATGGGGCCAGCTGAGGCTAATGATGTAGATTTGCCACGGCCCTGCACCTTGCGTCAGCATTTAGGTGTAAAATGCGACTGCATCAGAGCGGAAGCCAATTGGGCTCCCTTTGCAATGGCTGCATGAGGCACAGGGCTCCTTTGAGCATGGACTCCCTGATAATGCTTTGCATTTCCCCAGCGCCTTCCAGCTACAGCTCCTCCAAGGCTTTGCAAAGCTGGGGAACCAGAGGTGCAGAAAGGGGACGCGCCTGGCTCAGTGTCACACAGCAGGTGGGTGGGAGAAATGGGACTAGAACCCAGGAGTGCTGACGCCCACGCTCCTGCCCTGACCACTACACTGCACTGCCCCCATTTAGTTGTCCTGCTGGTGGGAGGTGCAGGACTGGAGAAACTGTGGAGCGTATGCTCAGGATAGTCCAATACAGATGGCAGAGAAAGGGCAGCTCATGATACTCTGTCTTGCACAGATGGCCTCCAGGGTGCCCTGAGCATTGCCAAATCTATGGGCAGGGGTGGGGAGATTCAGGCCTTGGATATTGGAAGGAGACACAGATAAGAATGGCCATACCAGGTCAGACCAATGGTCATCTAGCCTGGTAGCTTGGGCCAGTGCCTGATGTTTCAGAGGGAATGAACAGAACAGGGCAATAATCGAGTGACCATCCTGTCGTCCAATCCCAACTTCTGGCAGTCAGAGGTTTAGGGGCACCCAGAACACGGGGTTGCGTCCCAGAGCATCTTGGCTAATAGCCATTGGTGGACCTGTCCTCCAGGTGCCTTTGCCCTGCCGTGATGCCGTTGCCCTGCAATGAGGCTGTACAGAGATCGACTCGCTGGCCGTCACTCCAGCATCACTCCTTGTTCAGAGATTGAACGAGACGCAGCTGCCTGCATTGCCCGTCTCTGCTGCTGTCAATGAGTTGGCAGAAAAGCCCTGCCTGTGCTTGCAACCTCTTCCTCTCTTGGTCCGAGATTTCGGGGATCATTTTTCCCAGTGCACTCAGTTTCCCTGACCTGAGATGTACTCCAAAGCTGTCTGGGGCATGGTCTGGTGAGAAGCAGCAGGGGTTAGTGGTTAATGCAAAGGACTGGGAGTCCGGACTCCTGGGTTCTCTTCCTGGTTCTATGACTGCCTCGCTGTGTGTTTTGAGCAAGTCACTTTCTCTCCCCATTGGTTTCCCGCTCTGTAACGCGGGGGTGGCACTCATCTCTTCGTTCCCAGGTGGGTGGTGAGGATAAATGAATTCCTGTTGCTAACATGCTTTCAGGAGGTGCTGGAGATATGCACAGTATCCCTGCTTGACACATTCAGTCCCCTCAAGTCATGGCTATGCGGCCACACTGAACTCAGAGGCTGCTCAGGACACAGAGGGTTCCTGCTTTTCATCTCTAGATCTGGCTTATCCTTCCTCCGATTCCCAATCAAGGGGACTTGGGCTGAGGCACTCAGCACCTCGCCGGACTGAGTTCTGACGGGATATTTGTCCATGTCACAAAACCACTATGCAGCCTGGCACAACAGCTAATCCCAGAGCGTGCCCAGCCCAGCGCTCCCAACCAGCAGTCCTACAATAACAAACCGGCCTGTACAGCGACCAACAATAACCAACGGGCACTCGCCAGCAACCCCACAGTAATCAAACCCATGTGTACTGCCCAGCATTGCCGACAATAAACAAAGCAACACAGCACTCACAAGCAACCCTACAATAAACAAAGCACCTATAACCAAATAGGAGTGCAGGATCAGGCCCATGCTGGATAGGAGAAGGAAAACACCATTGGGAAGGATGGCGTTAGTAGTTCTCTCTCTGCTTCCCAATATCCTTGAGGTTTACTGTGCTCTGCTAGGACCGAGAGGAGTTTTAATTAACCTCATTAATGAGCCCTGGGGGCAGTCCAATGTGTGAAATAACAACACCCCCGCCCTCCGCACACCAACACGAGACTGCCAAAATCAACACGCCTGCTGTAAATCTCCTGGTTAATTTCACTTGCTGGGGGCACACCAGGCTTTTCTGAATGTACCATCTGTCAGGACAAATTCCCTTGAAAATCAAGCGTGTAAAACACATCAGCGATGGAACTGCCGTTGCTTAATTGCAAGCATGCAAGATGGCAGAATCTTTTGGGGAACAATTTGAAGGAAGCCAAACCAGCTCTCTCCCCAGGCAGTAAAAATTCCACCGGGATAGTATAAATGGGTGAATTTAGGGCTTAGACCGCTTAGCGCTGCCACAGCTCATACATGCGCTGCACCTCGGCAGTGCTCACCCATGCATCTCAATCCAGACCTGCAGCAGTCCCTGCGTTTCCGGCCTGGGGCCCTCCCCCAGCAGGCGCTGTCCGGGACACAGCCCGGAGTGGGTTTTATGAGCTGCGGGAAGAAGATGAGACTCCCCCATCATGGTTGTGACCCGAGTTCTGACCTGAGCCCAGACCGTGGGCACAGAACCCCTCCCTTTTCCCAGAGTGGGTTGTTCCTGACGGCGCTGCAGCCTTACTCCAGGGAGAATCCTGGCCCTCCAGACCTGCAGGTGGAGCACAGGCAGACAGCACAAGCGCCTGCGCAAAGTGGTTACCGTGCATTGGTGGTTGAGGATGCACACAAGGGTCATGGTTCCCTGCTTCAGGGTGGGGCCGCTGTGCACATGTGTTTGCTGGGCATATGTCTGTCCCTGAGCAAACCCTGCTGCACACTGGACATGGGAGCCTAAGAAGTTCCTATTGGCTCCCTCCCACCCCCCTTGCAGCTGCACAAGATGCTCCCACTTACTCCAAATAGCCTTTGGAGGCTGCACCCACCTGGCAGGGGGAGGTTTCGCTGGAACCCTCCCCCCACCCAGGTTGAGGCGCCGAGTTCCCCAAGGCTGAAGATTCTCACCCCCGGGGCGGCAGGACATCCCACTGCTTTCACATCATAGGCGTTTGGGCTGAGTCGGGTCCCGGATCAGGCCCAAACCATTTCATGGACAGCTTCTCTTGCCTCGAGCGTGTCTGGGGGACAAACGGAGCTTCATTAATTCGTCCTCATTAAGGCCCAACCTTTTTAAAAGTGGGACCTCAGTTCTTGGGGCCAGGCCGACTTTCAGCACCCAGCGACATCAGCTGCAGTTGTGGGTGCTCAGCCATTCAGAAAGCCAGGAGCAAGTGGGGACCCCAGAAAAATGAGGCACCCCCCCCCATCCGGGGCCTCTTCTGGGGAAAAGTTGGCCTTAACTGAACAGTTGTTCCCAGGAGCAGAAGCTCAGCCCCATGGTTTGTACAGCGTGAAGTAGCCAAGCATTTAACTTTCCAAAAGGTTTTGCTCTTAGACGAGACTTCTGGGCACACTTTACAACTAGCCAACTCTGTCCATCTCCTTCCCTTTTCTGCCACTCGGAGCACGTCCACACCAGCAAGCTGCATTGGTTTAACCCTAAGGTGCGATTTTTAAACCAAACTGGTGCTAACGGCCACGGGTACACTCCTATTGCGTTTAAAACCAGGAGGCTTATTTTCATTGGTCTAAGTCAACTGGGAGCAGGTGTAAACTAAACCGCTGTAAGTCCTGTTGACACTGAAAGAAGCAAGTTCCCACCATTTCCATTCATTTAAAAAAAAAAACCAAACGACGTAAGTCAAAGAGGTGCATTTCTGCGTGTAGACAGGACTCAGCGTTGCTACACAACGCAAGTGGCTAGCAAGCTCTGGATAAAGCTGCGGTACAGGTTTCTGCGGGAGAAGTCCTGCAAATATTCATCAGGAGAGAGATGTTGAAGCAGACCTCTCTCTCCCCACCGCTACTTTCTTTCCATACCAATAACTCCCACGCTACCCACGAGATAGTCAGCACCTCCAACCCAGCTGGTGCACTGCCAGTGCTGTACCACTAAACCTGCACCTAACAAAGCCT
Source organism: Malaclemys terrapin pileata (assembly GCF_027887155.1). Taxonomy (NCBI): domain Eukaryota; kingdom Metazoa; phylum Chordata; order Testudines; family Emydidae; genus Malaclemys; species Malaclemys terrapin. The sequence continues at coordinate 3,817,200 of NC_071517.1, forward strand.
CAAGCCTAGCAATCATGACACCATCTTTCATTTTAATGTGACATGTTCCTCTTGGTTTTAATCCCAGGAGGATCAATAGTAGATTTTATTTTTGTTGTTGCAAAGCCTTGGTTAATATTTACTTCCTCCTTATAAAAATGGCATATAGCAGCATACCTCAGACAGCCCAGAGATAAAACGGGGTCCTTGTGTGTGTGTGTGTGTGTGTGTGTGTGTGTGTGTGTGTGTAAAGACAGCTGGGGGAGGGGAGGAGATTGCTTACACGCGTGAGCCCAGACGTCGATTACCCTCTCTGAAGGCAACGGCGTTGCATATCGGTAACTGCGGGCAGAATTTCACCCCTGAGCAGGTGTTAAATGTAAATTTAACAGAGCGGAGAGGGGCATAGATCAAGATTCTGGTTCAAAACAAATGAAGGGCACGTTCATCTGATGGAAGCAACTGGGCAGAACTCTGCTTTGCACCAGCAGAACGCTAACCTATGCGAGTTCAAATCCCGGGGCCAGATCCTCCATGGCTCTGCACCTTGTGGAGCTATTGCCCCCAGGGTAAATGGTTCCTCGGCTGAATGAGGAGCTCTGTCCGCCCCGTTGCACTTATTTCGCTCTGCTGTAACCGACCGTGCCCAGGGGTGGGGTTCTAGGGAATACGGCCTGTAGCACTGTGGGCTTTGGAGGCGTGGTGCTAGGCGGAAGGATCGGGGCTGGCTCCAAAGGGAGGGGGGAGAAACCTTGTATTTGAGGCACAGGACTGGGAGTGGGGAGGCTCCCAGCGGGAGCTTGGGCACAGCCGTAGCCAAAGTTTTCCAACGACTCCCGCTCAGCTGGGCTGCTTTCACTTTTGGGTGCCCAGCTTGTGGTACATCAGCACCCAGGGAATGGAGTCGGCCCAATGAGAACCAAGCTTGGAAACCACTGGCTTTAACTTCTGCAGGGCTCGGTTTCCTCATCTGTAAAATGGGACGGGAATGATTTGTAAAGCTTTCAGACACTAGGGTGACAAGTGCCACCAAAATGCCTCGGACTGACCAGAGAACAAGGTGAGAGCTGGAGGGAGGCCTGGCTGTGTACCTGGTGAGCTTTCTTCCTCCAGACAATGGGATTTACATACTTCCCCTCTGAAATCTATACGGCCGTAATGCAGGCGTCGTTTCTCTAGCACTCCACAGCACTGGAGAACAAACATTCAGCTCCCCTCGCTGCTTCAGAAGAGGTCACTCCCATCTCCCCAGGGCTTCCTCTTCTCCCGAAAGCACCATGTCACCAGAAACCAGGTCTAGGTTGCTGGTTATACTGGTGCAATTGGAGACCTACTGGTGGTTTAAAGAAAAAAATGTCTGTTCTGTCTTCCCCCCCCCCCCCGCCCCGATCAGACCCCTTAAGACACGGGGTTTCCCTATTCCCTACAGATCACTCTGCCGGGGTGGATTGGGGGTGAGGAGCAGATCTGATTAGCATCAGTAGATTTCTCTACAGGTGAACCCAGCAATTACCATTTGCTCTAGCCTCCAACATGTGATCCTCACTGACCCAGCTAACGTATTTACATCTATCACCATAGTATCTTGGCACCATGGCTCCAGACTCCCCCAAGCACTTTACAGCTGCCTTCACAGGGGTGGAGAAGCTGGGCTCTGCTTTCTGAAGAGAGTTAGTCCAGATTTACATCACTGTAACTGAGAAGACAATTTGGCCCGGCAGTATCACAGCTCATTCCCCCAGAATCCGAACCCACCCCCCAGTGGTGACTAAATTTTAGAACCAAGCACACCCCAACCATGCCTGGCATCTGTCAACATGTTAGACAGAGTTGTCAAATATCCCTTAGCCTCTCACTTGTACCTTCTTTAGACAACATCTGCAGCGTCAGAAACGTCCACGCTCAGAGCAATGGCAAAGTAAGGCATCCACCTTGTAATAACTGATGGCCAGCGGCTTGTAAATTACAACCCCAGGAGTCTTGCTAGCCAGCCTTCGCCCAGGAACATCGACAGAAAACATGCACGTGGAACTTAAAGTCCTCACTGAACAGCCAAAGAGAGAGAGCCAATGGATTCAATAGAGCCTTAGTGTGTGTGTGTGTAATAACACCACACAAAGCACACGTACACCTCCGCAATATTCCAGTAGCTGTTTCACTCAGAGCACCATGAATGCTGGAACTGAACGGCACCAAAATCTGTGTGTGTCTCTGCAGATTAAAAACTTGCAGATACTTTCAATGGGAAGGATGCTGCTGCTAATCTCTGACGCCTCTCAGTGAGCCTCTCGCTAAAAGTCCCTGCCATATTCCACTAGAGGAAAACAACAGAAAAGCAATGGCTGTGTGACTATGGGAACCCACCACTAGCCCAGGACTGAAGATGGCCCATGCCGCCCGCTGGAGCAGTGTTTATAGTTCATTGCAGGTGGAAGAAGGGAAACAATATACATTTGAGGAAGAAGAGAAAAGCTTTTTTATGGCAAGTTGATTTAAGCAGGGGGATGGAGGGAGGGAAAGGGGCTGTATTTGAAGCTGCTCTAAGGTCTGGGATGTGAGAAGTAGCGCTGGATAGATGGACTGGTGGGCAGAGTCCAGGTCAGGTGATCAAAGGTGCACCACAAATATAACTGCTCACGTATACACCACCCCCATGTATCCGACTGCACAGGTGTGTGTATATAAACAGATCTTCCAGGCTGCCTCAAGGCTTCCATTGTAATGGGAATTGGGTTCCAGATCTCTTAAGAGATCTAAGTCCTATCTGTCCATCCTCCCACTCCCCCCCCCCCCACACACACACACACTCTCTCTCTCTCTCTCTCTCTCTCTCTGTACTGGGGCTGGGATATTTTCCTTCCGATGTGATTTCTTTCATTTTGATCTGTTGCTTCCCCGGTGGCAGGAAAAGCAACTTGTAAATAAATACAATACTAGTCTCATAAAACTAGGGGAGCTTCAGGAGATTCATTCTTAAAAATATAAAATTTTACTAGTTGGGTAATAAAACGAAATATTTTTCATGTCCTACTGGAGGATCTGTGTGTGTGTGTGTGTGTGTGCTCTGATTCTTAAGACTTCTCTCTCTCATATTCAGCTGAGTCTCCTGCTTTGCAAAGAAACAGACATGAATAGCTCTGTCTAGACATATGTGATCTATGCTGTATGGAGCATGTTGGTATGTGTAACCAAATCTAGCAGAAATGCCTCCACATGCTCCCCTCAGTTACACATGTGCAACTCTACTGAATTTGCCCATTTACATGGTTGTGGTTAGAGATGTGTGAACATGTTCTGAATGTCCAAACACATCCCTGGGGGTAACACCAGTGCAGCCAATGCAGTTGCAACAGGAATGAATTTGGCCCATGACTTCATGTTATATATTTAAACACGTGTGTGTGTGTGTGTGTGTGTGTGTGTGTGTGTTTTTTCCATGTATGAAGTTGCATCTGAGCAGCATCTTTCTGAATATTCAAAACCTACCTGCCTTCTGCTGAGAGGCTACTCCTGGTACAGGCCCCTGTCCCCGCATTACCATCCCCTAAGACAAGCAAACAAAGACAAAGTACTCTTGACCTGACTTGCTATGTGCTACTGCCATATAAAGGAGTGGGGAGGAGGAGAAGGAAAGAGGACAGCTGAGAAGGGCAATCCTGGAGTCCTCTCAGATGCTTGTCTGAAGGTCACCATTGAGCAGAGTCCTTTGAGTTTCCGTGGTCTCATTTAGCCTGGATTTGTCCTGCTTGCTGTCGCTCCTGTCCGCATCATCCATGCCACTGACCTTCACCAGGCAGAGAACGTTCTGAAAGCTCTTCTTGAAGTTGTCGGACAAAAAGGCGTAGAGGATGGGGTTGGCACAGCTGTTGGCATAGGTGAGGACCACGACGAAATCGAACATACCCTTGAGGAAGGGCGTAGGGGTGATGAAGACGGAGACGGAGGAGACGTTAAATATGTAGAAGGGAAGCCAGCAGAAGATGAAGACTGCCACTACAATGGAGACCATCCTGGTGACTTTCTTCTCTGACTTTTTTCTCTTGGAGGAGCCCACTCTGATCCCAGAGGACTTGACTTTGATAATGATGAACAAGTAGCAAAGGCAGATAATGGTGAGGGGCACCAGGAAGCCCAGAATGAAGGTATAGATGATGAACCCTGTGTACCACGCGCTGGACTTGCCTGGCCAGATGATGGTGCAGCTACTCCTTCCATGGGTGTTTTGGATCCCGGCATAAATCATGATGGGCATAATGACCAGAAGGGAAACGCCCCACACGGCCACGTTAATCATCTTGGCTGTTCTGGGCCTTCTCCACTTGGCGGATTTGATGGGGTGGACCACAGCCAGATACCTGTCGATGCTCATGACGGTCAGGCAGAAGATGCTGGTGAACTGGTTGATCCCATCCACCGTCATGACAATCCGGCAGATGGCTCTGCCGAAGGGCCAGTGGACCAGAGCCACCTGCATGGCCAGGAATGGCAGCCCCAGCATGAAGAGCTCATCTGCGATAGCCAGGTTCAGGATGTAGATGTTGGTGATGGTCTTCATCTTGGCATAGCGGAGGATGACGTAGATCACCAGGGTGTTGCCGCACAGGCCTATGATGCACACCCCAAAGTAGATGAAGGTAAGGATGGCGTTGCTGGTCAGGTCAAAATGCTGGCCCGTAGTGTTCTGGGAGGCGTTGGCCGACATCTCCGTGGAGAAGTTGTCGAACTGGGAGGCCGAGGAGAACCAGAACTCAGTGACATTGGGCAGCTCGTACGCCAGATCCATGGTGCCGTTGTTCACGGGGCAGGTAAAACTCAGATGAAATGAGTTCTCATCTTTGTTTGTTTAGGGGAGTGGGGCAGAGAGAGATCTAAAAATCAAACAGAGAACAAAACAAGAATAAAGAAGCACCTTTGTTATTGTTTAACCCTCCTGCTTCAGGGCTTAAGACAACTTCTTGCTGATGGGGTTGGGGGGGGAGGGGTTCAGCAGAGAGGAATGTTCCCTGGAGACAGTTTCTCCCATGACTACCTCTTGCAGTTTTTCTTTACCTTCTACTGTAGCCTGTGTCCTATTCCGGAGGCTGATCTAGCTAGACCACTGATCTCAGGCAGGTTAGAAATTTCTTCCTTCCTTCCTGGTGTTTTTGTAACATCTAAAATATTACCGCCCAAACCCCGTCCTGAGGAAAACCCATCGACGGCAGTAGCGTTACCCCAGGAATGGCGTTGGCCTGGCAAATCAAATACAGTAGTAGCATGGACGAGCCTTAGTTCAATGAAACCAACTAAAATGTGCCAGCGGTTTTTATGACGACTCAGGGGCTAAGAAGGAACGGTTGCTGCAGCCGGTTCCTGTGGAAAACCTGTTCTGCGCCCTTTCGAACGCTCAGGGAAATGCATGCACCAAGGCCAATTGTTTTCGGTTTTTTATAAGTACCCTGAACAATCTTGCATGTTTTCCAATTGCACTTCCTCTCCCTTCGCTCCCCCCCAGTCCACCATCCCATCCTCTCGAACTCCCCCAGACCGTCCTCTCCAGCAGCAACTTCAGCACAGCCTGTCTAAAGCTGTCTGCTGTTCAGTCCAAGCACGAGCCCCTTGCTAGGCTGGTGTGCATCTGCTCCAGCTGCGCTGTGGCGGGAGCAACAGGACGCCGCTGCATGTCTTAACTGGCACCTTCAGCAGAAGGGCCACCGCTGGCAGAGAAGCCCCTCCTGGCTCCTAGCCCTCCGGGCTTCTCTTGTGCAGATCCCCGGGAACTGGGCTCCAAAGGGGTAAAGGGGGGAGCCCCCCCCGGGCTTGGCTCAGGGAGGGAGGGGCTGTTCCCTGCCTTGGGCACTGGCTCCGACCTCGCCTGGGGCAGGGGATTAGTGGGGCGAGGCGGAGGGTAAGGAAAGCCAGCGTGGGGCAGGGGAGGGACGAGAGGGAATGAGACCTGATGGCTGGGGGGGGAACACGAGCTCGCTGGGGGGCTGTCTCCTTGCCAGAGCCGCTGCTGAGACCAGAGGAGGGGGCAAGCCTCAAAGGGTTCAGTGAAGATGGGGAGGGAGAAGAATGGAAAAGATGGGAGGGGGCACAGAAAAAATTCAAAAGGAGCCCCCCCCAACCTCCCTCCCTCCCCAAAACGCACATGCATCGTTTCCCCTCCACCCCCACCAGGAGCAAGTGAAGGACTCTGCAAACTCCACCAGCTCCTGGTAGCAAACCGAGACCCATTCCCTAAAGAGCCCCCCCCCCCCCCGAGCTATTCCCCCAAACCAGAGCCCCCCTCCCGCAGCTAGTCACAGGCTCCCGAGCAGGGAAGAGCCGGCCAGCCCCCCTCTTCCCCTTTGCACCAAGCCAGGCTGTCCCTGGCTCCAAACAACCGGGGGGGGGGCTGTTTCTCCGGAGCCCCCCAGAAAGCCCCAGCCTGGTCAGATCTCAGCCCTGCCTTGCAGCCTCCCCCAGCGCAGGTCCCAGAGCTGCCTTCCCCCTCCAGAAGTTTGCACCTGCTGCAAGTCTGGCAGCCCCAGCCCAGCTCCCCTTCGCGCTCACTCACATTTTTCTGGTCCTGGGGGGGGGGCGTTTCGCCTGCCGCAGCTTTGCCCCGGTTTGCAGGGACTCCAGCTCTGCCCGGGGGGACGGGAGCTCCGCGGCTGCCTGCCTGGACGAGGCGCCGGGAGCCAGGCGCCCGCAGCGGGCTTCAGGCTCGCACCCAGGCGGAGCTAACGCCGCAGGAGCATCTCCCAGGTGCTCCTCCAGCAACAGAGGCGAGGAGAGACCCTCTCCTCCCCCGGCCCTGCCCCTGCCCCTGCCCCACGCGCAGCGGCTGCGTCATGCAAAGCAACTGCTCTATTTGCACCAGTGCACGGGTTCTGTGCCGGGGGGAGGCAGCGTCTCTGGGCAGGGGCCGAGCTTTGAGCACGCAGCCCCCTCCCCTGCCCCTCCTCCCCGCTGCAGAAGGGAGGGGGGCCGGTTTGCCCTGCAGGAGGCAGGCGGCATTGGACGTGGGAAAATCCCTCGGCTCTGCCCAGGGATTTAGCAGCGGCAGGGCTGGCAAGGGGGGGGGGGAGCGGGGGTGATGCCACAGTGGCATGCAGTGGGGCCAATGCAGCTGCCGCGCCGCGTGTGCGTCTCACAGCGGGTGGTGTGCTCGTGCCCAGACGCAGCTGCATTCTTGGGAGGAGGATGACCACCCGGGGGGGGGGGAATCGATGCAGGGTGCGTTGATCTGGACCTAGGGAACTAAAGGGTTGTCCCCCTCCCTCCCCATGTGGCCAGAACACAAAGAGAGGGGGAGGGGAATGCAGCTCCCGCTCCTTTGCCTCAAATTCAAGCCGCTTTTAAAACCCCAGGGAAACCAATTTTCTCTCCAAGAACGTTGTCGCCCCCACAGCAAGCCCAGCATGCAAGAAACGAGCCGCGTTCCTCTGAGCTACGGTTTAATCTGCACAGTGGTTTTGCCCCCAAAGAAGGAATTTGTTCCAAGCAATCGCTGAGTGGCTAGAGCACCCAGCAAGCTGCTGAGAAGCAGAGGGGGTTGGTTTTATTGGGGGGCAGGGGGATGAGGGGGCTAAGGGAGATGTGCAGCACTGCAGAAAGGGAAGGTAGCCGTGAGACCTACATGCACCAGAGACGGGAAGGATGGGGTGGGAGGGCCTCAAATGAGAGGCGCACCCAAGTAGGGAGCTAGGTTACCCCTGCAAGAGGCACTTGTGAGGGTGGGCGATAAGCCTGTAGCCAGCGCCGGTTGGATTTCCCAAGCAGGCTCTGTTCGGAGTGCAGCAGGTGAGCACCAGGCTGGCGTGGAGCAAGGCAGTGTGGCGGGGTGAAGGTGGAAAAACATGAATGAAGGAGGGTGAGATTTTTCCAGGATCGTTTTTTAAAGATGAACCATGGAAGGGAGAGCGAATCTCATCAACCTTCTCTGCGTTGGAGTTTTTAGTTTCACTAGTTCAGGCTCTTTGGTCAGAAAACAGTGTCGTGTTTCTACAGGACTTTTCCCTGATCTGAGCAAACGGGGACTGGAAAGAAAAGGCCTCTGAAAAGAGCTTATATTGTTTATCCAGGGGAGAGCCATCAGGCCTGCTGTTCCTTTCCATCCTGACTTGCTTTCCTTTGGGTGTGCTTAGTGCAGGGGACTGAGACGAACCAACCCCCCTGGGCCAGTTGATTCCCACCTGCGTGACACAAGGAAAGGGCCCAGCCTTGCATGTGTGCTCACGTGATTTGTCCTTGCTCGCTGCAGCAGACATGCTGACTTCAGCAAGGTGCTTTTGTGGGTGTAGAGGATGCAGGCTCCGGCACTGAATCACTCACCCTCCTTGTGCCTCGACTTTCACCGCTGTCGAGTTCTCTCCCCTGAAGCGGGTGTTGTGAGACTCCATTTCTTTTCATTATTGCTTCCAGATTTATTTGAGGCCAGCGCCATGACTCTCCTTGGCACCAGGTTTAAGACAATAAACCCAGACGTGCGGGGAAAAACACACCGATGCGTCTGCTACCGCTGGAACTGCCTGCTGCAGCAGGACCGATCAGACCAACGTGTCACTTAAACAGTCTTGATGGCCCTGAAATGGGGAAGTAATCCCAGCTGGGAAAGTGCACAGACAGCACCCTGGCCCCATGAGTTCAACTCCTGGGGCTAACAAGGGGTTCCAGGTCCCAGCTGTCCTGGCGAGAGCACAGGGAGAGGTGGAGAGTGTGATGCAACCTTTGCAAAGTGCTTTGAGATCTCTGCCTGGAATGTGTGATGTGCTGAGAGCTATGGATGGGCAGTCTGTCTTCCACCAGGAGTTAGTTACCAAATAACAATGACTTGAGCAGGGTTGGGGGAGTTAACCTCTGCTCTGGTTTGTGGGAGAGCTTGGATGCAATGAAATAATAGCTACTTCCCTGCACCGTCCTTCATCACTTATCAAAGAGACAAGAGAATGCAGGAAATGAAGAGCAGCTTGGACCAAAGAGCCGGGCGATTAACCCAGAGCGGGGCTGAAATTCCCACTTGTGGTTGGAAGTTCACGTCCCAAGGCAGCGCTGAAGCCCTTGGGGTGCAAAGGAAAATCATTAACAGTCTCATAAATCCCAAGGAGGATGGAAAAATCCATTCCCTGAAATAAACAGCCTGGAAATAAATATTCCAATTAGGCTCATAAACGAGCGCAGGGTATCAGGGATCTGAGAGAGCAGATGGTGCAGCTGTCAGCATCCTAGTGAGAGGGTTATTTGTACCTTGCTGAGTCCCGTGTGTGGTGCTTTAGATGCTGTCCTTGATCCAGGCAGCTGCTCTGTGGGGAAGCCAAGGCCGGGCGCTGACGTTTCCTTGGACTTAGCGGAAGGCGGTTTGCACATTGTTGTCACCCGCCCCCAGCCACGGGAAGAACCTTTCCTTTCCATTCGGCATCAGTTTGAATGACCAGGCCGATAGCAGCGGCTGGACACAGGTATGGGTGGGTACCTACGCAGTGCAAGCAGCCCTTGCATTGCAAACCCCTTTGCCAATGCAGCCCTGCAGCCACCTCTGCTGACCCAGGGCTGGGGCTCTCTGCTGCATTGTCAGTGTCAGTCCCGGCCCCACAGGAGCAGACAGCTAATGGGAACTTTCTGAGAAGAGGACAAGCTCGATGACCACACACTGCTGCCTTCTCCGGTGACTTCAGCCAGAGCTGACTGTAGGGCTCCCTTGGAGGTCAGCACAGTATTTGGGAATGCACCTCCGTTCCCACAAGGGTTTAGTTATTCCTTACTGCTACCGACGAGAGGGGAGCTCAGGGCACTGGGGAGGAGGTAGGAAGCTGAGTGCAGTTCCTGCCCCTGCTGTGTGACCACATACAAGGGGCTTATCCTCTCTCTGCTGGCTCCCCCCATCAGGAACGGAGGAGACTAGGCCAGCTCTATGCTAAAAAGTGAGGTTCACCCAGTTACGTCACGCAGGGGTGTGAAAAATCCACCCCAGACCTGAAGGGGAGCTCTGTGTAGCTTGTCTCTCTCACCAACAGAAGCTGGTCCAATAAAAGATGTCACCTCACCCACCTTGTCTCTTGGGGTGCTGTCAGTTCCCTCTTTAGATCAGTAGGGGGCATTCCATTTCTCCCCCCACCCTAACCCCCAGTTTGCATTGCTAACGAGGTAAACCATTCCACATGCCCTGATCATTCCAACTCCAGGACAATACACTCTCTCTTCCTCTATAAGCTCCCCATCCATAGACTTGTGTGCATGCCCCAGCTAAGTTCTTTCCTTCTATGACAAATTCCACTGCACCAGGCCTGATGTCTACATGCTGTGTGACTTTCTTAGTTGCAGATTCTCTCTGCTGACCGATGCTTTATTCAGTGCCCTGAAGCCCAATAGCACCTGCTCCTTCTTTCCTACTGAGCAGAGCGCGCAGAGATTTGCTGTAATTTGATTCACACATCTCTGAGCTGTTGAAATGCATTTAGCATACACGCTCGCGTACAAGCCGACCTGCATCTAAACCAAACCCCTGATCCAAAAACCAAACAAAAATGACTGACTAGCATCTACGTGGCTGATTGAAATGGTATTTGGCCAGCGATGGTGAGCAGAGTCTATCAGTGTTTGTGCTGAGAGGGTCCTTCTAAGCTATTTTAGATCCTGTTAAGATTTAGGGCTGATTTCTAACCCAGCGTAGGAGCAGATCCTGTATATTTCTGTGAATGCCGGTTCAGAGGAGATGGGCTGCTATGATTTCACCCACCCCTGCAGCCTGTTCCATATGCAAATTCAAAATCCTGTGTGTAGCATTAAAACCATTTGTGAATAACTACATGGGATGTCCCACGCGGGTGACAGGCAGGGGACGTAGGCAGGAGAAGCCAGAGGGGGTTCTTAAAGTCCGATCTAGTTTCCATGCTGATTTGACGAACAGTAAAACCAGTGGGAGAGAAATGCAGGAGGGAATATCTGACCGGGAAGTCGACTGGCTTCTAAAAAATAGAGGCGCCCAAACGTAGAGGCCAGAATGTCTTTGCCAATTTGAGCTCCCCCGGCTAGCAGGCAGGCAGGCTTGACAGTAGCTCAGTTAATATATTGCTCAGACTTTACCACGATGGTTTTCTCCCTTGGTGAGAGACACTGGGGAACTGACATGCAGTGAAATCCTGGCCCTGTGGACATCAATGGGAATGTTGCCGCTGGTTCTGTTAGGACCAGAATTTCACCCTGGCTGTTGGAACTCTCGGATGGTGCGTCAGGAAAGGCCGATTTCCCAGCGTGGGCTTCACTTTTCTTTGTATTGCTCTGTCACCAGCCGAGAAGCACAACCAGCTTGCAGAGAAGTTGCCAACTGGAAACAGAAGTGTTTTCCTTTTATCAACACCATTAATGCTCTGGATGGAGCGGTTACGCCCCCTGCGCCGGATTCTCCTCTCTTTTTCACATCGGGGGCGCTGAGTCGACTTCATTGCAGCTACTACTGTTTTCCTCCGGTGTCAGCGAGAGCAGAATGGGGCCCATTGTGTGTTACAGGCTTGTTGTTAAATTGCTGACGGGTTTAATTAACTGAGTAGAGCTTGGCATGAGCCAGCACATTCCGTGAGCGTTTAGCTTCTCGACTCCCCATGGGGGTAACGGTTTGTGTTTTGGACAAGCATTGCCAGTGCTAGGAAGGGGATTTTATGCCACTAGCGCTATGCGTGGCGTTACTGCGTAGGTTTCAGTTTAAAAATAAAGCTGCAGTGGAACCATAGCTGGGGAAATCTCACGTGCTTTAGAGGAAAAGGGAGCAGAATCTGGATTCTCTTATCAGGCGAAAGCGCAGATCTGGGTGAGTAGATGTTGTGTCAGCCACAACAAAAGGCAAAGGGGTCATTGCAGAGGGTCCTCCCTCGTTCGGACAAGATTCCACTGAGGTTCTGGGAAATGATATTTTCCACCCCTGCTGTAGTTGTCTCTGGATGATCGTAAAGCATCGTGCAAGAACTAACGAAGCCTTACCCACACTCCTCCCAAGAAGTAGGTCAGGGTTATTGCATCTGAGCAATGGGGAGCCAGACCTAGAGCAGGAGTGTGGGTAGCAGCTCAAGGACTCACACTAGTGCTTGGCAATGATTGGCCGCCACTGGAGATGGGACATCAGACAGGGTGGATCAGGGCTCTGAGCTGGTAGACAAAATCCTCTTTATCTGATGCCTGGCTGGTGAGTCTTGCTCACATGATCGGGGTCATACTGGGCACCAGTTTGGAGTCAGGAAGGAATTTTCTGCAAGTCAGATTAGCTGTGACATTGTTTTTTTTTTCCTGCCTTCCTCTGCAGTGTGGGGTGTATCTCACCAGCTGGGAGCACCTGAGTATGTCCCACCTAATCAAATCCCTGGCATTGCAGGGGCCTCGGACATTGGTGGCAGCTTGTTCTCTTCCGTTCTCTGCCTGTGGCATACAGCTGAGCCTTCTGGGGAATGAAATGCTTTAGTCTAAGCCAAGTTAGGGCTCAGTATTGGGATGACTGGGTGAAATGTAATGGCCTGTGATATGCAGGAGCTCAGACTAAATGATCTAATCATCCCTTCTGGCCTTAAACTCTGAAACTATGAAATTGGTGGCAGTAGTGGGATTATTCTTTAGGTGCTGTGGCCCCTAGTGCACTGCTGTGACTACTAAATCATGCTCCTTCCTTTGGAGGCGATGTACATTGATTTCCTAAAGGTCGGAGGGGAAGTCACAGCAACCTCACTGTAAGCAAACTCACATGGGATAAGTGTCACGGAAACAGAGTTAAGGAGCAGGCTGCAGAATCTGCGGCCTGTAAAGGACATGGGGGTAGGGGCTCACTGTCTGCAGACCCTCTGTTCATGAAAGGGAATCCTGAATGTTTCCTTTCTACTAACGTCTTGCTGCGTCCTGTGTGGTCTGCCTACTCCAATTCCCAGCATGGAAGGAATAGAGGACACTTTTGGGCACAGGACAAAAATTTTGGGAGGGAAGTGGTGATCTCTGATGCATCACACACAAACCAAGTCCCACCCACTTGAGACAGCAAAACAAACCTCCGTTCCCAGGAGAACTTCAGAATATGATCCACCCTTGCCTTTCTTTCCTGCTTTGATCAGCAGTGGTCAAATGCTGGCATTTAAATGGCTGTTGTTAAACTCCAGAGTTAACACCCCCCCATTGAAATGCAGTTCACACTTACCTCCAAGCAATTGTTTCAGGCTGGCTGCAGGCTCAGGCAGGTGACATTGCATCAGTTAGACTTGGGGCACATTTTGAAGGCTGCCTGCACAGCCGTACGAATTACAGTCCTAATTCCTTTGTTTAATGAATGCTCAGAAGGTGGAACACAAAGAGCAACCCTCTCCCCCACAGCCCCCTCCACAGTCTTCACTCGGGTCCAAAGCTTTAAAACAATAAATAAATAAAATGACCAGCAAAGGATCTCAGAGCAGTGAGGTCAGCCCCAAACCCGAGCAGCAGCCTGGTGTGTTTTCTTCCCTCTGTGCTTCAAGCGTCCAATCTGCCCCTCATCCTGACTGCTTAAGCCTCCAGCTACCCCTGCTGATGAGCCAGACTCTTCCAAAGATTCTCCCCATCTTCCCTCCCAATCAGTGCCCCTTCCTGCCATCTCTAGCTGCTAACGCCAGCACCAGATTGTGTAGGAACGGTTCGCCCCCGACCACGTGGATGGGGCCCTTTCTGTCGTTCCCTTTCAACCCGGAGGCATTTTAATCATTGTTCGCTTGTGTGGATTTGGCACCACAGTGTGGCGAAAGGAGCCGACAGTCTCCCCTGAAGGAACATGGGGGAGCGGATGTCCCCCTGAATGTTAACTGAGAATTAATTACACACACGCTGAGGGATAAACCATAGCCCAGAGGTGCAGAGCAGTGACATTAACGAATGGAATACGCTCACCCAGAGCAAAACTTACCAGAGTGCCGGCCTGGTTGCTGTGTATGGAAATCCTGGTGCAGTCAGGGGGCCTCTCAACCAGGCCCATCCCCTTCCACCTAAATGTGGCTCCTGTCCTGTGACTAGATAGTCTGGTGGTCCCCCCTGCAGCTCCGGCTGCTCTCTGCGTTGTTAATTATTGACAGCAGAAACCGGGTCATCGCTCTGAGGCTTGTTTATGCTGGAGGAATTGATCCATGGTCATTTAAAGCTTCCCCTTTTTCCCCACTGGAATCCCCTGGTCTGGGGGATTCCCCGATGGCCTCACCGGGGTGGGAAGGCTGGAGCCTGCACGCCGGAACAATGGGTAAAAGAGAGCTTGTGCCAAACGATGGGCGTAAGAGGAGCAAGCCAAGTCATCAGGCCTTCATTGCGTCCCTCACGGCATGGCTGGCGCCACGCGCCGCAGACGTAGCCTTATCACCTGCCCTACGCAGTCCCATAGCTTCAACACAGAGAACGAGCCAGGAGCCAAGGGGACCAGCCGTTCTGGTTCCCATGGGCCCGTCTGAGAGGCAGCTAAGGCCCTGGCTCAGGGCACCGGAGATCTGGCTTGCCATAGAAATCTGAGCAAGTGACTTTGATGTCAATGACGTGATCCTGATTTATGCCATCAGAGAAGCTGGCCCTTAGTTTTGTTCATGCCTCGGTTTCCCAGTAAAAGGGAGCTAATAAGCCTCCCTTGGTCTGTCTTGTCCATTTAGATTGAATCTTTTTGGGGCAGGAACTGTTTCATACCATACTTATATACTGCATGGAGCGCAATGGCCCTTGATCTTGGTCGGGGCCTCTAGGCGCTACCGTAATTCACACAATAATCCTCCTGGTGGAATAAAGCAATTCTAGCAATGATTTAGCACCATGCTAGTGAGCGGCAGCTCTGTCTTTGGAATGAGTGCGTCATGGCTATTTAAATGCACCACAATCTAACTCCCCCTGTGGGAGAGAGCGCTTGTATCTGCAATCGGAGCGGGGGCTTGGGTGGTTTGTTTTTTCACTGCTGACGCGCCACTTTTCTCACCAAAACCGAATGTGTTTCCAGTGTTTTGGGATCTGATCTCTGCTCTGTGTGGGCTCGCCTCTGACATTTTTGGAGGTCCCTGTCACAGGCCTGGTGGGGTCTCTCCAGAGGCCAGGGCTGCTGGAAGAGGCCAGGGAACCAGGACTGAGGGGATGGTCTCCTGTATCAGAGCTGGGGTATATTGTGTGTGTTAATGGAGACATCTTGAGAGTGTATGTGTGTGTGTGTGTGTGTGTGTGTGTGTGTGTGTGTGTGTGTGTGTGTGAGATCAAACTGACTAGACCGAGGAAGGGACCTGAGGCCTGGTCCAGACTAGTAACATGCACTCATATGTGAGTTAAACTGGTGCAAATCTCTAATGCAGCCACACTTGCTCTGCCTTAACCTTCGCTCCTATTGACTTAGCCCGTGTTGGAAGCTATCTTGCTGCACCCATCTAGGGGAGAGTTAAACCGGTTTAAGTGTGCCTGCATTAGAGGTTTGGACCGGTTTAACTAGATCAATTTTAGCCAAATGGGTGTAGTTTTCTAGCACAGACAGGCGAAAGCCAGGGGCCGGCAGCATACAGGGGAGGAATGAAGCAGGGCTGTGAATAAGGTGTTCTAGACACCTCGTTCTCCCAGCTTGTTCTGCGCTCTCCCCGTCTGATTAGAGTGTTTCAGAGGAATATGGGAGCCCCCCCGCAATGCCCCCAGTTGCCCAACAGGGGCACTCAGCTGGCCCTCTCATTCCAGCAGCATTATAGCATTGATAAGGTCGCTGCCGATAATGATGACTGTGTCATTTCATCTCTCATGAATGCCTAGCAGTGCGCTGCCCTCTCTGCCTCCTATACCCGAGTTGCTGTCTGCACATCCGCCTCCTCTCCGTCTATAGCTCAGACACAGACCGGCTTTGGCTTCCGCTGCCAACGAGAGCTACCTTTAACAGCGTTCCCCTGCTTTACTTCCATTTGGAAAATAATTGTGTTTGCCACAGTGGCTCCAGCTAGTCAATTACGTCACCGACTGGGAAAGGAAAAACTTTGCATTTGCTTCTGAGCCTAATAGACAGGCCTGGATCCTTACCGCAGCACCCCAGACACGCAGAATCAATTTATTATTGAGCCTGTAACATTAAAAAAGCGTGACCACTTAAATGAGAAATATCTTCTTTTAGGGCCGGATTCTGATCTCAGTGACTTGTCTGGAGCGGCCATGTTGATCCATCGCTGTAGGGTTACTCTGGATTTACATCAATGCCCTTGAGGCCAGAATCTGGCCCTTTGTTTGGACATAAAGTCCAAGCCAAATAAAAGTGGAGTGAAAGAGCTAAACATCCAGCCCCTTTGCCCTGAAATGTAATAAACGAACACGTGGCCTGTCGCTGTTTTCCATGCCAGGAGAAAGGGAGAGGTGTGTTAATTTCAATCAGAGTACAGTTAAAGGCTCGGTGTAGCCCGGCTACAGGAAGTGTGGGTTTCAATTTTAATCCTCCCCTCACAATCAGGATCAGGGACTGGGTTTTGTTGTTTTTTTGTGGCTTGCTGGTTAGAGCCAGGCACAGCCCAGAGACAGGGGGACGAGCTGCTCCCCCCATCTCTCTGCTGATCCCCCTGATCCCCAGCACACCCGGCCTTTCTAGTCTTGGGGTCTCCCCCTCCTAGCTACACTTCTTCCAGTGGTCCTCAATCCCAACCCACTGGCCCCCTGTCCTGGGCTCCCCACCCCCAGCTGTGTCATTGCCCCTCAAGCATTCTGTTGTTTCTCTCGAGGCTTTGGAAGTGAAAGGCTTGTGGGGAAACTTCATGCCTTATTTGTATTGCAACAGCACCTTTGGCTCCCAGCCACGATCAGGGTGCTCTCCGGACAGCTAAGCGGTCCAGGTTTAAGGGTTGGTCTACACCGGGAACTTACCCAAGTTTGCTTAAGTCGTTAAGGAACTGGCACAACAAAAAGGGCCAAGGGAGCATGTCCCCAGCAGGGCCTGCACTGAGCTGGGTTGGTTTCTGGACTGATTGGGTTAAATGGATGCTCCCGGTGCGGTGAAACCAACCCCCAGCCTCTGTCCTCTCCTCTGTGCTTGCAGGGGCGGCACTGTGTCTGCATCCATCTACGTCTCCCTCTAACACTGCCCTGTTTCCCTGCGTGGCTGTTTCCACGCATCCCAGGGAGCCCAGGCCGCACAGTGTTCTGTGCAGATGAAGGCAAAGCGGCTCTGGGTGAGTTAGGTTCCCAGGGGCTGGGGGTCCCTGACTGCGCTCTGGAGCACTGGGCTGTTGATACCTGCTTACCCCCCTCGCCACCTGGACTGCACAGCTGTTCTGAAGGAGCCCCAGAAAGCGTCTAAGCGGTCATGCGTCTGCAGCCTCTGCCTGAAATCAGCAACTTCTGCTCACCAGCCAGCCATGTGAGAGCGCTCTTCCCCGCCAGCCCCCTCGCCCCCATGCGGCTCTTTGCCTGTGCTGAACTCACACACCCGGCACGTGCAGCTGGACTGGCCGGGTTTCTTGTTTTAGCACATCAGCGACTGCTGCATAATAACCACGTTCTGCCTTGATCTTCAGGGAATAGAAACAAGGCTCAGAGATGGTCACTCAGGCCTAGGTGAGCCTGGGAAAAGGTGCCTGTCTCCTCCCCGAGGGCCTGGTCCTGTGCATGTGGTACTCGGGCAAAACTGAGGCTGCGGGGGAGATCTCGCTGACTCGGCTGTACTTCCCCAGTGGGGTTGCCCCTCCAGCGGGGGGGTGGAGGGGGTGGAGTGAGGGTGTTTCTAGCAGGGGCTGTGTCCTACCTTTCTGGCCCAGGAGAGCAGGAGGCACAGGCTATAATCACAGGCTCCTGGTACTAATGCATGAGCTCCCCAGTGAGGGCTGGAATGGCAGCTGGAATGTTGGTAGCTATTGACTGGTGTCGGGGAGGGGAGGGGGAAGGGGAAAGATCAGGGTCTTCCCAGAAGGTCACAGGACCCATCTCAGCCTCCCTACGAGAGGCCTTTGCACGGTCTCCCCCCCCAGCACTGGTGGAGGAAGCAGATCATGGGGGGTCTCTTGCCCCTTGCTGCTCTGGGGGGCATCACTTGCTGACCCTTTGGCCGCTGCTCTCCCCAGGCCAAATGCACGGCTGGAATCAGCGGGGCACCAGGACGTGCCATGCTGAGCGCTCCCTGCCAGCGGGTGTGTTTATTTTATCCATTAAACAGCACATGGCAAAAAAACCCAGAGTTCAAAAGGACTCTCCCCTCCTGCTCCCTTGTCTCTTCTGCATCCCCGCTGGTGGGGTGAGAGCCTTCTCCTGGCTGAGCTCGCCGGCGGACATCTCTTTCCTCTCTTGCTCATGCCTCTCAATTTCTCCCTCTGCTCTCTTTTGACTCTGTAATTAGATTATTGATCTCTGCCAGGCGCTTCGGGATGGGGCTGGCATGAAAGATGCCGCACGAATTAGGCATGAGTCATAATTATAGAGCAATGGCTCTATCAAACCTTTAACAACCAGCCCCTGAAATGTCTTCTCGCCTCTGGTCTCATTCCCCTCTCAAACCCATTGCTCGCCCCTCTGTTCAGCTCGGACGAGACGGGACATGCTGCTTTGCTCTCTGTGTCTCTCTCCAGCTCCCAGGTCCCCAGGCTTGCATGGCCTGTCTGCTCCCTGCTCTCTAGAGCGCCGGAGTCGCGTCCAGATTCATCCCGACGCTGGTACGGATCCTGGCTGAATCATGCACCGCTTCTACCCGCCTGGGGCTGGCTCGGGTTAGAGCAGTCCTGGTGTTCCCGATGGGCCATTGTACCCCTGCAAAAGAGCCAGGGCTTAGGCCCACCCCGGCCATGCCAGCTGTGCCAAGGGGAGAGCTGCGTTTTTCAGGGCAGCTGCCGGCAGCCAAGAGCCTCTACCGCTGCTTTGCAGGCCCTTCTCACCAGCTGAGCTGCCACCACAAAGGGTCATTGTCCCAGGCCTTTTGCTGACAACAGTGCAAAGTAACAGGCGATCCCTCTGTGCTCAGAGCATGCTGTTCACTTATTGTCCGTGCGTGGTTACCACCCCTGCAAGGGGGGCTGACCCGCTCCTGCTTTGCGGGCTGGCAGCCGGACAGTGCCGAAACCCGCATGCCTGATTGCTCGTTTGCCACCAGTTAACAGGGAAGGGAGAACGCAGAGAGCAGTGTGAGGCCCCAACAAGCACCAGTGGACGAGTGGCACAGGGGTTTGTGCCAGCTGACTGTCAGTAAACTCCACCCACAGCCTTGCATGTCTCTAGCCCCTTCCATCTGAGGATCTCAAAGCACCACGCACCCTGGAGCAGTAGGTGAGTCTCTTTGGAGGGTGAGGTGCAAGTGACTTACCTATGGTTCCACAAGAGTAAGTGTCAGAACCGGGAAGAGAACCCTTGTCTGCTGACTTCCAGTCGCATGCCTCAGTTACAAAACTGCCCTGTTTTACAGCGGGCCAGGGGGTGTAACTGATTGCTGCTGTGAATTGCCTGGCAGGCTTGCGTATGATGTCATCTCCCCCTCTGAGGGCACCAGGAGTCAGAGGGAGAGGGCTGCCCCGAGGGGAGGGGGCATTTGGAGGGCAGAGAGCGGCTGGCACCCTCATTAGTGACTGTTAGATGGCTGATTTGCCCTTTCTAGGAAGCCAACAACTAAAGGTTTAAAAGAGTTCTGGGGCGGAGCACCTGGCTGCAGTAGCTGCATGTGTCCCCCGCATCTGCATTCACACTGGCAACAAGTGCCTAGCGTTGGCCATCTGGAGTGGGTGAAGGGAGGCAGGCGGGTGACATAGGGGTGGGTGAGTGGAGCAGACGCTAGGAAGTTGCCTTTGCATCTTATAGATGTTCAAAAAGGTTGGGGGAGAAAAAATACCCCAAGGACTTTTGTACAGTCAGAAAATCCCAGTAGCACGAAGGGACGGATTCTGGTCTTGTTTTCACTGGTGTCAATCCGGAGTGACTCCATTTTATTTAAGGGGCCGGATGCATCACATAGTTATTGCCGTAAATCCGACATGACTCCATTGTAGTTAATGGGCTAGCGTCTCCTCTCAGTTACTGGTATAATGCTGGAGTGAGTCCATTGTAATCAAGTTACTCTGGCTTTACCCCCACCCTGGGTCAGGGAGATCCCATTCTGGCTTAGGCGCCTCACATCTGGAGCCCACGACAAGCCCAGAGGCAGCACGAAGGTTTGACTCCGACTCCTCCATGTCTGTTGCAGCATTGCTGACCTGAGCGCTGAACTCTGCCGTGCCCCCCCAGGCATGGCGTCAGTGCCTGTCTCTGTGATGGATCTGTGAGGAAGAACTGGGCCCCAGGCAGGCACTGAGGGAGTAGGGAGGTCAGGCCTTGTTATCTCGGCAGCCATCTCCTCTCTCAGCTGGTACCTCGCTCACATCTGGCTCATTAGAAGAGCTAATGAAGGATGCAGGCAATCATAGGGGGAAAATTGATTAAATGATAAATCATGGAGCCTTCAAATCGCTTTGGTCTGCGTCACTCCTGATTGGCACCGATGTCAATCAGGAGCAGAACTGGTTCTGTACAAGGAGGCCCATTTTCTCCTCCGCCCACCCATCCACCCTTGCTGATCTGGGTTACTAGCATCAGAAAGTCTCCGTCTTGAAAACTGCAGGTGTAGAGTTTATCTAGGGAATCCCAGCTCTAGCCTGCTGCTACGGGGAAGGAAAGCCAAGCCAGGACTGGGGTACAACCAGGGTGCAATGTGGGTGAAGACAGAAGAGGTCTTGCCTGCTTTGGTGGCCCTTGTGTGACGTGGTGTCGCATTGGCTTGTGATGGGGGTGCAGCAAGGGCCTGAGAAATGAAATGGATTGGGGATGAGTTCCTGTCTCACGAAAACCCATAGCCAGCAGTGCATGCGTGTGTGCGTGTGCTCGCGGCACCTGTTTCTACCACAAAGGAGTCACACACAATAAATAAAATGGGGCATTCATATGATCTCTGTTACAGTAACACCTGGGAGCCGCTCGCCTGGACCAGGCCCCCATTGTGCGAGGCGCTGTACAAACCCAGCCCCAACGAGCTAATGGAGTTTGTGCCCTGGGGAGCTCTGCGCACCCCAATGCAAGCGCCTGCATTGGAGATTGGAAGACCTGTCAGAAGAAAGATTGATGCAGACGGCTGCTTTGCCATTAGGCTCTGGGCTATGTATTATTTGCCTGCCTGTCCCCCGGAAGGGAGCTCCTGGACAGGTCTCCAGTCTGATGGGGATGGGGTGTGGGCCTGAAGCCAGAGGATGCTAACAGGGTCACCCCAGTGCATGAGGTTACTGCCCCGGGGGGAGCCCTTTGACGCGTCTGTCTTTGAGAGGCTCTCAGATCTGTCTCTACAGCCATCCAACGGGCTGTCGTGTAAAGTGAGTGGAACCCCCCCGCCTGCCTGTCGGCCAGCAACACTTTGAGGAGTGCCGTGTGCTCCGCTCTGAGGCGCCAGGCATTTGGAGAGGCGGCAGGATTCGCCCGCTCACCCCCAGCAGTGCTAGGTCTGCGTACTTCCCGCTAGGAAAAGCGGAGCTCGGCTCTTCCCAGTGGGGCCAGCAGGTGTCACCTCTCTGAGCTCCCCCCAGCCTGGTTTGAACCCTGGGCTGAAGGTGGAGTGCCTGGGGAACACGGCTGGCAGGCACACCACTGCTGTGGGCTAATTAACAGCTTCATCAGTTAATAGAGCAGCGAGAAATGGCTCTTGCGGCCGGGGTTGGGACTCCACAGTGCCACTCAAATGCCCTTTTGCTCCATCGCAGGGCAAGGCCCTCTCCCACGGAGGGCTGCTTGGCCAGTCTGCCGGTCAGGGCGGCGCAGCGTTTAGGGCCACGTTGGAAGACAGGCTCATTAATGACTATTAGCCAAGATGGGCAGGGACGTAGGATTTTGTACCCAGAATAAACGATGATGGCAAGGCTCTCTTGCTTAACGCTGTTCTGACATACTTGTATGTGTGTGTTAGCTTTAGACACGAGGCAGAAGACACGCGAGAGGAGAATACCTGAGCTGAAAGGAAAGAAGAGCGAAAGGAAGCAAGGAGTAAAGAGGAAAAGATGAGGAGAGAGACGGAAGGAGCAGGAGAGAGATAATGTTCCCCCCATTAATTTTAACAACCATTCTCATTTCCCTGACATCGCTGCTCATTTGCTTCCTTCACACTTTCCCAGTTGTTTGCTTCATTCCTTGGGTCTCCTCCATTCATGGACACAACATCTGAATTCTTCTTTGTCTGACAGTTTCCTTTCCAACACCGAACAGACTCTGTGGTGCCCGTCTTGAATTCCTCCCCTGTCTTGAATTCAGGTGTGGGTTATTTAAAAACAAACAAGCCGTCCATTGGAACTGGGACCGGGTATCCTGAATACAGTCGGATTGGAGAGCAGCCCTTTGTGGTGTTTGCCCAGGGAGGTCTGATGGTGCCAGGCGTTCAAAAGAGCTCAGCACATTGGGGTCTCTTTCGCAAATCTGAACAGGAGAATCACAGTGGGAGCTGCTGGGTGTTGAGCCCTGGAAGATCTGCCCCGGGGGAGCGGTGTCTTATGCTAATAATTCACTGTGGGTAGGGAAACATATTGAACATAAATATAATCCCTGTAAACTTTTTGGGGCAGGGAGCTGGTCTCCTTTTATGTCTGCCCAGCACCTACATTGTGAGGGCCACGGGAAATACAACAGAGGGTCCTGTGGCACCTTTGAGACTAACAGAAGTTTTGGGAGCATAAGCTTTCGTGGGTAAGAACCTCACTTCTTCAGATGCAAGTAATGGAAATACATATTTATTATTATTTACGAAACTCTCACAGGGAAAGAAAGAAAAAAAGAAAGATCAGTATTGCAAAAGTACAGGAAAAATCAACACCACTCCGTTAACCAGCAGTAGCTATTTACTTTTAACTGGGAGCAACGGGAAAGGGAAAAAAAAATATTTTCTTTCTGTTTCCTGCTTCTAGCTGATAGATCATTTCCTAGCCAGTAGAGTGGATTTTTCCAACACTCCCATCTATGGCCTGGAGCCTGGTAAATGCTCCATATTTGTGGACTGATCCCTGCACTTTTATGCACCACCCAAACACTCCCAGATACCTGGGCACCCACCCACTCACCTTCCCCATCACCTCTACATCTGCAGCTACCCCTGGTGAGTGTATTGGCCATACTCTTGAGGTTTATGGTTATGTGCACATAAAGTAGGGTGATTTGCACAGCAGGTCACAGGTGGAGCTGTGCCGAACGTGGCAGCTCTGTCAACATAGCAAATAAAATAACGACTGGCCTAGGGCGCTGCTTGCTTCGGATTCAGACCCGTGGGGTTGTAACCAGGCTGATCACCCGTCCCTTACTGGGAGCCTGAATCAGGCCAACCGAGGCTGCCCTTTGTCCCTTATTGAATCTACCTCCCTGCACAGGATCAGACAGCACAATGCCAACGGAGGAGTTTGCACACTGATCCTTGCCATAAGCTTGGTCCTGCGTGTTCCCTTGCACGGCCCCTTTCCTTCCTTGAACCTCGTTCAGAGGTTGCACTGCTACAGCAGCCGAGGGAAGCGATCCAGCCCGGCTTTGCCAGGAGCAAAACGCATGACTCGGCAAAGCAGTCTCCTCGAGAAGCGCCCGCCCGCTTCGCTTTCCCAGCCCCGCGCGAGGCGAACCATAGACTCGAGCCTCCCTCCTGATTTGTCGCGGCAGAAGAAGTGGGCGGGCCCCGCCGGGGTGGCTGAGAGACACGTGGGCAGGAGGGAGCCGGAAGTGGCTGCAGGCGCTGGAGCTGGTGGCAGTGGCTGGGGGTCCCTGCAGTGCATGCAGTGAGTTGGGGTTTTTCACGTTTCCAGGGGGAGTTCAAGGGCCTGCTGCAGACCAGAGTAAACATGCCCCCCTGGACCTGCACGAGCTGTTTAGGAACCACAAATATCCAGCCAGCCAAGTAACCCAGGGGCTCTAAGTGGGGTGTTTTAGGGAGAAAAGCCCTTCACGCTGGGGGGCAGCAGGGCTGGCAGGGTTTGAACTTGCTAGGCCCTAGCTGGTGGGTGTATACAGGGGCCCTCCTGAGTGTGCAAAAAGTAGTAACGCCCAGGGCCAAGCCACCCTGGCTGTGAATGCCTAGGAGCAGGTTGCAATGTTCCAAGGTAGCTCATTCATTCACGTCCTGGTTGTGTGAGGCTGTCTGGGCGTGCAGGCTGGGTCAGTGTTTTCTCCAGTGCCCCTGGTGGGGTTTGTAGGAGAGCTGGACGTGCAATAGGAGCGGCTTATTAATGATGTGTGAGGTGCTCGTGGTCCCAGGGGGTGTGAAACTCTTGGAGTAGCAAGTCCTGGACTGTTATAAGCCACCCTCGTGGGGTGCACTTAGTGAACTTTTGCTTAAGAGTGAGATTGTCTTGTGTGTGTGAGTGAATGAAATTATAAGACTTCAGTTTAACAGGGCCCTGCTCTGTTTTGGTTTTGCAGCAAGACTTTTAAAAAGAAACGGGTCCTTTAAAAGACCGTGTCTGAAGCTGTGAGCCATGCATTCGCATGTGGGTCGGTTTGGACCACGAGAGTAATTTGAAATCTTTAGGGTGGATTGTAGAGCTGGGTTCTGCGTTGAGCTTGTGTGGTGAAGTAGGGAGTGAAAGTTGGAGCAGTGGAGGCTGGCATTTTTGTTAACCTTTAACTTTAAGTTCAGTAGGTAGAAAGAATCTGCACAGATCTCTAAAGAGATAGTGCAGAGATGTGCTAATACTTGTACTTTTTTTTTTTTTTAAGTCATGGTTGGCAGAGAGAAATATCTCAGTAAATGTCTCCTTGGGGGTGTGTGATATAACTACTTCACATTATCTAGGCATTCCTCAGATGAAATAATAAAACATCTGTGTTTCTTTCCTTACATGATTGGTTGCTCCTGAATAATATTATTTCAGAAGTATCCAAGTACCCTATCTATTGCTGGCTTAGCTCTCCTTTTCCTGCACAACTCAAGCGTCCGCAAATTATTCGTGCAATGAAAATAGTGCTGTGAATGCAGTAATATTCAAAATGCTAAAGTGGGGTAAAACTGGCTTAGGCAAAAGTAGGTGGAAAGTGGTGTGCGTGCTTTGGAGAGGTCTAAGTAGACACTTCTCTGGTGCAGTCTAAGTGTAATGGAAAAGAGCGAACGCATCCTTTCCCTCAGGATGAGGAGGGTGTGCAGACTTAATTGCATCTCGCTTCTCATTTTTGAGGGGTGAACGGAAAAAGTGCTAGAAAGGGAAGTGGGAAGACCAAAGGTAGCCGTAGGAAACATGCTTGTGGAGGTTGGACTGAAATGGTACTTTCACTTGATTATGGAAACGTTCTAAAATATCAACACTGCTAGGAATGTAACGGTGGGTTTTTCTTTTTCCATCACTCCACATGTTGACCAACCTTTGTGGGCCTTGATCCTGCTCTTGGATTGGATCACCATCCTAGTCTGTGAGGAGCTGCATGGGCTCGAGTCTGCCAATGGCAGGATTTCAACCCCCCCAAAATGCTGGCATTCTGCCAGCCTGCCTGAACCAGAAACTGGCCATACACAAAAGTGAAACGGACCAGGGTAGGTTCATTGTTGGTGCAGTGTGAAATGCAGGCAAGCCTCCTGGGTAGTTGATGTAAACTACAGCTGTCATTCGTAATAGAAGGGCTTGTTTCCTCAGTAATGCTGAGGACTTACAGCTCTGTAGAGAGCAACAGGGACTTAGCCCTTCTGAGAACCAGGCCCTCAGATGCTGCTGTTAATAACAGGGAGGGGATGTCTTGTCCTCTGTAATGCCTGAGTTTTATGTTGCCGCTGTCTCTCGCCTAATGCACCAAATCTCTTCTAGGCCAGTAAAACCCGTGTGTTCAGCATGATCCAAAACTGCAGTCCGGTGGTCCAGGCGCTGCTCGGGACTTTATTTACCTGGGGGCTGACAGCTGCCGGCTCTGCGCTAGTCTTTGTATTTTCCAGTGGCCAGGTGGGTGTTGCCGTTCGGTTCTGAAAACACATTCCTCCTTCCAGACCAGATTTCGGTGTGATCAGTACAAAATAATTAGGCCCTGATTCTGCCTGTATGGCTCTGACTTCTGGATGGGAAGAGGGAAGTCTTAATTTGCACATTATAATGTTGGAGGGAGTCTCTCTCCAACCCCTGCTCCCTTGTAAATCCAGCTCTCAGGTGCATACCTAGGCATTTTTGCCACACAAGCAAATACCGTTTGCATTTATTTTCCTCTGTGGGGCGGGGGAGGAAGGATGGAGGAAGGGGAAGGAGGAAGATTGGTGTTAGCCATCTTTACAGCCAACTGTAAAGCCATCAAATGTGGTTCTTCTCAGGAAATGGGATGTGGAAAGACAGCTTCTTCCTCAACAGGTCTCCCTCCCTCTGTATGCACAGGCAGGAGAGCAGGTTTTAATGACAAAAAGTGGCTCGTACTCCTGCTGGCCCTCTGGAGCCAGTGCAGCGGTGGGAGAGGGAGCTAGATTCTGTTCCGACTCGTGCATCAGCAGTGATATTGTTGACCAAGTTCCAGCGGCTTGGCAACCTTTTGTTGCTGGGTGTAACTGAGTGGCCTACATTGCTGGCGGTGGCACATGAGAAGGAAAGAACCCGCTTGGCCCTCCGATCCGAGCTGTGTTCGGTGAGGGAGCCTCAACTCTGGAATAGCCCGGATCTGTTCACCATCGCAGCGTCCTGCAAGGGCAGGCCGCTTTCTCAAGCTTTTGGGAGCAAGGGGTGAGCGGGCGGCTGAGATCTGCAGCTGGAGTGGATTCTTCTCTGCTGCCTTTACGCCGGAGCTGTCCGGCGACTTTATTCGGAACTTGGGTCGGTTCTGGGGTTGAACTAGTTGAGGCTCTGCTGTGGGCCTTTGTCTCCGAAGCCGCCTTCTGAAAAGCTGCAGGCCTGTGTCAATGTTTCCTTCGGAGGCCATCCCGCTTTCCCAACCGATTTCTTATTTAAGCTCTTCTCGGATGCCCTATTCAGGAGCCTGGCTTTGAAGGGAGAGTCCCTTAGCGGTAGTATATTCAGTTTTTCCCCTTGAGGACGGGTGAATCACCGTGAGTGAGCGAGGCACCAGGATGTACTGAATCATTGACAGGCTGGACAGTCAGCTGACTGATACTCGGGTTTCAGTATTTGTTGGATACAAACCAAACTTGAGAGAGAACTGAAGAACTGCAGACAAGCCGCTCACCTGACAGAGGCAAAGCCCAACCTGAACTTGAAGCCCGTTCTGCGGTCCCCCTTCATATAGCAGCACACTACCTAGGAAGGTGCTAAAGACTCATTGAAGTCAAAATGGGACTTAAGCATGTGCTTAAAATTAACCCTGAGAAGTTAGGCACGTGCTTGAAAGGAAGGATGGCCTAGTGGTTAGGGTGCCAGCCTGGGGTTCAAGGGACCCAAGTTCCCTGTTCTACCAGAGACCCTGTGACACTGGGAAAATCACTTAGTGTGTCTGTGCCTAAGTTCCCCATCTGTAAAGTGGGGATAGTTGCACTACTTCCCGTGTACATTAAAGATTGGGAGGCACTCAAATACTGCAGTAATGGGGGAGCATATAAGGATCTTAGAGTCAGGGCCAGAGCTGCGAACTCCCCTCAGCGCCGCTCTCATGCCGTAAGCAGTTGGTAAATTAAATGCTCTGTTTTAATTTTCAGAGGCGGATCCTAGATGGAAGCCTGGGCTTTGCTGCTGGGGTAAGTACAGCGCCCACTGGGACATCCTAATTCTGCTCATCCTCTGCTGCACGTACTCTCCTAAGCCACCCCCAGGCCTCATCTGGCTGTGTCATCACATGGACGTTTTGTGTGTGTGTCGAGTTCTAATTAGGGCTACGGGAGGCAGGGGAGGAATCTGGTAAAGCAGTGGTTCCAAGCTTTAGCAACCCGAGGACCCCCATTTTGATTTAAAAAAATTTGCGGACCCCCAAACTCCCTGCTCAGCCACAGGCCCCGCCCTCACCCCTTCCCCAAAGGCCTTGCCCCTACCCCACCTCTTCTTCCCCCGTTCCACCTTTGCCCCTCCTCTTCCCCACCTCTTTCTGCCCCCTCCCCCAAGTGTGCCGTGTCCCCACCCCTCTCCCTCCCTCCCAGTGCCTCCTGCATGCTGGGGAACCGAGGGTACTCCAGGGGGTCTGCTGGCCCCGCTGATCAACTCCTCCCCCTCCCTCCCAGCACCTCCTGCACACCGGGGATCAGCTGTTCAGCGGCGTGCAGGAGGCACTGGGAGGGAGGGGGAGAAGCGGGGACGGGACACGCTCAGGGGAGGGGGCGGAATCATATCAGCAGGGCCGGTGGCCCCAGACCAACTCCTCCCCCTCCCTCCCAGTGCCTCCTGCACACTGGGGAACAGGTGTTCACTGGCATGCAGGAGGCACTGAGAAGGAGGGGCGGGGAGTTGATCAGCGGGGCTGGCGGACTCCCTGGAGTGGGGTGTGTGGACCCGTTTGAGAAATACCGTGGTACAGCACGGTTAAAGTCCTGTCCCAGGTCAGTGCCTCCTAGGGGAGGTTGGAGGTAGTGCAGCGTGGGCAGATGCAGGTGTCTGTCTGGCCCAAAGCAGGATTTTTCACTGTGGTGGGTGTGGCCTTCACATTCAGTGCTGCTTGTCTTGATTTTCTGAATTGTGCCCCTCGCAGCTTCTTTCTGTGGCTAGGAGGAGCGAAAGAACCCGCATCCTGCGGAGACTGGCACACCTGCCTAACTTGGCGTCTGAGTATCCCAGTGAGCTCAAGTGCTTGAAGTCCTCATGGGGGAGCAGGGGGGAGTTGAGCCTTTACATGATTCAGGCCTAAATCAACAGCCTCATGTAAACAGAATGCTTATTATGAGACTGTGTGTTCCTGCAAGGCACACGGTCATTCAGGGGACGTGTTGAAGAGCTGGCTTCAACTGCATCAGGGCGGGCTGGTGGAAAACCTCCGGAGGATTCGGGTGAGCTTGGTATCTTGTATTCTGAATTGGGAAATCACTGGCTTGTCTTCTAGGAGCTGGAATGTACGTGAGCAGCTGAGCCACCAATGTAGAAATGTCTCTGGCTCTTGGTGCTTAGAGGAAACTGCTGGCCATTTCCCACTTCCTTTGCCCAGCTTGCAAGGTACATGTGGCGATGGGGAGAAGCCCCGGAGGAACACTTTGGCTCCTGGCCCTGACGTCTGGTGCAGGAAAGGAGGTCAAGATGTTCGGTTGCAGTGCATTGTGGGGGTGAAAGTGTTACTTTTTCAAGTCTGGCTCTGTGGCCACCCAGCACCGGGCACCATGTCTTGTGTAGTTGTCTCCCAGCATGCTTTGGGGTCCGTGTTCCTGGCCAGTGGCGTAATAGGGTGGCAGGTAGCTAGAGTTTTGGCTTAATTCAGACCTTCCTGGCATGTCCCTTTCAACCACGCCTCTGTATCACTGTTCTAATCAGGCCTGTGTGGCTGAATGATCGCTAAATGACTCTGCAAAACATACAGATCCTGGTTGGTTGTGTATCCTGTATGTGTCAGCAACTCCTGGAGCACAGCAAATGCCCATCTGTGCTCGAGGCAAACTGGAAGCCCATTCACCTGTCAGCAGTGGATTTCTGGCTGTTTTGTTTTTTCGGCAGCAGTTAATCACATTGCTAACAGCTAAAACTACCCGAGGAAGCTCCGGTTGCTGGCCCGGCCCTCTCGGTGGAGCGTGCTGCACAAAGAAAGAAAACCAGTTCCAAATTGTCCAGGCTTCCGGATGGCATTAGTGGGCCTGAATTGCCAAAGTGCCATACAGGGCAGGGTTGGGTTTAATTTGCTGCTTGCCTGCGCTGAGCTGTGCTGCTCTGTTGGACTGAGGTTTCCAAACTGTGCTTGCTGGTGGTCTGCGGCCAGCCAGACCCCGCATTTCCCGCTGGTAAATCACGCTGAGCGCGGCTGGAAATCCACGAGGTGCTTTCCTGCTATTGCTGCTCTAGGTTGCTAGTTTCGGCAGTCCCACAGCCTCTTGGTGGCAGCTGCAGCAGTGGAGCCGGCTGCCGGATTTCCCTCCCGTCTTAAAATGTGGCCAACTCTGCAGAAGTCTGAGAGCCGCGGCAGCAGGACATTAACCCCCTGAAAGCATTTTTATGCAAGTGTAGTGGGGGTGGGGGAATGGCTGGTCTGCTTAATGTCTTTTATCAGAGATGAGATCCTCACATCTCTCAATATTCCTGCGTCCTGATGAGCCGTTGGCTACAGCAGCGTTGTCTCCTCCGTGTGTCTGCCTCTCCAGCTGTCGCGCTTGGTCTCTTGTACCCTTCTGGGTTTGTTAACGGCTGCATTGCCTATTGGCCACCTCTTGCCCCATCTCCCAGCCTGTGAACCCCTCCCCGCTTTTCCTGGGCGATAATGGGACCTCCCTGTAGCAACTGCAGCAATTTACTTGGATGGGGAAGTGTCAAATGTAATGTTAGCGCCCCTCAGATGAGTCTTAGCAGTTGGGAACGAGGAGGAGAGCCAGCGCTGTGTGTGTCTCCAGCCAGCTCCCCGCGGCTGCATGTGAAGAATGGCTGCGGCAGGAGATGGATGCGCAGGGTTATTTTTGTGGTCATTGTCCGTCTGAGTGGGATAGAATGGCTGGGCTAACATTGGTTGCGTTGCCTTTGTTCTTCAAAGGTGGCATCTGAGATTTCTTCTCCCTTCTTGGGACAGGGAGTGTCTCTTTGTTGAGTGTTTGTACAGCACCTAGCACGCTGGGGTCCTGGTCCGTGACCGGGGCGCCTTTGGGTTTCAGTAATAGAAATAATACTCTTCGAAGGGTCTCGTATTGCAGCAATCCTCTCTCTGGGGATGGCAGGGGTAGTCGCTCGAGAGCAGTGTCCCGTTCTCTAACTCTGCCCCCAGCCTTTCTGCTCGCCCTCTGAGCTGAATCTTATGCGTCATGTTTTTCTCCTATGAAAACATGACGCACCCAGGTGTAGCATACACAGGTGCTGGGCGCGTCCTCCTTGGGATCTGCTGATGCGTCTCAATCCCTGAGCCCCGGCACCTTCTGCTCTTCCGGTGCTGCGCTCTTGGCAGGTCAGACAGTGGGTCTCCGTCCTGATCTCCGGATTACCCTCAGTCCAGCCCTGGCCCTACCCAGCTCTGCTGATGCTGTTCAGCCCGAGTTACTGAACCCCTTCCCTGCAGCAGTTCCTTCTGCTTTAGCCTGGGGATCCGCCAGAGCTGTCTTGGCCTTGATGTTTCTGTTCCCAGACTAAACGCTTTCCCGGTGCTAACTGTCAGACTCACCAGACGTGACCTAAGCAAATGCCCACCTGCAGCTAGGCTGAGAGGCCTGTTCTCCTGTCACCGCATGAACTGAACGGGGGTCCCGTTGCCTTAGGGGTGCGGCATCCAGTTCTTTCTTCTGTCACGTGTACCAAATTCACCAGCCATAGTGGTTAAATAGATGCTGAAGAAACAGAGTTGCTGCCAGCAGCCTCCTGATGTGAGACTGCTGAGCATTGCCTTCAAATGTTGCTGTGGTGTTTATTTAAAGCGTCATGGGTTCAGTGACTTGCTATTGCGTCCACGTGCTTGGCATTAGCCGCGTCGGCCAGACTGCCCAATGCTGGGATAGGCACAAGTTGGGGCCCGTCTCCTAATCTCGTAGCTCTGTAGAATGGAACTGGCAGCCACGGGATGATGGTTGGGTGGCTGCTGTTTGTCAGCGTCTCTGGCAATTATGGAAAGACTCATGGGAGGACCGGCAACGTACACTGGTCATGAGGTAGCCTCCCGGCAGCGCCGGAGATCGTTTCCGATCAGATGAAACGCGCAAGGAATGTGCTGCCTGTTTTGTCTTTGCTAGTGGGCAGGTCCGGCGCAACCCATTAGGCGACCTAGGCAGTCGCCGAGGGTGCTACAATTTGGGGGGCGGCGACCGCGGCGGTATTTCGAGGGCGGGACCTTCCGCCGCCTCTGTGGAGGGCGGCATTTCGGGGCAGGACCTTCTGCCGCCTAGGGCGGTAGAAAAGCTGGCGGCGTTCCTGCTAGTGGGCTGGCTAGTCGGTTATCACCATGAGGGGTTTGTCCGTGATGGGTGGAATCTGACCTCGAGATTCGGACTGGACTGGGTATAGCCATTTTAGAAACCAAGCAGGATGCTTGCTATTGGTCAACGTAGCATTTGCCACTCTGGATCTGTGTCGGCTGCTACCCTGATACTGAGAGAGGTCTGTCCCAGATGCTTCAGAGGAAGGTGCGAAACACCGTGTAGACAGCTGCAGAGTAACCTGTCCATGGGTAGAGCTCTCCCAGGATGGGGGCGGTGTGTATGCTGGCACTCCATGGAGGCTGTAGGGCAGTGGTTCTCAGACTTTTTGTACTGGCGACCCCATTCACACAGCAAACCTCGGCGTGCGACTCCCCCTTAGGAAATAAAAACACATTTATATTTAAAAGTGATATTTGTATGTTAATCTCTTTTCGCAGCAGACTTACTAGCTGGGAGGAATGTACTCGGGACCCCCACGTAATAACCTCACGACCCCCAGTTTGAGAGCCCCTCCTGTAAAAGGCAGTGGTGTGGCTAACGCC
This sequence comes from Malaclemys terrapin pileata, assembly GCF_027887155.1. NCBI lineage: Eukaryota > Metazoa > Chordata > Testudines > Emydidae > Malaclemys > Malaclemys terrapin. Next base: position 3,849,546 of record NC_071517.1, read on the forward strand.
CCAAATGCTGTGATGGAAACGTATTCCTTAATGTCTGTGTATACCTGTTCCTGCAAAATCTGTGTCGGATGGCTGTATTTGTCTGGTAAACGAGCAAAATAACTTGCTCCCAAGGCTGTTCTGAGCCCAGCTTCCCAGACACTTCTAGTGTTGTACAGCTGTTTATTGCTTGAGATGGTTTTGTGGCACGGCGCCCCTGGGCGATAGGATTCGCTTGCATTTTAGTGTGGATTCCCCCCCCACACACACCCACACACACACAGCTGGCTCCTGAAGAACAGGAGACTGGTCTGAGCAGCTCTGGAGCGGTTCCCTAGACAGCATAGCTGATGGGAGTTGGAGTGTCTGCTGGAGTTGCCTTTAGTTTTGGATGGGTGGAGGTCCTGTGTTTGGTGCGGGATGCTGTTCCGAGTTCGCCACTCTCGGGAGAAGTTGGGGGGCAGAGTGGCATGGTCCATGGAGCTGGGATCTTGGGCGCTGGCGGGTAGTAATGTCCTGCCCCAGCTAGCACCTTCTGTTTGAGGATCTGAAAGTGCTTTATATGCATTAATAAACTAAGCCTCTCAAGTATTCGTTCTCCCCATTATGCAGATGGGAAAACTGAGTCACAGAGGTCTTGGGTTACATACTCACAGTCGCACAGGGAGTCTGTGGCAGAGCCGGGGATGGGACTGTTTCCTGCCTCCTAGTCCTACCTTTATACCTTTCTGTATAAAAACAGCTGCTCGTGTGGCTTCCTGGACCTAGACGCTGCAAAATGAGAGCAAAGTGGTGCTGAGGGTGCGGTGAGCATGAGACCAGCTGCCTTCTGAGATGCATCCAGCAGTTATAAATCAGCTGTGAGTTACCGGGGGCATTCTTTTGAATCCCTAATGACACGACACTCTAACCTTTCCGAATCAGTTAGAAACTTCCCGCGGACCTCCCCTCTTTGTGTCGGCGTCAAGCTTGGGCAAGAATAATTAATCTTCCTCTTTTGGAAAATCGCCATCTCCTGCGACTCAGCATGCTGTGCGAAGGGCTTTGAAATGAGTATTAGCTGAGCACCAGGTGGCTTGCGTGGAACCTAGAGAGAAACGAATTGGCTGGAAGCCGGACTGAATTCCACTGTGCTGCTTGTTAATAAGCCAGGCTGTGAATTCTTCATTGCAAATCGAGAATGCCACAAGCTTTGTGGTATGCGGACTAGCTGGAGCAAGACTGGCTATTCACTGCTCCTATCCAGTCTCGACCTGCTTCGTTAAGTGACTAGAGGAGCAATACAAAAAGAGATTAATTTGCAAGCGTCCTTGAGTGGTTTCCTTCCTATTAAAAAATAGGATGGGAAAATAGACGATTAAAAAAAAAAGCCGTGCGTAGAGAATTGTGCTGTTTCTTAATCCCCCCCCCTCCCCCTCCTTAAAAGCTGTTTCTTCAGGTTGCGGTTACTGTGACACTGCCACGATCTTGGGTTATTTTGATTGTTCAGTATGTTTCTGTTAAACCCTTGTTTCTCCCTTTGATGGCGAATATGTAGTCCGTGTCTCTTGCAGCCAAGGCAGAGAGGAAGTCTGTTTTGCTTCTTGTTATATACAAAGCCTCTTCCACAGAAAATGTTTGCACATTCAAAAGCAATGAGCGGCGGGCTGTGATTGAGCAAGCAACCCTACAATAACAAACCGGCGGGACCAGCCCTATTGCTCACAATCAACCCCGATAGAAATCGCTTTACCAACAGGCCAGTGTTTGTTCCTTTAGTCAGACTAGTTGCTCCTGCTTTGCTGGGTTTTCTGCTAGCTCCGCTCTAATCTTGGCTCCCTGGCATGCCCTGGGGTTAAATCCATGGGAAATAACGTGATGGAGCGTCATAGGGTGATTGCACTACAGTACCCAGCCAGTGTGTATGTGCAAACCTCTTCTGCGCACAGACCTATACCAGGGACTGGGAGAAGAGATTTCTGCGTCCATAAGGATGGAAGAGCTAGAGGACGCCTCTCTACAGAGATGCAGATTAGATGCTGACCTTGATTTTTCTGTGCTAAAGCAACCTGATGCGTGAAGTGCTGAAAATTGCTTTGAGCTTTGGCCTCCACTGCATTTTGTTCAGTGGATGGAGGGAAGAGAGGCAGAAGTTAGCTTTTCTTTCTTTCTCTCTGTTTTGCCTTCAGACACCCTCAGTCTCTGGGTTTTGAAGTGAAGATTTGGATCGGAGGATCCAAATTTGGTGCAGATAACTCAAATTCTCGATAACGGTCCATTACTTTGTCTTGTCTTTTTGGCCTTGCATTGCCAGCTTTTCAATGCTATAATAATTTCCGGTCCTCTTGGTTCATGTCACTGGTCTTTTGGTTCAGAGGAACGCTTCTAGACTGGTCTTGGTCCGTATGTAGCTTCGGCCCAGTGGAACTTTCAGTCCTGGCAGGAGTAGAGCCCGAGTCCGTTGCTCTTTTGAAGAACACAAAGTACATGATCTAAACGGCGGCAAATGGCTCGTGATTTTTGGGTGCTTGACTTGGGACATCTACAGAGGACTGTTTCCGAAGGAGGGTGCTGGGCACTTCCTGAAAATCAGGCCCCTTTTTAAGATGTTTCGAATTGAGCACCCAAAATCACTAGTGAGTCACTCTTGAAAACATATGCCTGTGCTTCCCAGAGGGCAGCTCACGGTCTTCTGAGTGGAACATCATGCTTGAGGTGTTCTTGCCCGTTCTAGCTGGGATTTTGTGTTTTACCTTTGGTCCCGGCAGGGGGGCTGGAACAACTTGTATAGTGGGGGTGCTGAGAGCCATTGAACCAAACTGTAAACCCCGTGTATGATGGAAACCGCTTCAAGCCAGGGGGTGGAACGAGTACCCCTTGTTTCAGCACCTATGAGCCCTGGAACGTCTTAAACGAAGCTTCAGTACAAGATTTGGTTATTGTATCAACGCCCCTCTGAAAGGAGAACGGCAGCCTGGGACTTGAGAAGCCAGGGTTCAATTCCCTGCTCTGCCACAAACATCCTGTCTGACCTTGGTCAAGTTACTTAGTCTGTCTGTCTCAATTCCTCACCTGCAAACTGGGGATAATAGCACTGCCCTGCCTCTCAGGAGGGTTGTGTGTACTGAAGACTGAGGTGGTTAGTTACCGTGGTGATAGGGTCTTAATAATCTGGAGGTGGGCATCTGATGTGGGATCCAGACATCATGTGCTCCGAGGGCGTGAGTCTGAGAAGTGCTGTCTATTCCCACTGAAGTTTATCATACCTAAACGCACAGTCAGCTTCCCAGGGGGCCTGATGTTCCATCGTCCCTCACTGCATTAGCGTTCAGTTCACGGCCCTTGGAAAAGGGGAGAGCTTTAAACAGCGTCTGGCTTGTCCGGCGTTGAATCTTCCCTTTCAGGGCCAGATAAAACCGGGTTGGGAACATGCAAAGCTGAGATGCCTTCCCAAGCGCGAGGCCCATTCTTAGTATCGGCACCTTAATGAGGCAAAGTTTCTTCGTGCTGAAAAGTTTGGCCGATAAAATGTTCTCTTGAGTGTCTCCCTCCACCCCACACATTTTCTTCTGCTGGAGATCTCCCTTCTCCCTCCCTTGCAAGACTTGTGGCTCTAATCTGGTACATCATTAAAATTGCCGCTGCCGATGAAACCCTGGCAAAAGCCTGCGTTCTGGTCTTGCGTCAGCCCTGTGGTTTGGTGACAACGTACCGTGCTGCTGCTTAGCAACAGATTGTCTTCGCTCCGAAAATGGGGGGGTGTTTTTTACAGTGCATCGAGATAGCTAATGTGATGGAAAATCCTGCTGCAGACAAGGCACGGAGGACTGCTTTTAACTTGGTATCGAGTGTCAAGGGTAACCCCGTGTGCAGTCACCTGGGTTTTACTTTGGCTAGCTACACCAAGGTGGGAACGACGGCGTCTTGTCTCCGGCGCATGGGAGACCTCTCAATGTACAATGCACTTCTCGTTTGGGATCTCCTGGTCGCTGTGCTGGCACCGTGAAATCGCAGGGGGCCCCCCCGGCATGGTGACTGTTACTTGTCCCTGATGACAAAGTGAAAGCCAAAGTGAAACTCAAGGTCCCATTAGTGAGGACCCTGGAATTGAGCTTTGGAGGGGGCTGCCATGGGACAAATGCCACCACCGGTGCTGACAAGAACAGGTGTGTTCTCCCTGGCAGGGAGGTTTGCATTACCATAGAGTGGTCCTTCTCTGACAGATTGTTGTGCCCAGTCTTTGGCTAGATGGAAGCTCCTGGTGCTAAGAAAGGATGGTCTAGTGGTTAGGGCGCTAGCCTAAGAATTGGGAGACCTGAATTCAATTCCCAGTCTGCCACAGACTGTCTTTGTGGCCTTGGGTGAGTCACTTGGTTGCTCTGTGCCTCAGTTTCCCCATATGTAAAAGGGAACTAGTCCCAACCTCCCGAGGGTGTTGTGAGGATAAACACACTAAACATTGCGAGATGCTCCAATAGCATTTTAATGGGGGCCATAGAAGTACCCAGGAAATAATAGGCAGGGGAAGGTTCGTTTCCCTGGTTAAAATTGGTGCATGGCACAGCCACCATGTGAGTCTGGCTCTGGGAAGCCCCGTCTTTGCTAGGGAAGGCTGGTGCACACCTGCTGCATTGAGTTATTGAGCTAGCACATTAAAACAAATCCACTCTCTGGCTTTGTTTGCTGCTCGTTCTCAGGCTGGCAAGAGATGCTGCCATCTCTGGTTACTGTGACACATTCAGCAAAGGTGTCTGGGCTGCCAGAGACCTCTTTGTATTAAAATGCCCAGCTTCCTTTCCTGCCACTCTTCATGCTCTCCCTTCCCTTCTCTTCCTCCTCGGGTTCAGAGCAGCCGGCGGATTCATGGACATCATTCCGTCTTGGCTCCGGAGCATTCAGCATCTTGTAATTAACATCTCCAAATTAATGCTGTTTCCGAGGCATTCTAAAGCCATGCATGAGCGTACAAGGGCCAAACTCTGCTTTTAGGTGCATGCCCAGCTCCCATTGCATGTCTCAGCGCACCCTGTATGTTTGGATTGCTGAAGATCAGCTGAGCGTCTGGTTCTGTCTCTGTCTGGGCCCTGGCTAGCTGTAGTTCCAATGGTAGCCAGTCACTTAGAATTGTGTGGTGGGGCGGGGAAGGGAGGGAAGGGGGGTGGTTGTTTTTTTTCTTTTCACTCCCTTTGTACTAGCCCATTGGTGCCTCTTGGGTTTCTTTCAGTTGGACATTGCGTTGGATGGGAACTCCCACTGGCATGTCTGATCGATCCCGAGGCAATGTCTTGTGGAGTGGGTGGAGCCACAGAGCAGGGAAATAGGAGTCGGTTTTATTTGTGCCTCTGCCATAGACTTGCTCGGTGACCTTGGGCAAGTCACTTCACTTGGCTTTGTCTTGTTTTTTCCCTGTCTGCCGAGCGGGGCTAAGACTTCCCATCTCATAAGGGCGTGTTGGGGTTGGAGGCTCGAATGCTTGCTTTGAGCGACTGGTATGAAAGGCGCTCTAGAAGCCGGAGGGTCAGCTGGGTGGGTGACCAAGCTGGCCATACTCATAGCAGGGATGAGGGCTTCCTAACCAGAACCTCCCCAAGGGATGTGCTGGGAATAGAGGAGCAATACCCTCTCCGATCCCAGCAACAGAGGTTACGCAGTGACTCTGACCAGGTGTTTCCCTCTGGCTCCTCTCCACTGGGGGCAGCAGTGATGGGAGCAGGAGTGCAATCAGGGCCCTGGTAATCATCCCTGTACCTACCCATGCTCAGACCAGGTCTGCATGCTCTAGTGCTAGAACGTCCGCTCGTACAAACGCCGTACGAGAGACGGCCCCTGTCCCAAAGAGCTTGCAGCAGAGAAAGGAAGTGTCCCTTATCCCCATTCTGCAGATGGGGTATTTGAGGCCTGGAGAGATGAAGTGACTTATCCAAGGTCACAAGTGGGCTCTGTAGTGGAGCAGGGAACTGAACCCTGGTCTCTTTAGTTTCCATCCTCCCTACCATTGTCTGCCTGCTCTCTATAAACACCAGGGAGGGCGAGGAGTTATTTACATTAAGGGCCAATGTTGGCACAAGACCCAAGGGATATAAACTGGCCATCAGTATGTTTAGGCTGGAAATTAGGCAAAGGTTTCTCACCATCAGAGGAAGCTTTGGAACAGCAGTGGGGGCAAAAAACCTAACTTGTCTCAAGACTGAATTTAATAGGTTTATGGAGGGGATGGTACTATGAGACGGCCTATAATGGCCTATGCGGCCTCTCCATGACTGCCATTAGCAAATATCTCCAAGGTCTGGAGGTGGGACCCTAGATGGGGAGGGCTCTGAGCTACTACGGAGAATTGTTTCCTGGAGGTTGGGCTGGTGGGTCTTGTCCTCGTGTTCAGGATTTCACTGATCACCAGGGCTGGGAAGGAATTTCCCCCCCAGGTCAGGCTGGCAGAGGGGTTTTCACCTTCCCCTGCAGTGTGGGGCATAGGTCACTAGCTGGTTAGAACTAGAGTAAATGGAGAGTCTGTAACTTGAAGTGTTTAAATCAAGATGTGAGGACTTCAGTAACTCAGCCAGAGGTATTCGGCCGATTACAGGAGTGGATGGGTGAGGTTCTGTCGTTTGCAGCCTAGATGATCGTGATGCTCACTTCTGGACACACAGTCTGAGCTAGGAAAGAAGCAAAGTGTGACGGCCCTGGGCTGAACTCAGCCCTTCCAGCAGAAGGGAAAATAAACCCGATAAATGTCTGAATTCTGGGGAAAGCAGATGAGCATTGTATTTCGAGTGCAGGATACCAAACCTGCTGCCTGGATGTAGCGCTTAACTAGGAAAAGATTATATTTGCTGGTTAGTGGGACGTTCTCATGAATAGGCAGGGGGTCGGAGTTTGACAATTACAAGGGCTGGCAATTGGGTATCGCATTCTTAATATGATCGGCTCTCTGGGTGTCAATTCTAATCTTTGAGTTAACTTGTGAGCATCTTGCATGAGTGGCTTAAAATGATCGCGGTCAGACAGCCACGGATGCTTTTCTTTTTTTTTTTTTATTCCCCTCTCCCCTCGTGTTGTCACTTAACGTATTGGGTCAAATCCTCTAGTCCTTGGGCAAACGCCATTGATTTCTGTAGTTAGGTGAGCGTCCGCCATACACACCAGTGACTTCATTGGATTGGCTGCAGCTGTAGATCAGCGTAACTAAGATAATCTCGTGCGTCTGCTCTGAGGTGCAGTGGAAGCTTCGCCTGAGTGAGGACTGCAAGATGGAGCTGATCTGGTTATTGTTTTCCCACACTAGCTATTTGCAAAGATCAGGTGAGGTTTAGGTAGCTCTGTCCAGGTGCTTTGCACTCAGATAACTGAGGTGCTGCTGTAGGACCACCTTTGCCATACCACGACCCTATGTTCTAGCAGAAAAAAGTGTTGGGATTCCAGTCCCATGTACCCATAACAAAAGGTTGGGAAGGGAGGATAGAGGATAGGGTGCCCCCAGGCAGGGAATCCATGTAGGAGGTACATCTGGCGTAGGAGAGACAGAAGATGATCATTTATTTGTGGACCAGGACCCCTCTGTGCTGGGCATTGTACATAAACAGCACAAAGATAGTCAGTCCCTGCTCCAAGGCACACTACAATCTAGATTTTCCTTCCGAGCAAGTAGTGCCAGTTGTTGGAAATCCAGCTCGGCGTCTTTGTTTAGGGGTGCAGAGATAGCAGGAAGCAGTGTAATGTCTATCCCTGGAGCCTGGTCCTGCCTATGTTGACGCTAGTAGAAGTTTGACCATTGTCTTGAGTGTCAGCAAGATCGGAGATTGGGGACAGGAATGCGCAGAAACTGACCCGTTCTTTTCCTTGGAGAAACAATGTTTTCCCTTAAAGTGACGATGTGATTCCACTGAGCTTTTCCCTCGGCTCGTGTTACAGTCTTCCCTTTTTTAGTTTTGGTTTTTAAAGCGGTTTTAAAGAGTATTCAATGACAGCTGTGGTTGTCTAGTGTAGCAGCCCATTTTCTTACCAAGTGTGGGAAGTTAAGACTACAAGATACCCTGGAGGGCTGGGGTCTAAAGCTTCTCTTAAAAAGACACTTCACGTGTCCCAGTGGCTCAGTGCATGCTTCTTTGCCATAGGCAGATGCTCAGGCCATAAGTATAAGGAAGGTGGATTCATTCTCTTCTGCTTGCTGACGGCTCTTGTACACAGGCTTGCAAACTTCACAGGCTTTAAGGCATCTCCAGTTCATTGACCACTTCACTCTGTATTTTCCTAGCAGAAGAAACGGGAAGCGATGCCCGGTTGGGTCCTTGCTTGTGAAAGGTTATCTTGCAGCCTCTTTCCTGGTGCTCTGTTCAGGCCAGTTGCATACTGAACAATGAGCCTCTCATGACTTCCCCCAACAGAGTAGATCTTGCTGTTAGGAAGTTTTCCTTTGATGAATTTCATCCTCTCATCCCCGGGGCCACTAAACCATCTCCTCTCTGACAGAGCACCCATCCCTGGTGAAAAGAGGTTAAAAATGGCCATTGTGGATTGATCAAGAACAAATCATGCTAATCCAACCTAATTCCCTTCTCTGACAAAGGTTACTGGCCTAGTGGATGGGGGGAAGCACTAGATGTGATATATTGTGATTTTTTAGTAGGGCTTTTGACACAGTCCCACATGACAGTCTCATAAGCAAATAGGGAATTGTGGTCTAGATGAAATTACTATAAGGTGGATACACAACTGGTTGAAAGACTGTACTCAGAGTAGTTATCAGTGGTTTGCTGTCAAACTGGGAGAGATGTACGTAGTGGTGTCCCACATGGGTCAGTCCTGGCTTTGGTACTAGTCAGTTTTCTTTGTTCATGATTTAGATAATGGAGTGGCGAGTGTACTTATAAAATTTGCAGATGACCCCAAGCTGGTGTCAGGATTAGAATTCAAAATGACCTTGACAAATTAGAGAATTGGTCTGAATTCAGCAAGATGAAATTCAGGAAAGACCAGGGCAAAGGACTACACTTAGGAAGGAAAAATCAAATGCACAGCTGCAAAATGGGGAATAACTGGCTATGTGGTAGTACTGTGGAGAAGGATCTGGGTTTGTAGTGGATCACAGGTTGAATATTGAATTGAACGTGATGCAATTGCAGAAAAGTCTAGTAGGATTCTGAGGTGTATTAACAGGAGTGTCGTCTAAGACGCAGGAGATAATTCTTGCTGTATTTGGCACTGGAGTACCGTCTCCAATTCTAGGAAAGATGTGGACAAACTGGAGAGAGGGTCCAGAGGAGCACAACAAAAAACGATAAATGGTTTAGAAAATGTGACCTATAAGGAAAGGTTAAAAACACTGAGCATGTTTAGTCTTGAGAAAAGAAGATGGCGGGAATGGGACCTGATAAGTCTTCAAATATGTTGAGAGCTATTCCAAAGAGGACTGTGGTCAATTATTCCATGTCCACTGAAGGTAGGACAAGAAGTAATGGGCTTAAATTGTGGCAAGAGAGATTTAGGTGAGATATTAGGAAAAAATGTCTAACTCGAAGGGTAGTTAAGTTCTGGAACAGGCTTCCAAGGGAGGTGTTGGTATTCACATTATTGGAGGTTTTTAAGAACAGGTTGAACAAACCCTGTGAGGGATAGTCTAGGTTTGCCTGGCCCTGCCTCAGCGGAGGGGGCTAGACTGGATGACCCTCTCCAAGTCCTTTCCAGCCCTGTGTTTCTATAACTTCAGCCTCTGCTTCTCCCTGTTTTTTGTTCAAGGGAGGGTCTAGAAAAGTGCCCACTTGGGTGCTGGGAGAAGGCCTGGCTCCAGAAGATTGGTTTGATCCCAAGCTGAGGAAACTTTTCTGTTAATTCTTAAGCGTTTTTCTTAGCTGATATTTTTCTCAGGCCTCAGACTGATTTTACTTTTTAAAAAAAGAACTAATTTTGTTTCGTGGCAAATGAGAAGACTCCCGGTGGAGTCTGTCACAAATGAGTTTCCTTCCATAGCTGAATGGCTCCAAAAGCAAGTACTGTAGATCGTTGGGGGCTGAGGGGACGCCAAACCTGCTGAAGGCTCTTAATGGGGCTGATTATTTTTGATTAATCCAGCCCGGTACATCTAACACCCGAGGGAGTGGGAGGGGGGAGAGGAGAGGAGAGGAAATGAAATGAATAAATTGATGAAGTCTGTATTTCTGCTGCATATTGGATGTGTATTTGAGGATCTGATATTTCCTTTCTTGCTTAACTATAATCTGGGGAATGGATTTCTCTGCTACTTTAATAAAGCTTTTATGGGCCAAATGTAGACCGGGGACTGGCATCTCCACCTGGCACAACAGTGGCCAGGGAAGGCGTCCTGGGGCAGAATGGATCCATTGCAGAGGAGTGTGTAGGAAATCTTCTTGCAGCTGTTCGCACTGACCCCGTTATCTTGCTGCTTAAGCTGATGCCAAAGCACCTGCAGAATTCCGTGCGGTCTCGTTTATGAATCCCACCAAGCCCTACGTTCCCTGTGGTTGGAGTTCAAGGCTGCCCATTGGTGGTTCTAGGATATGGATGAAGAGATGTGCATTGTGCTGGTGGAAGGAAAGTAGTTGAGGTTAGGGGAAGGGAACAGCCAAGTGGCACCTAAATGGGGTGATGAAATGACTTGACTTCTGCTATCTCCTCACTTGTTACCATTTGCATTGGTGTGATCAGTACTTTTAGCAAGGAGTTAACTTGTGCGCGTATGTGAGTACACACAGAATTCCTTTATCCAGGAAGCTGCATAGAGGATCTGGGTGGGTTTCAAACCCACTGTCCTGTGGTCATTTTGATCCTGCACTAACAGGAGGAGGTCTGTGCATCAAGCCTAAAACTATTCCATACTCTCTTGACTTCATTATGGACTAACCCTAAAGAGATTCAGGGCATCCCGGCAGATCAGTGCAGTATCTAGTGTCCCCGCTCCCTCAAGCCTGTGTATGTCTCTCCCTTCTACCCCTGCCCGCTCAGCTGGTCTGTTTATAAGCAGCCACAGAAACAAAAATATCCTAGGGGAACTGGTGTCTTAGCGATTCCCCTTCGCTGCAGTGGTGCGGCTGGTGGCTAGATGGAGGAGGTTGGAGCACTTGGCCGAAGGGAAGTCTTCTGTCCAAAGTGAATCTGCCTTCAAAGACACAACCAATCGAACAAAGAAATCTGGGACAGTTGTTTCCCTTCCCTCTCTAGCTGACAAAGGCTGTTGGATCCTTTGACTACTGTATTGATTGTGACCAGAAATGTACCCTGGTCCTATAAATCTACAGTTGTTGTGCCTGCTCCGTTAGCCAGAATTCTCTGAACGGGGTGTTAATGGGATGCTATAAAGACTCGGCAGGTTATAGAAACCTCATGGGAGGATCCCAGTCCAAAGTTTTGTGCTGGGCCTTTGGGGACTTAGATGAGAGAGCTGACCTAGATTGGGTTCCGCTACCATTCTGAGGCTGAAGAAAGGGTGTGGGGGTGTGTGTGTGTGTGTAGGGGGATGAGTGGCGCATGCACAGTAGCTACAAGCTAGAACAACAAAATACTTCTCAACAAAACTGGAAAGCAGCCAGCACCGGCACTGGCCCTGCATCCTGTCTGCGCTTCCCAAAGCTCTCGCTGTTGATAGCGTTGGCCATACAGACGTGGCGATGGGGCAGCGACCCGGACAATATAACTGACTCCCTTCATCAACAGATCTTCAGTCTCTCTTCACGTTCTGTTAATTAGCAATCTCTACCTAGCGTTTGGAACCTCTGTGCCACCCTGGAATAGAGGGCAGCAGTGGAAACGTCCTCAACCCCGGTGTGGAGGGAACCGCTCTAGGAGTCAGTGGGGAGTTGTCCTCGTGTCTTGTCCTCCCCTTTGGAGCCAGCCTCTGGCTGAGATCAAGAAGAGCCGTGACCGAGACTGTCCGTTGGCTGGTGGGTTTGGCGTCTAGTTGCCATTTCGAGACCCCCTCCAAGCTCCTTTCACATAGGCCAGCCAGCAGTTGCCAGTTGATGAGAACACTTTGTCCTGAGGCTGGTTTCTAGGTAGGCTTTAAATACGATGCCCGTCACCGGGGTAACAGAGTGCATGGACACAAGTAAAACAGGAAGTGCCTGTGGACGTTGAGTGCCCACCTTGGGGCTGACTTTCAGAGGGGCGTGGACACCCACAGCTTGAGCTGAAGTCAGTAGGAGCTGTGTGGGTTGTGCCCTGGCCAGAGCAAGGAACGTGTATCGGTTGAGGCTCCTGGATTTGAAACAGTGAGCACGGGTTAGCTCTCTTTCAGAAGGAATGTAGATCTCTCTCATTGTTTTCTAACACTTCTTCTTTTTTCGGGGCCCCGGGGAGATGAGCCGAATTCTCCCTCGTGGCTGGTGTCATGCCATGTCATCTGGGAAACGCTGCAGAACAACTTGTTCTTTTTTCAGCAACAGGCGTGCTCAGCGTGGGGAGCTGAATGAACAAATGACTGCTTGGATTCCTGCCTTCCCCTTCCACCTGTCGACTCAGTACTGTTCTCTGGGGATGGAGGCTGGGGCGGGGTGGGGGTGGGTGCCGGATTGGATCCGCTCCCCTGCTCTTCTGGTAACTGATTTGCAGGGCTGGTAGAGAAAGTGCCATATAACTAACCCCGACCCCTCTTATTGGATTAGAGAGTCTCTCTCGGGTCACTGGAGCCCTGTGGATTTTGATCGATTTCCTGCCTGCCATGACGGTCAGCTTCAATGCATAACTGAAATCAACCCATCTTGTGTCTCCCATGTATCTGAGCGCCTCCCAATAAGTAATGCATTTATCCTTGCCACAGAGAGGCCTTGTTATCCTCACTTTCCAGATGGGGAACTGAGGTACAGAGAGACAAAGGGACTTGTCCGAGGTCACCCAGGACATCTGTGGGGGAGCAGCGACTTGCTCCTGTGGCAAGGGGTGGGTCCTGTATATTGCAAGAGGGATGCACCTCTCTCTCTGGATTGGGGTCCCTGTGTAGTGTTGTTTTTACAGCCCCAAGAAACTGAGCTTCACAGGAGGTCACTTTGGAGCGGGTGGAGCCCGTGTCGTGCACAGCGCTACGTTCTGTCCTCTGCTCGCGGTGTCTTGGAGAGGGCGATGTGGGAAGGCCCCATAACCCATGGAAGGAGGGCAGTGGAGGCTAAGCAACTTCCTGTGAGCTCAGGGGAGCCCATTTCTGAGCACCACGTGCTGGGGGCGGTTCTCCGGTGCCTTGGGGAGCAAGGCTGGAGTCCTGTTAGGGTGGAGCGGAAGACGCTGGTTCTGTGGTGCTTGCTGAGCCCAATGGGAATTTTGCCGCCAAAGCGAGCAAACGCTGACTGTCCCCCCTCCATGGGCTCTCACCTTCAGAAGTTGAGGGGTTCAGGGGGAGCCATTGGCAGTGCAGCTCCCCCAGGGGGGGGGCAGGGCAGCAAGAGGGGTCACGCCCTCATCAGTTGCCCCAGGATGGGGAGGGTTGGAACCCGACTTTCCCATAAATCTGGGCCCTTCCGTAGCCCTCAAATCTTGGCCTCTCAATTCAGCTGCAACGTCTTCTCTTCAAGGAGAGCCTGAGGTTCGTCTTTCCCCCTCCCATATGCTGTTCTGCGGAGGGCGTGTGCATGTCTGTCTGTCATTCAGGCTTTGGTGACACTGTGGGGTTGCTCTGTAGCTTTGCTCGAGGTGAAAATCCATTCTGCGCAAGTCTCCTGGAGGAAGCGGTTTCTTGAGGTTGGCTTGGCAACTGCTCATGGTTCCGAGCTGGTGACTGGACAGTCCTAGCGCATGTTGACTCTTTTGATAATCTGTCAAAATGCACGATGCTTGAATAGACTGAAATTAACTTTCCTTGCCTTTTTCTTAAAGCCTTCCCGCTATATTATTTAAAGACATAATCTTAGCTTGATTTAAGCCTGCGATTCCGGTTTTAGTAAAACCAAAGGTTTGCAAAACCTTAAAGCCAATGGAAGCCTCCCCCCCCCCCCAATACTTTAATACCAATGGAAATAAGGTTTCAGAGGGGTAGCAGTGTTAGTCTGTATCCGCAAAAACTAGGAGTCCTTGTGGCACCTTAGAGACTAACACATTTATTTGGGCGTGGGCTAAAATCTGATGAAGTGGGTTTTAGCTTATGCCCAAATAAATGTGTTAGTCTCTAATGGAAATAAGGTTTTTATGTGTGCTGGGAATCAAATACTGGCCTGTGGTGTCCATGTTCCAGACCCTGCGTTGCAAGTTAATGTCAGTGCTTAGGTACCTGGGTGATAGGAGCCGTGGGTAGATCTGAGAACTAGTAGGTGAAATTGACTCATCTGGTTTCAATCACTAACTGGTCACTTTTGGCATTTCAATCTGCATTAATGGTAGAAACACAGGAGAATGGTTTGGCCATTCGTTTTAATAACACAAGGTGTTGATTGTTAACACCCCAGGCTTGTGTTACTATGTTTAGTTCAACCTGATGGGGTCTCTTTAAAGCATCCCTGAATGTGCTTTGTGGTGAAAACAGGTGACACAGATGAGAAGACATTCATATTTTAGTGTGCTGTGCAGAGGCCTCTGTCTCTGGCATTCCCTGTCGTCACTAAGAACTGGTATGTGGATGGGATCCAGTCCTCCCCCTCCCCTCCCGCTGCTCCCCTCTGGGAAGGGTTATTACGGACGTGTTAATCCTCAGAAGGATGAGCCTAGCAAGTAAGTGTGCGCGCGTCAATTGTTTTCCTGCCTCACGGCTGGCTGGGTGAAAACTGATGGCTTTGCACCGCTCACGCTTAATCTCCTTCTCCTTTCTTCGTTGTACTTCAGTGACGGCTCTGTGCGGAAGTTGGCTCGACTCTCATCGGTCAGTCTGAGTGGTCGTGTCACACTTTTCACGTTGCCAAGTACGATGGCAAAAGCGACGGTGAATAGGCTGGAGCGTTTGTGGCTGGCGTGAACGGAAGCCTGCTAGGTGTGCGCCCTGGCAAGCCGCTGTGAGCACTGTTTCAGGGCCGGTGCTATCCAGAAAGCTGGAGGCAGCTGGGAGTTTGGACAGTAGCTAAGCGCTATTAGCAGAGGAGTGTATTAGCGGAACAGTGCGGGCGCTGTCTGTACAATGTGCACGCGCCCATTTATTTAACGTCTGGTGTGTCGTGAATCTGCTCACCAGTCTTAAGTGAGCAGAGGTCAGCACGGTGAATCCATGAAGGGGGTTTGCTCTTTTCCTCCCGCTAGAGGAGGGTTATTTAGTAACCTGGAGGGAAGTTTTTTGAGTGTGGGTTGTTGGAGCGAGGTGATTGGAGGGAGTTGGGGTTATTTGTGGGTGAGAGGCAGCGTGCTGGGAGTCTAACGAAACCCTTGGTGTTGAAGCAGAGGCAGTGCTGTCCAGTGGGCAGGGTACCTGATTGGGCATTAAGAGACCTGGCTTCTGTTCCCACCTCTGCACTGAGCTGTTGTGAGAATTAAAGCTGGTCACCCTCTGCCTCAGTCCCCCCCCCACCTTTGTCCTGTCTCTTTATTGCGTGTATGTACAGCACCCAGCGCATTAGGGTCCTGATCTCGATTGGGGGTAATCCCATAACCTGTATGAATTGGTTCTGTTCTCTGCCCCTTAGGTCATGTTAGCTGCTTCTTACTGGTCCCTGCTGGCCCCTGCCATTGAATTGGCTGAAGATTCTGGGGATTTCGGGGCTTTTGCATTCTTCCCGGTAGCTGTTGGCTTCACCCTGGGAGCAGCTTTTGTCTACTTGGCCGACCTCCTCCTCCCGTTGCTGGTAAGTAGCAGTCTGACTGTCTGCTGTCAGTGGCCTCGGGCTAGTCTCCCACCCTGTTTGCGTCCGGGACTGTGGGCCGCTGGAAGCCCGTTTCTAGCTGACTTGCACGTTACCGGATGCACGAGGGGGGTTACGTGTTGCTCTTGAACGCCTGCCTTTCACACGGCAGAGTAAAGTCTGGTCTCTGAGCGGGCAGCGCAGTGTATGTGCTGTCACCACCGCTGATTCCCCCCTCTTGCAGATTCCCTAGGTAGCAAATAGAGGTCTGCTGACCTAAATCGTGTGCTGTCTTAGGGGAGTGGCTCATAGACTCGTAGAAAGGTAGGGCTGGAAGGGACCTGGAGAAGTCACTAAGTCCGCCCTCTGTGCTGTGGCAGGACCAAGTAAACCTAGACCGTCCCTGTCAGGTGTTTGTCCAACCTGTTCTTAGACCCTCCAATGGCGGGGATTCCACAGCCTCCCTGGGGAAGGTTAGAAAGTTAGAAACTCCCTTATAATTGGAAGCTTTATCCTAATCTCTAGCCTAGCTCTCCCTGGCTGCAGATGAAGCCCATTACTGCTTGTGTGACCTTCAGTGGACACGGAGAACAATTGATCAGAGCCCTCTTTATAGCAGCCTTTCATATCTCTGAGAACTGTCAGGTCCCCTCCCCCTCCGTCTCCTTTTTGCAAGACTAAACAGGCCCCGTTTTTCTTACCCTTTCCTCCCGGCTGAGGTTTTCTAAATGTTTTACCGTTTTTGTTGCTGTCCTCTGGACTCTCGCCAGTTTGTCGACATCTTTGCCCAGACCTGGGTTCAGCACTGCCGCCGAGGCCTCCCCAGCACCCAGTAGAGTGGGACAGTTCCCTCCCACGTCGAACGTGCGGTGCTCCTGGATGGCCCTGTCCGGCAGCAGTGGGGATGTAAGTGCAGCTGGCTGCACTGGCCGTTGGCTTGGTTTAGGGTTGGGGCTTACCTCAGACTGTTCCCCATGGTATTTGGGGATCCCCATGATAGATTTTGCATGGCTTCAGGGTTTTGCTATGAAAGCTGCGCTCAGCTTGGTGAAGTGTCGCCAACCCCCACCGTTCAAAAATCCTGAAGCAACCCTCAAAAGAATCATGAGATTTTTTTAAAAATCCCCCCCCCTTGCATCCTGCTTTCTGAGCCTTTAGGGTATGTTTGAGTCATACTTTCAAGCTTTTTCTCTGCAATCATGAGGCTAGGAACTTGTTTATTTAAAAAAAAAAAAAAAAAAAGTGATATTTTCGTTTTGTAACATGACTCCAGGAGCTGGAGCTTTAAAACACTGACTACTGGGAGATTCGTGAGAGGTGGAAAGGCTGCCCTGGTTAAACCTTCCTTCAGCTGGTGCAAGTGAAAAGGATAAACTGAAGTAACCTGTAGGGCCTGGTGATAAAAACACTGATTTCCTTGGCTTTACTAGCTGTCTAGAAGAGCTCTTCAAAAGGTCTGAGGTGGCTGTTTGTTCGATAGTAGTGCCAGGCAACAAAGCATCAGGAGTGTTGATGTTACTCTGTGTTTTGGCTAATGAAGTTAAATGGATTTTTTTCTTAACCCTCATATCAGTTTCCATTCTGGCAGAAGCCAGATACTAATCAGTTTCTGTGGGAGATTTAATGACTACATTTCCCTGGGTTTCTCTAAGTCAGTGTCTGTGCTGAACATGGCTTTAGGCCACACACATGAAAAGTGTCGGCTCTTTCCTTTTTTGTTTTGTTTTTGTTTTGTTTTGTTTCTTCAGCTGGCAGTGGTTTCCAAACAGTCCAGGTGAGACCTTTGTTTCAATCCTGAGATGTAATTTGCAGCATTGGCAACACCAATCGTTCAAAAATCATGACTCAGTCTCCCCAAAAACCATGAGGTTAACTTAAAAAATGAGAGTGCTTGTCTTTTTTGTCTGCTGGCAAAGGAACATTTAGGGCAGGGTTTCTCAAACTGGGGCCGCCGCTTGTGTAGGGAAAGCCCCTGGTGGGCCAGGACGGTTTGTGTACCTGCCTGTCTGTAGGTCCGGCTGATCGCGGCTCCCACTGGCCGCGGTTCGTTGCTCCAGGCCAATGGGAGCTGTTGGAAGCGGCGCAGGCCGGGGGACTTACTGGCCGCCGCTTCCAGCAGCCCCCATTGGCCTGCATTCCATGAGCCCCTCTATGGTAACATGGGAGTTCTTTAAACTTCCATTTGTTGCTTAGTTCCTCTCAGAATTTGGAAGATGAAAGTCACCAGATTGTCGTGTATTTGAGTGGAAGGAGCATTGTCCTGTGGTGTAAATGACATTGGGTTAGGCATGTCCTGATATCAGGGGCATGTAAAGCAACCCAGCCCAAGATCCAGCTCTGTCACGCAACCAAATGAATGCAATCAGCTCTCTATTGTGTGAAGGTTATCGTCCTCAAACACCCCTTTGTTTCGCTTAGGCCCAAGTTTAAAAACAAAAGTATCTTGCCTGTATTGGTGTTTGCAATAATTGCCTGTCATTATAAGGGACCGAAGGGATGTATTTGATCAGCTGCCCCAACAGAGAAAGTAAACAGTTCCGCCACGCAACCCGCTTCTAACCAATGTCTCTAACGTTTTTCTCTGCCTATTGGGAAGAAGCCTACGTCGCCTGTGTCTGCAGGATGGGGTGGGAGGAGGCGGGTACGGGAGTGCATGGGAAATGGTGGGCTAGGAAAGAGAGGGCAGGAGGCGTGGACAGAGCAAAGTGATCAGGTTAGAGATGTTCCCTGATTGCTGCTGGGTTAATCCATCTGGCGCTGTCGATCTCTCACTTCCAAGCCAAGTTTTGGTCCTCAAAAAGGAAAAAATCCTCCCCATTATTCCATGCTGCTGTTTAAGAGGGTCCCCTTTCTAGAGAGGTTTTGATTTGAACCCAGTTAAAAATAACATCAGGAGCTGAACTGACTTTTGGCTTCCACTCCATGCATTCGATGAAGTGGGTTCTAGCCCACGAAAGCTGATGCCCAAATAAATTTGTTAGTCTCTAAAGTGCCGCAAGGACTCCTCGTTGTTTTTCCTGATACAGGCTACCACAGCTACGACTCTGAAACCTGAGTTTTGGCTTGTAGTTGATGCCTTATCGATGTCTACTTAAATCAGAGGAGCGGGTGGGTCCTTCCACGCTCTTCCCTTAGAGAGGGGAATACAAAGGGATGTTAATACACATCGTCATTATGAAAGAAGATGGTGATGGATAAGGAATTCGTGGGGTTTTTTAGTGGACTGTTCTTTATGTAAAGACGACTTTGCTTTGATGTGCTTGATGTCTCTCCCTAGCTGCTTTGGAGTGTAGCAACTCTTCCCCCTTTCCAGGCAGTTCACAGAGGACTGGTACGGTTACTAAAGATACCTAAGGAAGTGTTTGTGTTCCCCAGTGGAGCCCGGTGGGACAAACTGGCTAATGGGGCTGAACAGTTTGTCATTAGGTTCTTCATAAAGGGCAGGATCTAATCCAGTAGATTTTTAATTTGGAAGACTTAAACCATCTGTTCTTTCATTAGTTGGGTTCACTGAGGGTGAGACTCTGGTTTGGGTGCGTATAGGTGATAACCCGCCTGGAGGTGAACTGGACAATGGGATGCTGTCGGGAGGAGCTCCAGAGATGAGCCAGGTGTGCTCAATGTAAGCCAGGAGGAGCTATGCTGCAATTGCATATAGAGACCTCGACATTTCAAAATGACTATTGGATGGAACTTGACAAGCATGTCTCCATCTGCTGCAGTGGTGCAAACTGCGGCGTGTCGGTGCGGGTAGGCGCCTGCCCAGTTAAACAAGGCCACGTTCTAGTTCCCTGTAGGATGTTCTGCTAGTTCTGAGCAAATAATGTCTGTTTTTATACTTCCCTTCCACCAGCTTTGGTGACCCTTAAACAGGCTCCTCATTTGAGGCCCAGCAGATTCCAAGGGCCGAGTTGTCTTTGTTTTAGGTTTGGACTTTTCATTTAATTAAAACAAAACAAACAAACAAACAAAAAACATGATCCTGAATTCTATCCTGAGGATTCTAGGTCTCCCCACCACATTCCCCCAGGCAGACGACTCTTTTCAGAACATCTTGGGTGCTGAAAAATCGTTTAAGGAATATGCTACTGTATTGTTTGTTTGTTTATGGAGATATCCCATCTCCTAGACCTGGAAGGGACCTTGAAAGGTCATCGAGTCCAGCCCCCTGCCTTCACTAGCAGGACCAAGTACTGATTTTGCCCCAGATCCCTACGTGGCCCCCTCAAGGACTGAACTCACAACCCTGGGTTTAGCAGGCCAATGCTCAAACCACTGAGCTATCCCCCCCGCATATAATGCAGGAGAGCCTCCAGAACTTGCGGTAATGCCACTCAGAATTATTATTAAACCCACCCATGAGATGGTCTTTCAGCCCTGCCTGCTCAGTTCTGTCTTTTATCGGGAAGGGGGCAAAGCAGAATGAGTTGCTTCTTTCTCACCCCCTTTTCAGTCACATTTCTGTGGTTTTTCTTTTCCCTTCTCTCCCCCCTCCCCCTTTTTCTCTGCTCTTTGCTCCCATCTTAACTCTCAGTATCTCACGGCCCATGAACGATTAATACAGGAACCCTACAACATTCTAAGACTAGCTTCTTTAGCATAAACGGCATTAATATAATCACCACTTCGGGCTTCTTTTGCCAAGAGGCATGGAGTGGGTTAGTGGTGAGAGCACAGAACTGGGGAATAGAACACCAGGGTTCTGTTCTTGGCTGCGGCTTTTTGTGAGAGTTCACGCATGTTGTTTCACAGCTCTGTGCCTCAGTTTCCCCAGCTGTTAACTGGAGATACTACCACTCACCTCCCAAGGTAAGGTAAGCACTCAGACCTTGTTAGGTGGATGGCACCGTTTAGGTTGCTTTTAAACGTGGCTACCCCAGTGGTATTTATGTTCATATTTAGGCATTTTGAAAACCTTCGCAATTTTTTTTTAAAGGAGTTGGGTACCAGAAGCTGCTATGGAAATCAATGGGAGCTCTGGGTGATGAAAATCCAGCAGTTTTTATTTATCTGACTAAAGTTAGGCACCTAGATTTGTTAACTTGGCTCCTGCGTTGCTAATAACGTACAGATATAGCTTCTGACAGCCGAGGGCCAAAGACGCAGAAGCCCAGGGTTGTGTAGAACAGCGGTAAGTTTGGAGCTCGACTGGACTCCTTTCTTGGTGGCACTCTGAACTGTCCGCTTCTGCAAGGGAAAAGGAGTGTCTCCCTCTCTGCCGCTAACTTCCATGCTCTGCTTTGCTAAGTACCATCGAAAGGGTTCCGAGAGCATTATTCTTGTTTTAGGGTGTGTCTGCATGATGAGCGAGGGGTGTGATTCCCAGCTCGCATAGACGTGCTCGTGCAAGTGTAAATAGTAGTGTCGCACGGGCAGCGGCTGTGCTGAGTCCAAACCCGCGTGAACCCCGTGGGTTTGCAATTGCTACCTGTGCTACTGTAGCTACGTTCCTTAAGCTAGCGTGAGTATATCTGCCTGAGCTAGGAATTAATTATACTCCTCGCTCGCAGGATTGTGTGGTATAGAGAGAAGAAACTTTCCCCAGGGCTGTTCTAATTCTCCATCATGTGGAACCAGAAACAGTGTCAAGACGTGGGTTTATTATTGGGACTAGGAAGGAGATCAGGGAACGTGAGCCTTCTCCCTCGCATCTGGTACTCTATTGCACACCATCCTGGCAGGGACTCTTGCTATAATGCGCTTGGGTTGGTTTTTTTTTTTTAGCAAAGGCTGCCAGTATTTGACGGACAGTGTAGTGTACGTTGGCATGCTGCCTGCGAGGAGGAGATTTATCTAGCTCAGAGCATCTTTCTTCCTTGTTTTTTCAAAGCGCCTGTGTTTAGCGTAGCAATCAGAAGAAAACCCCTCTTTTTCCCTTCTCCTGCTCCCTTAAGAGCATCGGTTGGGCTGCAGAGACAGAACCACGGTGTGGTGGAAACTGGAGCATTTGTCTGAAAGGTTTGTCAGCCCTTGCCTCTGCAAAGGGCGGAGGAGGGGGAATATTAAAGCTGTTTGCTAACGTTGTTTGACTAGCTGCCAGATTGCTCCCTCTCCTGGTTTGAAGGAGGTGTATACAGAGACAGTGTTGTCGAGTGGATAGGGTACTGCCCTGGGACTCAAAACCTGGGTTCTGTTCCCGATTCGGCTGGCTGACCCTGGGCACGTCACCTTTCCCTGACGGTTTTTCTTCCCGACCCTTTGTCCTGTCTGTGTAGACAGTGAGCCGTTTGGGGCAGGGCTGTGTCTTAATATGAATGTATGCAGAGCGGGTCCCTGATTTTAGCTGGGACTTCTAGGCACTGCTGCAAAACAAATATTTGTGTTCTGGCTGAATGGATCGTCCCCATAGTCGCTCTTTTGCCTTTTTACCTGAATGGACAAGACGTCCCCCCGCCAGCCGTGCAGGTGGCAGATTCAAGGAGGTGGGTGTAACCTCTGGCCAAGTAGCAAAAGTGCAAATGGTTGAGGACAAAGCCACTGCCTGCCGCAAATGTTCTGGACGAGTGCATCTGGCAGGCTGTAATAGACAGGCATAAGCTGCCTTCGGCAGTACTGCAGTGGTTTGTAATTCTACATAAATACCGAACGGTGATTTAGTGATGTTTTGTTATTCGAGCGTAACACTCGATGGAGGTAACGAAACAATGGGTGCCTGCCGAAGTGGTCTTGATTCTGATCTGGGTGTGACTGACCGCAAAATCCGGCTCTGTGAGAGTTGTATTTAAACTACCGATTGATCACCCGCGATCCTGACTTCTCAGAATTGCTCTTTCCACTGTAAATCTAACACTGTTCTTGAGTTTAAGGGCAGGTCTTCACTGGCAACGTTCAGGCGCTGCCTCGGCCGTTCTTTAACGTGGCTTGTGTAGTCGGGGCAGAGCGCTGGGAGAGAGCTCTCCCACCTCCACGAGGGGCGTAGCTCCCAGCGCTGGGGCACTGTCTACACTGGCACTTTGCAGCGCTGAAACTCGCAGCGCTCAGCGGGGTGTTTTTTCACCCCCACCCCGAGTGAGAAAGTTGCAGCGCTGTCAAGTGCCAGTGTAGACGAGCCCTTAGTTGGGCGCTTTGTCCTTGTTCTCTGGGAACAATCGGTACTCAATTGGGACTCAAACCCATGGTGGTGCTGGATGTAGTCACAGAGCCACCATGCCAGTGGGCTGACTTAGGGTTGCCAACTTTCGAATCGCACAAAACTGAACACTCTTTCCCCACCCCTTCCCCAAGGCACCTCCGTCACTCACGCTCACCCATTTTCAATGGGTTGGGGCAGGGGGTTGGGATGCGGGGAGCGGGGTATGGGCTCCGGCTGGGTGGCGCTTACCTCACGCGGCTTCCAGTCGGCTCTGTGTTGCTCCCAGAAGCGGCCGCCATGTCCAGCTCCTAGGCGCGCTGCTTGTCCCCGGAGGCGCCTCCCCTGCAGCTCCCATTGGCCGCAGTTTCCGGCCAATGGGAGCTGCAGAGGCAGCGCTTGGGGTGGCGGCAGCGCGTGGAGCTTCCCTGATTGCACTTGCGCCTCGGGGCCGCAGGGACATGCTGGTTGCTTCCGGGAGCTGTGTGGAGTCAGGGCAGGCAGGGAGCCTACCTTAGCCCTGCTGTGCTGCCGACCGGACTCTTAACAGCCCGCTCAGTGGTGCTGACCGGAGCCGCCCAGGTCCCTTTTTGACTGGGTGTTCCGGTCAAAAACCAGACCTCTGGCAACCCTAGGATGACTGTTTCCCAAGTTGTGCCATAAAGGGGGACATTCATAGATTTTCAAGCCACGAGGGACCCTTCCGATCCTTTAGCCTGTCCCCCTGCAAAACGCAGTCATCGAGGAACTTCTGCAGAACTCCTGTTTGAAGTAAAGTAGAGCTTTTAGCTTGACATCCAGCCCTGACGTTTGAAGACTCCAAGAGAGGAAGCCTCTAGCACATTCCTAGATAGATTGGTCCAGTGGCTAATACCCTAATAGTTTCTGCCTTATTTCTAGTTTGAATTTATCCAGCTCTTGAATCGCATGATGCCTCTTTGTGCTAGATTAAAGAACTGCCCACGATCAGAAATCTCTTCCCCATGTAGGTACTGGTAGGCCGTGATCAACCCCCCTCTTAACCGTCTCTTGTCCTGGCAGGCAACTCCGAGAGTGAGGAGGCCTTTCTGAGTAGGTCATGCTTTATGGGTCGGCCTAAGCCTGCTGTGCAGAGTACAGACACCGCATGCCCGGCTAGCACGTGTAGCACCAGTGCAGACGGTGAGGGTTAGGGTTAGGAGAACCCTGCACATCTGAACCCCCAGGCTAGATACGCTGCATGGCTCTCTACGCACCGAGGCAATGCTTCCCGTGCCAACGCTGCTGTTTTTAACAGTGTGTAGTGTCTGCTACCGGAGCCTTTCCCCTCTGCCGGAGCCTTTCGCTGCAGTATGTTGCTACACATGTAGTGCCTTAACTCTACATGCTCCCATAAGTGCGGATGTAGGCTAAATACATATGAAACCTGCATTACCAGTCTGGTTTAGAGAGCCCCTCGGTCTCTAGCCTGCCCGCCCTCCCCTCCTTCCAGGCTTCTTGCTCTGAATGCTACTGGTATGGAATTTGGAGCCCGCTCTCCCCGCTGCGCTTGCCAAGATAGGGAGAAAGCAGATCTGTTTTAACAAGAGGCTGAGTACTGTGAAAGGAGCCTGATAGTTTGTGTGTCTCCTTGCTTGTCCCCCACGACTACATGGATAGTGTGTGCCCACGTGTATGTCACCTATTAATTATATTATTCTTCACCACCCCCCTGACTGTGTGACACTCGCTTTGCTGGATGATTATTGCACTGATCAGGATAATGAGGTTTAATGTGTGTTACTCGCCTGCCACTGGATTTCACTTGGCTGGGTGATTAATCTTCCGTCCACATGTTAAAATGCAGCACATCTCCAACTCCCTGGAAGGGGATGCCCCAGCAGTGGCCATGGCTGGCGTTGTTGCATTGCCAGTGCATAGTGTGATGTGTCCGTGTCCAAGTCCCTGCCGTGCTTTGCCGTGTTCCTCTCAAGCTGCTAATTGCTTCAATCCATTTGGCATCAACAGATGCCATTGTGCAGGAGTTACTGCTGTTGTGATGCTCCTGGACTGAAACTTCCTCTAAATAATTAGTGTGGGCCATTCAGAAAACTTTGGGGGGGGGAATGCACGGGACCTGAAGGGACAACCAGCAGTTAATTTCCAATCCTGCATGAGAGCTGATGTGCCATAACTCAGTTATAACTAGGAGTCTGTCGGTATTTCCAGTATAAAGGCTGATATCAGTGGAGGAAGCGTATCTAGAGAAGCAGATTGAATCCCACCTGACTGAACCTTTATCAGCTAAGACACAGGATTTTTTCCCTCAGCGTACAGTGTAGATCAGTAAAGCCATGTTGAAGGCTGGGATCATCCCTCGCTATTTCTTTGAAATGCCTTCTGTAAAACTTGTATTAGCTGTAGATCAACCTGGAGTGTGTATTCTGCAGGCACAGAAATTTGCCTGTATTTTGCTTTATGGAAATATTGATACGATTGATTTAATTTGTAGTGTCTTGCAGGGCTTCAACTGTTCTGTAGGCGTGAGCAGTTCTTGGGTACTCCTGGAATCTCCCAGGTGGTGAATTGAATACATATTTTAATTAGCAGGCTCAAGTGCTACAGGTTGAACGAGCAAGGTATGGACTATTCAAGAGCGGACAGTTTATTTGTGCTGTAGCATGAAGCAGGGGTCTCGTTTAATCCCGGTGGAGACTTTGGCCTAGGAAATTAGGGTGCTGTAACCATGTCACTCAGAGGTGTGAAAAATCCGCACCCCTGAGCGATACAGTTAAACCGAGCTAACCTTGGTGTAGACAGCACTAGGTCCACTGAAGAGGAATTTCACCCTCCTAGCTACTGCCTCGGAGTGTCGAGCAACTGATCTGGGATGATATGGCAAAAAACCAGAAATGCACAAATGTTTGACACTTGAAACAAAGTCATGTAGAACGTTGTATTTTGGCTCTTATTTTAGCAAACAAGTTTCGGGGCAGGGTCGTTCATGGAAATTGCAACGTTTTAAGCAACTGTTGCAGAAACAAATTCATAACTTTCAGGGTGAATTCTCATGTTAAGGACACCTGTTGTGGCTAGACCACTGTGCAGCCAATTTGAGGGTAGACACGTACCGTGCGGATCTGTGTACTGTTGCTTTGAATCTCTCTCTGGAAGCCACATGGGAGGTGAGGTGGGCAAGTTCAAGGTAGAAGCTCTACTGTGAAGCAGAGGGGGGAGAGTGAGGAACTTTGGGGCCTGTACTGTGTTCTTTTTTTTTTTTTTTTTTTTTTTTTTTTCCTAGCAAAATTCCTTGTCCAGAGTTACCTTTTGTGGTGTAGACAAGGCCTGTGTCTACGCTGGCAGAGTTACATCAGAGAGCGCTGAAGGGAAGCCGTTGTTGTGTGTTCACACTGTCAGCGGCCTGCACAATAGTGTGTTCACGTGTGCGGCACTCCAGCGGTATTCGGAGCGGTGCGCTCTGGGCAGCTATCCCACAGAGGAGCACCTCCTCTTCTGCCGCTAAGAGCGGTGGGAAGGTGGAGGGGGTTGCGGGGCATCCTGGGTTCTGTCCCAGTGCCCCGTGATGCATTGCTTCGCATTGGTGGTCCATGACGTTTAAGAACTGCTTCGTTCTGGCGCGCCGCGTTCTCCTTTTGGTCCCTCGTCTCGCTGTCCCGCCACTCCTTCAGGTCTTGTTTTTCGGCCATGGAGGGCATCATGACATCATGCAGAAAGTCCTCTTTAGTTCTTGGTGGCCGCTTTCTAATTCTGCGCAGCCGTTCAGCCGGCGATAACAAAGAGGGAGGCTGGGCTCCCAAGGTCATCTCTGTGAAGCCAAAATGCTACATTTTACAGAAGCAGTATTGTTTGCAACACACAGAAAACACTGATTTAAAACACAGCCACTGTTCACATACCTGTCACTAACTTGCTGACCCCAGGCAAGCACACGTGAGCCAAAAGACCCCCAAAATGGCGAGTAACTGCGGAGGCAGGGGAAATCAGTGTCCAGGGCCATACTGTACACTGGCCACATGGCCCTTGGGGAAAGCCAGCACTGTAAGGGGGGGGCCTTATAATCATTCCTGTCCCCACATTTTCCACAGGCTGTGTTCATTATGGAAGATACCTCGCTGCTGAGGGTGAGCAGGGAATCAAGGGGGGGGGCTTCCCCAAGATTGTGGCTTCTTCCGCCCTGGCCCTTATGCGGCTCCCCTGTGTGCAGCAATCGTCCCCCAGTGACGGCAGAGCGGCACGGGAAAGTTACCCTTAATGGGGCAAGAAACAACGTAGCTCTGCCGAAGAACCTGCGGCAGCGGATTGCCCCGTATCTCCGTGAGCGTTTCGTGGAGATCTCGGAGGCAGATTCCCATGAAGGGAGGGAGTCAATCAACAGCCTGTTCCGCCGCTCAGACTAGGCATGTGGTGGTACACGCATCATACAGACAGAAGCCTGCTTTCTGCAACCCTCCTGCCCCCAACAACTCGCTTCAGTGATTCCCCAAATCAAAGCCACTTACCAGGGGCCTCCTTTCCTGTTTGTGCTTCGCCAGGCTCCGACAGCTGTGACTGGCTAGTCTCCTCTGGGGTAGAGAGGAGCTCCTGACTGCGTGCATCTCTGACCTCCGAGTCGTCCTCTGCCTCTGCATCCCCCTCCCCCTCCACATCTTCGTCCAAGATTTCCTCCTCCTGGCTCGGTCCACTCTCGACTGGCCACCGAAGTATTCAGAGTGGCCTTTGCGGAGGAAGTGGGGTCGCCACCGAGTATCGCGTCCAGTTCTTTGTAGAACTGGCAGCTCATAGGCGCAGCACCGGAGCGGCGGTTTGCCTCCTGCGCCTTGTGGTAGGCATTCCACAGCTCCCTCACTTTGACCCTGCACTGCTGTGTGTCCCGGTCATGGCCCCTTTCTGTCATGCATCGTGAAATCTGTTCGTAGGTATCCTAATTCCTACGGCTGGAGCACAGCTGGCACTGGACAGCCTCCTCTCCCCAAATGCTGATGAGGTCCAGCAGGTCGGCATTGCTCCAAGCGGGGGGTCACCTGGAAGGATGCGCTGAGACCACTGCACGCGTCACCGAGCAAACAGGAAGGGGACTTTCAAAATTCCCAAGGAATTTACAGGGTGGGGCTGATGGTTGGTCACCTGAGGGCAGGGCAGTCGAGTTCAAACCGATGACCAGAGAGGTGAGAACAGGCATTGTGGGACACCTGACCTGAGGCCAATTGCAGCCTTGTAATCAACCAGGGTGTCTAGACTGGCACCGCAGCGCTGTAGCCCCAGCACAGAGAGCTGTACGCCTTTCATCAGGGTGGTTTTTTTTACGGTGCTGCAACTCCGCAGTTTCTGCGCACTCCATGGCTGGGCAGTGTGTACCCCTCGGGAGTTCCAGCGCTCAAAGCTGCTTTACTGCGCAGAAACTTGCCAGTGTAGACAAGGCGAGTTTTGTCAACAACAGGTATGCTGCTTTCATTAAAACATCTGTTGCATGTCCACACTAGCTCCTTGGGTCAGCAGAGTGCACCCACACTAGCAGCTCTTGCATCGACACAGAGAGCAGAGCACTGTGGGTAGCTATCCCATTATGCAACTGGCCGCAGGGTGCTTTGGGAAGGGTTTGCAATGC
Source organism: Malaclemys terrapin pileata (assembly GCF_027887155.1). Classification (NCBI taxonomy): domain Eukaryota; kingdom Metazoa; phylum Chordata; order Testudines; family Emydidae; genus Malaclemys; species Malaclemys terrapin. The sequence goes on from NC_071517.1 coordinate 3,877,852, forward strand.
CTCCTGGGGCAGGTACAGCATCACATGATGCAGGTTTCTCAATCCCATCCTTCCAGGGGCATTCTGGTAGATTGTCAGCTACTTTTCAACTGAAGTGGGACAGTGGTAAGGGAGAGGAGAGTGGTATCTCTGTGACCAGGGAGACAGCAGGGCTGACCAAGGGAGCAGCACGCTCTGCTGTCAGACACTTCCTGGAGCTTTGAAAGGGGAGGGGCGCATGCCTGCAGGGCAGCAGAGATCCAAACAGCGAGCAGAACAGTCAAGGCAGGCATGGTGGGATGCTGGGGGAAGCCAGTTCTGTCGACATAATGTACAGCAGTGTCTACACTGACCCTTTGTCGCTTTAGCTTTGCCGCAAAAGGCTTTATGCCTCTTGTTGAGGCGGTTTTATTATGTCGGCAAAACAGCAGAGTTTTGCTGCCAAAAGTCGCTTTGTAGTGTGTACACCTCCGCAGTTTTGTCGGCCCGACAAAACTTTGTAGTGTAGACAAGGCCTTAGAAGAAAGCAACACTAATTCTCTACTGTTGTCACATGGCACAATATGATCTGTGTCCAGCCAGAGCCACTCAGACTTTGACTTTTGGATGCTCTGCTCACGCTCGAGAGACAAAGACTTGGTTGTGATTTCTCTGTGGCTCAGAAGGGCGTCTGTCTGTCAGCACTAGGCTTGGAACGTGGGAGCTCTTATATTCGGACCACTGGGCAGTCTGGCACCCGTGAGACACCAAGCTAACAAGGCAGTACGATCACTAACGCAGTGGGGCAGTTAGAGAGATCTAGTGAGAGAGTGATACGAAGTCTCCTGGAAGAGCAAATTCATCAAAAGGAATGGTCCCCCGGGAGATGCGTTGCTCGCTGGTTGCATATGCCCACATACACCCATGCTAAGATGCAGAGCTCTCTATAGCAAGTCTCCCGTGCGGATTCAATGGGCTAATTATTCTGCGATGCTGAAAAGATTCAATTGGGCTGAGTCCTCGCATTAGTTCATAATGGGGATAGAGGTTTCTCATATGCAATTTCTTAAGTCCTTTGAAGCATGCCCCTTAAAAGTTCCCTTTAATTTGTTGTGTTTAGCTCCTTCCAGGATGCACAGATCATTAGCTGCACATCCTCGCTGCGGGTGGCAGGCAAATCTTTATTCCAGCCATTAACCAATGGACATGCTTGCGTCTGTCTCTGTGCTTTTTGATTGAAGTTCTTCAGGACGGGACTGGAACCCCAGCCAGAGCGGCTTTGGAGACCTGATTCTGACATTTGCTAGGTTGCTGCAGGAGGTCTAACAGGCTGGCTTGTGTGTGCTGCTCACTGCTTTATCTTCCGGGACTGACAGAATAGGAGGGTTAGAGTGAGTGAGTGTCTCCGTGGACTGTTCCACATGGAGCAAATCTCCCTCTTTTGTGTGTTCAAAAAGCATAGCTCTGAGATGGAGCATTGCTCTTAGAGGATTAAATGAAGCAATATGGCACCACCCGAAACAGAGAGGGGCAGGTACTCTGGCTCAGGGATTTTATTTCTTCTTTGAAATCTGGGGGTGGGGAGAGGTGGTGCTGGATGCAAGTCTGGTATTATTGGGTTGGTCTGTTTTATAGGCAGTTTGTAAGATAAGGCCCCTGCCGAAGGGAGCGAATACTAAATCAGGTGGCAGCCAATAAAAATGACAGCGGACCGCGGCGGAAGGAAAATGAAAGCACAGAAGGGGAAGCCTTTCCATAGTTGCTGTCGTAGCACACAACCACCAGTAATTCGGGGACACCTGCCGACCAGGCATGTGGTAAGCAGGGAGGGAATGGTCACCCCTCCCCAGTAGTTAGAGCAGGGGACTGGGAGTTCTCTCCAGTGGCACCCCTTGATGTGTGACCCGCCCGGGCCAGAGTTTTCCTACTTGTAAAATGGGGACCGTTCCCACCTGTGTGAGAGGCTGGATGTTTGTGACGGGTTTTGAATGTGAGTTGCTAGAGAAATACCAAGCGTTCCATGGCGCTTTGCAACTAACCTACGCTCGCTAAGTAGTAATCAGCGTTGAAGTGCACTGGTAGGGTTACAGGGCTAACTGCACCTCTGGCTGGTCTCAGAGTGCACCCAGCTCGGGGGATAGGCCTCGTGCCCGTGCATGTCTGAGTTCCACCCTGAGACTGGGACCTGTCTACACTGCCCTGGACACCAGCTGCTGTTGCCCTGCAGGACACGCTAGGTTTCAGGCACATGCATTTCCTCCTCGTGGGAGCCTGTGCTCAGTGCTACCGCAACCAACTGTCTTTCCTCAAGCAAAGTCGGTTTCCTAGCACTTGGATCAGAGAGAGGATTTTCAAACACACAGTCCCTAGCCACCCACCATCTCGTCTCCTCCTTCCAGCCAGGACGCATCCTAAGGTCCGTCTGTCACTGCAGAGTTAACGTGGGTGGTGAGCTGCCCCAAGGCAAAGCCTGCATTGAGCGTGTCCACGCGACTGCGTCCGCACTGGTGCTGCACTATAAACCCTGTATATGCTGGAAACCCCATCAAGCCAGGGGCTCCGGCAGCACCCCTAGTTCCAGCACCTATGGTGTGGACAGGAGTCGGCTTAGAGCCAATGCCCCAGTGAGAGGTGGGGTTAACTCTTCCGTGAAGCCAAGCCCACCGACAGGGCCCCTAATGAGAAATACTTAAACTAAAACAGTCGTACAGAAAACACCCTCCCAATAATACCACCTAGCTCTGATAGAGCAGCTATCGCTAGAAATGAGAGACTTTACAAAGGCGGGCGCTATCATTATCCCCATTTTACAGATGGAGAAACTGAGGCACGGAGGTGAAGTGACTTGCCCAAGGTCACCCAGTGGCCCTGATCACTCAGGACCTCACAGCTCTCAATGGACCATATCCCCAACACAGGACAACATCCAGCAGTAATACGTTATTAAAGGGCACTCCCATCTTCATGGATCATGCCCTTTCTGCAGTGTGCTGTTAATTGGTTTCCTGAGGACTGAGTAACTCTGGGCCAAGCCAGGGGGAAGTGCGCCGACCACACCCCCTTTCTGCCATTACATCTAACGTAAAGCAGAGACCAGTTGTTAAACATGCATCGAGCTTGGCTCTGATGTTTTAAACAGCCTTCAGAAATATGATGGGGGGAGGTGAGGGGGAGGAAACTTGTCACATTCCTGTCATTGGCACCAGGAAAAGATCAAGATGCAATTTTTATATCACTAGACCTGATCAGAGAGAGATGAAACTGACTCCAGCATGTAGTGATATTTTGTTCACCTCCCCGCAACTGACACCAACTTTTCAAGGGTGTGCTGGAGTGGAGGTATTTTCGGGAGACAGCTTCACAACACCCAAGGGTAAAGTGGGAAAAGATTGAATCCCCCACCCCCAATTAATGTGAGTCAGAGCTCGCTCTCTGCATTCTTGATTTCCCCCTTGTTTCTCCCCCCGTCCCCCTACGCTGAGATCAATAAAAAGCAGCCCTTCCACTTTGTTCTTCATGGCTTCCCCGGGGCTCTTCCACAGGGCATGAAAGCACAGATTCTGCTCCGATTAACTGAATAGCGGAAACCTTTCTGGGGAGCTTAGCTGGGGAAACTGTCATCAGGAAATGCTGCAAAACCTTCCTCTTTGGAAAGACCTCGTGCCTCAAAAAGGAGACTCTCCGTTGAAACCACCTTATAGCCCAGTTGACCCTTGAAACAAATCAGCCACATTAGATTTACTTAATTTATATTTTTTAAAATAAACCCCCACCCCAAGCAGAGGTTTTAACCTGAAAGGAAAGACGCGCCAGGACCTCTCTATTGCTATTGATTTTATGTGGCAGGTGCTCAGACACCATGGTGCCGGGCAGCAGCGTAAAACTCTAATGTGGATAAATAAGAAAATTTCCACCAATGCGGTCTTTACGGTTTGACTTGCAGTACAATCATTAAAATACATACAACAAGCTCTGTAGCCAAGGGGTGCAAAGGGCCAGCACAGGCACCTAGATCTTCATTGGTCTTGGAAGGTGTTGTGCTGGTCCCTTCTGCAGAGAGGTAAATTTTTCCTATGGTGCATGCTCCAGACACAGGCTAACCAACGCCTCAGGCATGCTCCCTCAGAACGGCTACAACACACATTACCCAAAATTAAACTGCAAAATAATCACCTAAATCAATACGCCGAATCCACTGAAAGCCGTAAAGAAGTTAGTGGGAACCTGTTGATTTCAGTTTGGCCCCGGATTTAGTTTTCGTGGAAACCAGATGCCCATTGAAACGTTTCTACAACTTGGGGGTTTTCATTTCAAATTCCTATGAAACGTTGTATGGGTTTATTTTTTTTAAGACTTCCCCTTTGAAGCCCAAACATTGTATCCCTAAATCCCAACGTGAAATGGGCTAGAAACATAAATGAAATTGACTCTGATTTTTCCTTCTCAAACTTAAGAGAAATGCAAATAAATAAAAGGAGCCCAGAGACACTGTAGAGTTCTCTGCCTCTAGTAACGGATAGTGTTCTTAGTAATGCAGGTAAAGTAATACTTGCTGCCAGTGTGTGATTGTCGATAAGCTGGCTGCTCTTTTAATTAGTGTCTATAGGTTGCTATTATACAGCAAACACTTTGAAAGCCATTGCATCTGAAGTCCAAAGGTAAACAGAAGTGATACCCTGAATCCAATTCTGAGCTAAATCCCCTTCTCCAGCACTTTATGCTTATTTATATACACAGTGGCTAGACTGCCAGAAAATGAAAGCTATACGGGAATCCACAGCGTTGTTCTAGAAATGGTCATTGGAGGTTTATGGGTGGGAAGAAGTAAAAAGGGTTTATCCCCACAAACCTGCAGCCAGCGAACCCAAATTTAATTCCACTCCTTGCGGTCAGCTCAGTCCCCCTTGTCGCGGTAAGTGCGAGGTTTTTCCATTATTCCTTTCTATTTTGCTTTGCATTTGCAATCATGATAAAGGGCTTATTTCCCTGCAGCTCAGCCTGATTACTTCATTCCCCCCCCTCCTTCTTATCATAGGAGATTTTCTACTCTATAGCGCAGGCCTTTGCTGGCTGTGAAATTCAATTATTGTTGGGGGCTTGGCACAAAAATTGTAAAGGCGACGTTTGCCAAAGTGTTCTGGGTTGATTCGGTACTCCTAAGGCACCTAACCGAGGCTGAGTGGCCAGGCCATGAGGAAAATACCCTGTGTAAAGAATAATTTGGGGTAGGTATCAGATGTCGTCTTCTGATTTTCTTTTCCTTTCTCTGCGGGTGAGATTGGATATGAACAGAGTATCTTTTGCTGCTTAAGCTGTCACCCGGAGGTTTCCATGTCCCCAGTGGGTGCTGGAGTGGTGCTGCAGGCAGATAGGAGAGCACCTATACTCTGGGGTCTGCACTGGCTAGTCAGGGAGCTGGGTGGGGTGAAGCACCTCTGAAAATCAGGCTGGGGACGTTTCAAGTTGGGCACTCAGTATTAGTGGCACCTAACCGGTGGTGGGCTACCCATGGTAAGGACTCGACTCTCCGAAGGGGGCTGTTTGGTGCTGAGCTCTGTTTGAGATGATTTACAGGACTCACCAGGCTATTTCAAGTGGCAAGGTTCTGTTTATCCCCTGGCAAGCAGACGGGTTGAGCTTTTCTTTGATCCTGTGCTGCGTGCGAATTCACAAACAGGTGCCAGGCCCAAATTAACGCATCTGCCGTGAAACAGAAACCTGCCATTAAAATGAAAAAAGTGAGTAAGATTGCAAGCCCCGGGTGTTTGAACATGTCAACGAAAGGAAAATGGCTTTTATGTAGCTCACCAAAAATATATATATCTTAAAAAAGGCAGCACAATGACAACTCGTTATCAGAGTAAACTCTGAATCACTCAGCAGATTCATTTGACGAGCTGTCTACTTTGAAGACTTATTATAAAGATCTGCCATTCATGCAAATGTTACACTTTTCGATTTGAACAATAAGCTCTTTGGGGCGGGGGTTGACTTGGTTTGTGGTAGCACCTTGAGGCCTTAACCCCATTGTGCTCGGGGCTGTATGCATGGAGGAAGGATGGTCCGGTGATTAGGGGTTGGCCTGGGACCCCGGAGACCTGGGTTTGCTTTGCCATAAACATTCAGTTACTTTCAGCAAATCGCTCTGTCTCTCAGTTCCCTCATCTGTGAATTGGGGATAACACTGACCTACTGACCAGAGGTTTTGGGGGGATAAATGCATCCAAGCTGATGAGGTGCTCAGATAATACAATCCTGGGGCCATTAAGCCAGCCCCTGCCCTGGCAAGCTGACAGACGAGAGAGGGGTCTCCGGATGGGGAGAATAGCGAGGGAACAATGAGACAATTGACATCGGCATGATAAGCAGCACCTGCAGCACGCTCCCTGCGCCCCCCCCCCCATTGTGGAGTTTTTTGGGTATTTGCATCCTGTGCAGCACAAGGGATGTCATTGGTGGTTTGATAACATTTTACAGTCGTTTGCTAATTAAGCCAGCGTACCTTACATAGAACAAGAACTTTAGTCCCACTTTATATCCCACGGGAGCAATTCTCTGCGCCCGTGGGAGATGCTTGGAGTCTCACTGGGGTTTATTGGGTGTGCTTGGCTGGCAAGGCAGTAGGAAGAGAGCGGAACAGCGTAGCTGTTTTATACGTGGCGCTGGGTGGACTTGATTTAGAATGCTGAGCAGCGCTCTCTCTGCTCAGAGAAGTTGATTTGCAGCACACAGTGATAGCGATAAGGCCGCAGAGATTTCCCTTTGAGAACACTCTGACCCAGGGTCTGCCTGCGGGCGTCTCTAAACCCTTCCGCGGGCTTCTCTAAACCCTTCCGCGGGCGTCTCTAAACCCTTCCGCGGGCTGGAAGCTGAGGCTAGACAAATACAGACTCAGAATGAGGTGCATGGTTTTTAACAGTGTGATGGGAACTAACCACTGGAATCACTTACCTTGGGATGGGATGGATTGTCCCTCACGGGAGATTTTAAAATCAAGATTGGATGTTTTTCTAAAGATGTGCTTTAGTTCAAACGGGAATGAATCCAGGGAAGTCGTATGGTCCGTGTCAGCTAGGACGTCAGACTAGATGATCACAACAGTCTCTCTAGTGTGTGGTAGAGCAGAGAATCTAACCCAGATTTCTTGTGTCCCGAGAGTATCCTTCCAAAATGTGAACGGGGCTTGCTTTTAATACAGTTCTAAATGGTGTAGCCTCCTTTGATCCTTGCTTAGACGTGACGTGCTTCAGTTACTTCCATCTGCCTTTGCCTAGTACCCAATGCAAGGGGTTGAAGAGAGATTTGACAATTGCAATTAAGAAAAACCTGAGGATCATGACAGCCTTTTATCTAAACTGTGTCAGTCCTGTCTGATTTAGCTGTATGCCTTGAACCATTTTAGACTTTAGTAGATCTTTAGAGGCATATGTTAAACACACTTCTCTTGGTCCAGTGACGAGACCTGTCTGTCACTCCACCTTCCAGAACTCTAGTGCAAAAGACACACGCCACAGAGTAATTGCCTGATTTGCAAGTGGCTTCTTCTCGAATATATATCGGGACTTAAACGCTGGCAGAATGTGCTTGTGACAGGCTTGCAGGCCAGGGCTCTGTAATGACGAGGTGAACCAGGCATGACTAGATCATGATACAAACGGGGCAGAAGTCCACATCAGGAAATAGCAGGTCCCTTGAACCAGGTACATAAGCCAGTATGTAGGTTTATTCAGGGCAGAATCTCAGGAACCCAAATTAAGATGAACAGAAAGGTAGGTCATTTCCTCCTCAGAGCCTTATCTCCTCTCGCTGTTCCAAGATTAGGCCTTTTAAAATAGGTTTAGTGGTAATGCGCTTGGTTCTCCTTTCACTGACATCGGTACAAATCCAATGTAAGTCCACTCACGTTGCTGGAGTCTTACCAGCGTAAAGCTGGTGAAAGGGAGAGGGGAATTGGACCTGTAATTCTTACCGTGTTTGAGTTGAGGGTGCGAAACCTGACTGAGGGTAGCTCGACCTCGAAGGGATTCAGCATGGGTGGAGCAGACCGTGACATTCCCTGGGTCGTTAGAGGCGCTGTGAAGAATTTTATGGAAGTACAATATCCAGGAGAAGGAGAGAAGCTCCATTTTTTTGAAGCGGGAGCAAGAGTGAGCTTGTGACAATGTACTACCGCAATGACTGTTTGTTGTACCAGATGACCTGGTCACCTCGATGTCGTATGGATGACAGAGACGCAGCTGATCTCTTTTTCCTTTAGTAGACTTGTGTAACCCCCATGTGTAACTGATGCTAATAAGAGTTAGGGACGTGTCATCCCTTGCTGGACTTCAATGCTGCCCACAAAGGTCAGTGAGTGCTTCGGGAAGGGGACAGGAGACCTGGGTTTTCTTCTCGCTGTGGCACTTTGGGCTAGTCATAGCTGCAGTTTCACCATCCCCAAATGGAGATAACGTTCGCCTAACTCACAGGGAAGCTGAAAGGCTTAACTTATGGGCTCTGGTGTCCCTGGGTGGATGGGGCTATAGATGTACAAAATGTTACCAAGGCCAAGAAATTTAATACTGTACCCTGAGCATGTGGTTTGTGAGACATCTGGAAGTCTGGAGGGGGAATACAACCCCTAGTCCCCAGAAATACATTTGACGTTGGCTTTGCTCTCCAGAGGCCACGCTGCCGCCCAGGGCCATTGCTATTTCGTAATGTAGCCGAGCAGGCTGTGGGGAAGGGAAGATGGGAATGGCTATCAAAGGAACGTTGGTCGCTCTCACTGCATTGCCGTCTGTCTTCCAGAGAGCCGACGCGAGCTGCCTGATCGAGCTGCTCGTGTGTTGCTAATCGTGATTCTCAGGGAAGGTAACATTTAAAATTAAAAGGTTCGGTAATTGAGTGGTGCTGAAATGACTCAGCTCTCCACTTCTGAGGGCTGGTCGATAACCAACTAGCTAAGCCGCTTTACTTGTGCTTCTCCGCGTCACGGCTTTTACTAGAAGCGATGCCGTGATGGGTCCCTCACCCAGGCCTCCGCTCTGCAGTATTTATTCCCCACCGGGACTTCAACTGCACATGGATTAAATTATGCTGAGTGCAGTTTTCATCCTAAAGGAGCCCAGACCACTCTGACTATATGCATATTGCCAGGTGTACACCCCTGGTGTGGACTTGTGGCCTGTAGATTTAAATCAACTGTGATAGCTGTTTAATGACTGTAAGGGAAACCATATATATGTTGTCAGGTTTACTAGCTGTGGCGATGGTAGGTCTCCATCTTTAGCATCTGTGTCCCTACAGCCTGTGCACTGCAGAACAGTTTGCAGGTAGGCATCTTGCATGCAGAAGAGATGCCAGTTTATTGGGAAATGTCAGTGCAATGCATCGGGGTGGTTGGGTTCTTCTGCTGACGACCTATGCATCGGCATTGGAACCTTTTGCAGGTGATTGCCGTATCCAGCACGCGTACATGGGGGCCTCTCTGTCCAAGACCTGAGCTCCCCCTGACCAAAGTGTCACTCCCTCCTCCAGGATAGTCGGTGGAGTTAACGAGCTACACGTGCCGCAGCGACTCAGCAGGAGACAATCACTTTATCCACCACTGTTGTGCAGCCCCATTTAGAGGGTACGGCAGCTGCTGTCTAGGCTGCTAGGACGCTCCCCATAGTTCAGGAGAGGAAGTAAGACGGGGGTTCGGCATGCCCCGGGGGAGTGGAGGTACACTGAACACCGTAATCCAAGGTACCGGTTGACCAGGTCACTGAGACTGACATGCCTACTCTTGCAAGGGAAGTAGCGTGAAGGAGTCTGTACCGAGGCTGGAAAAAACACTCGCATTTACACACCTGCACTGTCAGGGAGATGGGAGTCACTTCTGTAGCCCACGAAAGCTTATGCTCAGATAAATTTGTTAGCCTCGAAGGTGACACGAGTCCGCCTGTTCTTTTTGCGGCTAGAGACTAACACGGCTGCTACTCTGAAATCTGACTCCCGACTTCTGTCGTTCTACTGGACTTTTAGTGGCTGAAGCTGGTAAGGACCTTCTGAAAGCCGGCCCCCTCCAGTTGCTCAGACTCCCGACTTAGGTTTGGGCATTGGCTATGTACAGACTAGGGAAGCTTGCACGTAGTTACACTGGGGCAACCCCCCTAATGTAGACACTGCACCAGTGCACAATGTGGCACTGATGTAACCTACGAGGGTGCAAATTTCCCTAAATTAGACCAGTTCTCGGTGGAAAGATTGGAGCGTCTGAATAGCACCTAGGTTTACCTGGAGAGCTACTTGACTCAATGTGATCTCGATTTAGCTCATGGAGATGATGAATATGACATTTGTGTGACTGCTTTTGTCTTTCTCCAGTTCAAAGCATTTATGGTATCACGCCGTTGAGCAAGAGCCTGGGTCCTTGTTCTTTTTTCTCCCCCATTAATTTAATCTCCCTTGTTAGCAAATGATTACAGAGAAATATTGTGTAATAATGAGCTGTTAATCGAACTTCTGTTTGCTTTCTTTTTTGTCCGGGTGCAGCAAAAAGCCGTGCATAATAAAGGGGCTATAAAAATACATGTTGCTATGTTACAAGTCTGCGGGGGGAGGGGAGCTAGTCACCCTCCGACTTTATGAGCCATGCAGAGAAAATGTTCTTCATTAATACCAGCCAAAGACTTATAGGTTTATTGCAAACAATTACAGTCTGGAATTGGCTGTTATTATGGTGCTAAATGGATGCAGCAAACCTTTATGTTGTGTATTGCTGAACAAACCACATTCTGTAGCTGTGGTGGCGCTAAGATCCGTCCCTGTGAAAATGCCTATAAGTATCTAAATCCTGTGCCTTAATCTGACAGGGCAGGTTTTCCTCCTAGAACAAATGGGGTTATATATCTTGTGGGCGGTAGCCGACCCTCCATCCCCATGTGTTCTAAGATCTCTTTAAAGTTCGCTTACATTCTTGGTCTGTTTTGGATCAACTATTCTGTTGTCTCAGGAGGGCAGTGTGCAGCGTCTCAGAGAATTAGCTCTTTGAAAACTGCCTGGAGCCATTTTTCGTGCAGTAACTAAATGCAGTGGCTGTATTTCATGGTATCTCTGAGCTTCCTGGGGCGCAAAGGGTTGGGAGAAAACGACACGCTTGCTAACGACACTGCAATTCTCGATGAAATTCTCGCTGAAATATTTGTTTCTTGGGGTCTTTGGTTTTTACAAAACGTAGCATTTGCCTTTCTAAATGGATTGGGAGTTGCTGATGGATGGTGTGAGACATGAAGGAAGAAGTAAACGGCTTTCTTTGAGGTGTGAGCACTAACAATTCCCGACATTCTTGCATGGAAAATGTTGCAGCTACAAAGTGTCATTTTGGCGTAACCCCCACTGTTTTAGAATATCTAAAGGGGCTGAGGGGATCGTGTGTGTGCAGTTGCCTTTATCCCTGATCCTTTGTGCCCTGGAGTACTGCGCTCTGTTGGAGCCACTGTTCTCAAGGCCCTCCTGCTTGAATTATTCACAGGTTCCCTTTGAGTTACACTGTCCCCAGTTGGAGACGTTGGCAGATGTCTTGCCACATCCTGTGGCAGCCCGATGTGGGAGTGGGAGCTGGTTATGTGTTGCATGATAGGGCTAACCATAAGCCAGTGGGGTTGGAATCGGTTGTGGGGTAAACCCTTTTCCGGTTTATGTACAGATGACCTGCCCCACACAATGCTAGTGGGTTTTGCGGGAGGGGCAGACGTGGGCTCTTTCTGAGCGAGGAAGCTGCTGGCTGCTTGTTCCTGACCAGGGGGACAGGACTTTGTGTGCACATGTTCATCAATAAACAAAAATGTCCTGGACTCGCAGCATCGATTTCTCCTCTTAGCAGAAACGAGCCTGCCGGGCCGTGGATATTGGCAAACAGCTCAGGCTGGGAGAGGCAGCCGTAACTTTGTGTTAATGTGCAAGTGGCCTGTTCTGATGTTGGGATGTGACTCGTGACAGTCTGGTGTGCGGCCTCTTGTGGAAGTCTTTCCCCTCCCCTTTTTATTTACATAGATTAATAGAATCGGAGCATGGCATCTCTGCTTGAACCCTTTCAAAGCGAGGCTGGGGTTTTCACGCAGCTAAACTGCATCGCATGCTTCAGCTTCAGGAGGCCAATAGAATTAATGCGACGCGTCAGCCGCATGAAATGCCAGCCCTGGCTTTGCAGCTGGGCTGAGACAACAGTAATAAAACACAAGCAAGATCTGCTCTGAAAGGAAATTGGACATTTGGGGCCAGTGGCAGAGTCCCTTTCCTCTTAGAAAACTGTTGGAAGCCTAGAGATTCTTCAGCTCTTGTCCTTTTCCTGGGGAAAGGGGAGTGTTAAACTCCATAGATGGCTGGCGAGCCTCTGCAGGAGGTTGACTAATCTGTTTGTAGCAGGGCAGTAGACTTGTCTCTGGGCATGTAGAGCTCAGATTCGGAAAGGAACTGGATGTCAGGGGTCTGCAAAGCAAGGCGGTGTAAAGGTGGGAGTCTTACTCACAGGAAGCCGCTCACGAGTTTTAAGTGAAACATTGATTGCTTCTGGAGCACCATTCACCTGTCATTTGTCAGCTGGCACATGGGTTTTGCTGCTCCGGGAATTAGCAGGTCCACGGGCAGTGTTGGGAATTCAGCTGCCAGCACTAGGGAGAATGACTGATTCTCGCTGACTGAGGTTTCTTCTTTCATTAACCAAGGCTCAGCCCTCATCTAGTTCCTGTGCCGACCGACAATGAGCGGAGAGTCTGTTTGAGTCGTCTCTTTGGGTCAATGCCTTCTGTCTCTTTCTGCTGACGTTTCTTCAAATAGCTCCATTTCCCACTGTTTGCTTGAGTAGCAGACACTGCCTAATGTGCTAGACGCTGCTCCGGCAAGCAGCCCTTGGGATGCTGCAGTTAGCGTTCAGTGTGCTGTCACTGCCGTGGGCCCATGAACAAGCGACGGCTAGAAAGGGAAAGACAGTTTGGAAGTCTAACATTTATATTGCAACAGCAATCCAAGAATAATAGTGAGCTCCAGGCAGCTATTGGTTTCCCATTGTTCTTCCTCTTCTGGATTTTCAGTGGGTGAATAATTTCCATCTCGTGTCTGTTTGACCCACGTGGAATGGATTTGTGGGTCAGTTCTGCTCACCGTGGACCAATGTCCCACTGCCACCAGGTAGCACAACAGCATGCTGGCAATCCCAGACTGGGTTCCTGAGGCACTTTAATTGTAGCAGCACTCCTGGATTAGCAGGGTCAGTCTGTCCCTTGAAATCCAGCTCATGGCCCCAAGACGAGGGGTTGCCTGTTGCATGCAAAACACCTGTACTTCCACACCGAGCAAGGGACATAAAAGGCAATAAGAGGTTCTTTAAATGTATTAGGAGCAAGAGAAAGATGAAGGAAAATGTAGGTCTTCTACTAAGTAGGGAAGGAGGGCTAATAACTGACATCAAGAAGGCTGGGAATGGGCGACGGGATGGAGCACTTTGACGATGACCTATTCTATTCATTCCCTCTGAAGCATCTGGCATTGGCCACTGTTAGAAGACAGAATACTGGGCTAGATGGACCCTTGGTCTGACCCAGTATGGCCGTTCTTATGTTCTTAAGGCTAAGGTGTTTAATGCCTATTTTGCTTCAGTTTTCGTTAAAAAGGTTAATTGTGATCAGATACTCAATACAGTTAATATTAACAAGGGTGAAGGCATGCAAGCCAAAATCGGAAAAGAACAGGATAAAGAAAACTTAGATGAGTTAGATGTATTCAAGTTGGCAGGGCCTGATGGGATTCATCCTAGAATAATTAAGAAACAAGCTGAAGCAATCTCTGAACTGTTAGCCATTGTCTTCAAAAACGCGTGGAGACCTGGCGAGGTCCCGGAGGACTGGAGGCGCACAAACATAGTACCTATCTTTTAAAAGGGGAACGAAGAGGACCCAGGGAATTATAGACCAGTCAGCCTAACTTCGGTACCTGAAAAGATACTGGAACCAATTATGAAACAATCAGTTTATAAGACCCTAGAGGATAACAGGATTATAAGGAATAGCTGGCACGGATTTATGAAGAAAAAGTCATGCCAAAACAACCTAATTTCCTTCTCTGACAAGGGTTACTGGCCTAGCAGATAAAGGGGAAGCAGTAAACATGATATATTGTGATTTTAGTAATAATAATAATTATAATTAATGGAGATATCCCATCTCCTAGAACTGGAAGGGACCAAGCCCCCTGCCTTCACTAGCAGGACCAAGTACTGATTTTGCCCCAGATCCCCAAGTGGCCCCCTCAAGGACTGAACTCACAACCCTGGGTTTAGCAGGCCAATGCTCAAACCACTGAGCTATCCCTCTCCCCCCCCCCCCCCCCTTAAAAGTAAGGCTTTTGACACAGTCCCACGTGACATTCTCATATGCAAACTAGGGAAATGTGGTCTAGATGAAATTACTATAAGGTGGGTGCACAACTGGTTGAAAGACTGTACTCAAAGAGTAGTTACCAGTGATTTGCTGTCCAACTAGGAGGGCGTATCTAGTGGGGTTCCACATGGGTCAGTCCTGGGTCTTGTACTAGTCAGTATTTTCATTAATGACTTGGATAACAGAGTAAAGAATATGCTTATAAAATTAGTGCATAGTGCACCAAGCTGGAAGAGGTTGCAAGCACTTGGGAGGACAGGATTCGAATTCAAAATGAACTTGACAAATTAGAGAATTGGTTGGAAATCAACAAGATGAAATTCAATAAAGATCAGTGCAAAGTCCTGCACTTAGGAAGGAAAAAATCAAACGCTCAGCTGCAAAATGGGGAATATCTGGCTAGGTGGTGACATTGCTGAAAAGGATTTGGGGGTTGTAGTGGCCTACAAATTGAATATAAGTTGTCAATGTGATGCAGTTGCAAAAAAGGCTAATATCTTTCTGGGGTGTATTAACAGGAGTGTTGTATTTAAGACACGAGAGATAATTGTTCCGCTCTGCATGGCAGTGGTGAGGCCTCAGTTGGAGTACTGTGCCCAATTCTGGGCACCACGCTTTAGGAAACCGGTGAACAAGCTGGAGAGGGTCCAGAGGAGAGCAACAAAAACCAATAGAAGGTTTAGAAAACCTGACCTGTGAGGAAAGGTTTAAAAAAACCCTGGACCTCTTTAGTTTTGAGAAAAGAGGACTGAAGGAGGACTTGAGAACAGCCTTCAAATATGTGACGGGCTGTTACAAAGAGGGTTGTGATCAGTTGTCCTCCAGGTCCACTGAAGGTGGGACAAGACGTAATGGGCTTTATCTGCAGCAAGGGGGATTTAGTTTAAATAATAGCAAATCCTTTCTAATGACACCACTAGTTAAGCTCTGGAATAGGCTGCCAAGGGAGGCTGTGGTGTATCTGCCATCGGAGCTTTGTAAGGACAGGTTGGATAAACACCTGTCAGGGATGGTCTAGATCTCCCTGCCTCAGTGCAGGGAGATAGACTTGGCTGACTTTTCAACGGTCCTTCCAGCCCTGCATTTCTGTGATTCTATTATTCTAGAACAGGATTGTGAGACTGAGAGAGCTTGGCTTGTTTAGCCTAGCAAAACGAGGGCCGAGTGGGGATGTGATTGCTCTCTCTAAATCCATCGGGGAGCGAGGGGTGAGCAGCAGGCTGGGAGAAGGGTGATTTAAGCTAAAGGACAATGTTGGCTCAAGAACAAATCCATATAAACTGGCCATGAATGAAATTAGGTTTCTGACGTTCAGAGGAGTGAAGTTCTGCAACAGCCTCCCAGTAAGAGCAGTGGGGACAAACAACCCACCTAGTTTTGAGATGCAGGTTGATAAGCTTGTGAACGGGAGGCTATGACAGGGTTGGTCTGTGATACCAGGAGACTGGACTCAAGGACCCAGGAGCTCTCTTCCCATCCCATGTTAAAGGAGGCACAGCCGTGGTCGGATTTGGGACTCTGGTCCTCCAGGGGTTAAGATGATGAATGCCCCAGGATCATTCCCTGTTTGGGTGATGGCAGATGTGGATTAGTTTTAAGAGGGAGCACAAGGAATCATTCAACACAGGAGTGATTAAGGCTTCTGTTTCCAATTTACAAGCACTATGATTTAGTAAAGTAGCCCAGAATTAGCAGTGAATAAAATGTACTCGCAAGAATATGACATTAGTTACTGATAAACTGATTCCAGGCTTGCTTAATATTCACTTATGCTTCTCTGTTTCCAGTTATTAGATGTAAGTTTTTTGGCATCTTGTCAGTGGCCAGATAACGCAGCTGGCATCAATAACAATGAGGCTTGATGATATCCAAGCTGTTCGCAAGACACTGTTGTAACAAATCCAGAGCTAAAAAGCTGTTAATTGTTGAGATCAGGCTGACCTTTCCCTTCTTCACAATTAATAGGAACCACAGCAGTGGCAGTGTAGCTACAGCTTCTCCTCTACCTTGGGCAAGACGGCTCAGCTGTATGACAGAATGCAGTAGTGCAGAAGAGGCAGGGATGGAAGATTCTCAGTGTGAGTTGTCTGAATACAAAGGGCCCCACCCTGTACTATCGAAGTGCCTGAGAGTTTTTTGCTCTTATAGGGAGCAAATTGTCACTATAGAAAACCATGGTACACCGACACCTGGAATACAGCATGCAGTTCTGGTCACCCCATCCCAAAAAAAGATATATTAGAATTGGAAAAAGTACGGGGGGAATTAGGGATATAGAACAGCTTCCATCTGAAGAGAGATTAAAAAGACTGGGGAATGTTCAGCTTAGAAAAGAGACAACCAAAGGGGGATAGTGTTCTTTATTGTTTCACATAATAAGAACCAGGGACCACCCAATGAAATTAATAGGCAGCATGTTTAAAACAAACATAAGGAAGTACTTTACACCAATGGTTCTCAAACTAGGGCCGCCGCTTGTTCAGGGAAAGCCTCTGGCGGGCCGGACCGGTTTGTTTACCTGCCCCGTCCGCAGGTTTGGCCGATTGTGGCTCCCACTGGCCCCGGTTCGCCACTCCAGGCCAATGGGGGCTGTGGGAAGCGGCGCAGGGCCAAGGGATGTGCTGGACGCCCTTCCTGCAGCCCCCATTGGCGTGGAGCAGCGAACCGTGGCCAGTGGGAGCCGCGATCGGCCAAACCTGAGGACGCGGCAGGTAAACAAACCAGCCTGGCCCGCCAGGGGCTTTCCCTGAACAAGCGGCGGCCCTAGTTTGAGAATCACTGCTTTACACAACACCCAGTTAACCTGTGGAACTCATTTCCAGGGGATATTGTGAAGGCCAAAGGTATAACTGGGTTCAGAAAAGAATTAGATAAGTTAATGGAGGATAGGTCCGTCTATAGCTATTAGCCAAGATGGTCATGGATATCACGCCATGCTCTTGGTGTCCTGAAGCCTCTGACTGCCAGGAGCTGGGCCTGGGGCATGAATCACTCGATAATTGCCCTGTTCTGTTGAGTCCCTCTGAATGCATCTGGCACCAGCCACTGTCGGAAGGCAGGATACTGGCCGAGCTGGACCATTGGTCTGACCCAGCGTGGCCGCTCTTAAGATCAGCTCCAAAGGATGCACAATTGGAGCTTGTGCAGCACTGGTTTGCAAACGGAAGTTGTGATTCTGCTCAGCGCCTTACCCGATTGAGCCCCTAAGGCACAATTCTGCAGCTGGTCTTTGGGAATCCCTTTCTTTCCTGCATGCCAAGTGACCTCCGAATCGGGTCCTTTCACCTTTGCACTAAACAGTTTCCTGAGCTAATCCTGCCCACCTGACTTAGTGTTAAGACTGACTCCTATTGAAGTCCGTTGGTTAGCGAGCGCCACTGATGAATCTCTGCAGGGGTTCTCGCTATAACTGCCAAGTCTAGCCCTGGGACTGTGAAAAGCATTTGGCTTCCAGAACTCTCTTGGTGTGTGAAATTGATCTGATCTCTGCATGCGGCTGCTCTCCGACGGCACAATTCCACAGCTTCCCCTCTGCTCAGTCCATCCGGACTGCCAAAGGGGAGAAGGAAAAAATACCGTCAGCGCTCCAGAGAAACGGCCCGTGGAATAAAACATTCTGGGCTGAGTTTGCATAGACTTGTTTGAGTTTCAGATGTGTTACAGCCTGATATAGGGTGAAGGCGAGGACTGGAAACAGGGCAGCTGTCTCACCTGAGGTGCTGTTTCTCTTGCGTGGATTGAATTGTTCTTTTTAATACCTAGGCATTCTCCTCCTTCGTATTTCATCTTCTCTCCTGCTGCTGCTTGATTTGGTGGCTCTTTGAAACGTACCAGGATCGTTGTGATTGCGCATGTTCTGTTTTAGGTTTCATGAATCTGTGAATAATTTCCCAACAAGGGAGGGGTGGGGGGAAAACCCAGCCAAAACCCCGTAAGAAGTGCAGCCGTTTCAGCCGGCGATAGACCACGCTAACCTACCTCTCATCAGCAAACCTGAAGGGAGCTGGCTCTAAAGGGCGCTTCTGCAGACCTTGCCAGTTATTGCTCGCCGACTGTTACCGAGCTTTGAATGGAGAAGATGCAAAACAGGATTCACCTAAACACTCAGACCCGTAAATCTCCATCTGATGATGGACCAGGCTTTCTGCTCTCATTATATAAGGAGTGCTGTTAAGGTGATGGTATTGAATAATAGCATGTAGTTCTCTCACCCCCATCCCATCCTGGATTTAAACCAGGTTTAACACACCTCCAAGTGCGATATATTAGGGGAAAGAAATGGCAAGGCTGTGGTTATTCGAATTGGTTAGGGAAAGGTGAATGGGGCTGGCATAACCATCCCTTGAAGATTGGGGTCATTGTATGCACATAGCAGCGTCCACCAGCAAGGAGAGCTAGTACACCCCCTAGAGAGAGAGGCGGAGGAAAAATCCTGGCTCCAGCCCCCACATTTGGGTTGGGAGATTAGGGGAGCTCAGGGCTGTGTCTGTATTTATGAGGACCCTCATAAAACAAGGCAATTCCTTATTCGGAACGAGGTTGTACAGTATCTGCTTGGCACGTAATTGGAAATTAGCAGTCGATAACAGAAGGCACTGTCCCTGACGCCAGCCAGGGCCATCAGATTGCAATGGCATAAGAGTGTTTGTAGGGGGCTTGCTCAGACCCAGTCAACTGTAGGCTCTCGTGCTGTGGGCATGAGTCAGTGGAAGTAAGTAGACCAAGAGCTGGAGAGACAGATCTATTGTCTGTCAGCTCTCCACAAGGTGTGCAGCCCCCAGGCTCTTAACCTGCAGAACTCAGATTCAGAAAGGGGCCCAGGAAGCGTGCTGTAATATCGGTTTTGTGAGTCTGTATTGATGGGTTTCTCTCTGATGGAAGTAACTTTGAGTCTGAAGAAGATAGAGGGAGGCTGTAGTCGGTATTACTAGTTCCCCATTTTTCAGAGACTCCAAAGTTCTGTCTCTATCTCTTTGGGAGAAGGTTTAAAAGAAGGGCAATCTGGATTTTGAAGTGTGGCCCCCTCTTGGGAGTCACCTGTGCCATCATGATCTGCTGGACAGGTGAGCTCATGTCAAGCCATCCTTGGATGTAGAGAAAAAAGACAGAGAAGACAAGACTGGGGAAATATATGTCCTGGGTTTAATCCTAGCCCTGCTGAAGTCCATGGGAGTTTTGCTGTTGATTTTGTCAGTTAGACTGTCACTCAGTGTATGAAAAGATGGAACTTGTCAGCATCTGGCAGAAGGCAAATTCTGATGGTTCCCTTACACTCAGCCTCTGTTATCTAGCAGCTGAGTACCAGGATCAGGGCTCGCGGAGCTAGATGCAGTACATGTCATCGAAGGAGACGGTCTCGCTCTTGGAAAGCTATGTTCTAAAGAGACAAGACAATTGGGGTTATCCCCCAACCTACAGATTGGGCAAACGGGGCACAGCGAGGCAAGAGACTGGCCCAAAGTGTCACACTGAGTCGTTAGAGAGACAGGATGGCGGAGGGAATATCTTCTGTTGGTGAGAGAGACAAGCTTTCGACCTGCATGGAGCTCTTCTTCAGGTCTGGGGAACTCAGGTACTCAGAGTGTCCCAGCTAAACGCAAGGTGGAACAGATTGTTTAGCGCACATGGTAAGAGATGATTCATGGGGAAGTGTCCCGTTAATATCCCTGAGGTCATAGATCAGAAAAAGGGGTTTTAGTGGGTTACAGAGTGTTGTACTGAGCCAATGAATCACTGACAGAACAGGATACCCAGATCTCCTTAGCCTTGCTTTACCCTTGAGACCATCCTTTGTCCATTTGGTCTTGGGGTTTTAAACCAACCACCGTGTTGTGTTCCCACCGGTTGGAACTGCTGGCCACCAGCCAGCCTTGCCTGTTTCGTGTGCCCTCTGACTCGGATGGCATTTTCCTTTTGCTCTCTAATCCAACCCTTAATTTCTTCTGTGCCATGGCTGAGTGACTTGGCTCTGCTCTCTGTACTGCCTTGGCTTCACCTGCTTAGTGATATTTCAGAAGCCAGTGCCTGTTTGTTATTTCCAGGTGACCCGGTTCCTCAGCCTGAACGTGCACATGGGAAGCCTGCTGTAGGATTTCTAGTTATCTGGGTTTTCGCTTTTCAATCAAACCCTCAATCAGCTAAAGCTTCAAAACCTCTGCGCAGCGCAGGGATTGGTTTGTTGCGCTGTGCATTTTGTCACTGCTGCTCCTGGCATGTGACCTCATCACTGGCTAGCTGGAACTCCGCATCCCAAAGCCCTCTTGCTTTACGTGTCTTCTCCTGTGGGTCCCAGGGAGGTTAAATTGTCTAACATGGTTCCACCAGACAGCAGCACTGTCAGCAGTCAGTCCCGATGCTTTTGCTTGCTGCCGTTTATCATCTTGCTACCGCGAGACTGTAAAGGGACTGAATATTTTGAAACTGACTAACTTGAAAAGAAAAATCTGGTTTCTGTTAGAGCCCCATTTTAATGCCATATCCTGTCACTTAAAACAAATTGTTGAGAATGTTTCTGTAAGGGTTGTTTGCTCCCATGCTGATGTTTAGAAAGGTCTTTACAGTGAGGGAGCGAAAGGACTGATTGGTTACAAGAGAAACAGTGAAACTGGTTATATGTACAGATGGCTGTCAAATGCACAAAGTAAATAGCCTAGAAACCCCCCTCCCCAATAATAATCTCTCTGCCAAAAGGATTTGCTAAAACTGAAAGACACCTAAGGATTGCTGATTTAACTTGTAGCTTCAGTAGGTAGAAAATTTTCAGGCAGAAAGTTCAAATTGACATTGTCTGCCTCTGAAGATGCGGGGAGCTTCGTCTGAGAGCAGTCTGAGAATGCTGCATCTGCACCATTTATTGCTAGTTATCCACAGTGGTATTCTGGAGTCCTGCTCCCTCCTCAAGGAATATTCACTGCCGCGTCTGGCTAATGCTACCTTCAAGTCTGATTCTGGTTTATTAGGAACATAGGAGTGACCACGGTGGATCAGACCTATGGTCCTTCTAGTCCAGGATTCTGTCTCTGACAGCGGCAAGTACCAGCTGTGTCAGAAAATAAAAACCATGCAAATAGGCAGTAACGGACTAGCTCACCCCTAGAGATTTCCTCCTGACCTCAATAGTCAGAAGTTCGCTCATGGCCTGAAGCATGAATACTCCTGATATCACGAATCATTTAATATGATTTGCATTAGCTTCAGGTTTTTTTCAGTCCTTCCTTCTGCCGTGTGGAGGTGTTCATAGTTTTGCCATTTTCAATTATCACTGGCTTTCGCAGGGGCTGCATTTTAAGTCTTTTTCTTTACAGAAGGGTTTTTTCCCCTTTGGGAGAGGTTAATGTGAACTGTAGAATTGGGTCATCTTTGCTGGGCAGCTGATGCTCCTCTGTATTATACAGCCAGTGCTTTATCTTCACAGCCTCCAAGGCTGTGCCTGATTTGTGCCTAGAAGGGCGTGTGGTGATGAGTTACTGCACTTCAGATGGGCTGTGCTTGAAACTAAAATGCAGTCAGGCTTCTAGCTAGGCGACCGGTCTGTGCTCTCTAAATAACTTCAGTGAACATTCCTGCCTGCTTGACTGTTTTCACGCCGCAAATGAAGGTTGAATTCCGTCCGGTCTCTGAATAGCAACGCTGAGCCATGCACTCTGCGGTTTAATTCCAAACGACTCCCTGTCCAGCCTTTGTTCTGGTGCGGTGCCGCAAGCGGATTTGTCACAACCAGGCTTTGGTGTCTGGTTTTTTGTAAATGATGTGTGTTGAGAAATGGAGGCAAGGAGCAGAATAAGCCGTGTAATTGTATAGCTCTTGATGGTTTTTCCAATATCCTGGTGTCTGGCACTGGTTCCTTCCCACCTGTGGATGGGAGTTAGGGCTGGTCTACCTGGAAAACTCACGTTGGCATAACTACGTTTCTCAGGGGTGTGAAAAAGCCACCCCTCACCCCGAAGAAACCGAGCTATGCTGACCCTAACTCTGGTGAAGACAGCGCTAGGACAACAGAAAATATCTTCTATTGACTTACCTGCTATTTCTCAGGGAGGTGGATTAACTACGGCAATGGGGGAAACCCCTCCCTCCTTATATGTTTAAAAACTGTGTGTTTTATCAAGCAAATTGCCTGTGTTACAAATGACACTCTTCATAATTTCTTTTGCTTCTGCTTGTTTCCTTTATGCATGTCCCTGGACAAGGAAAATCCCCAGTTTCAATTTGCGAGTTCTTTCCAATTTCCTACAGAGGAAAGTTTGGCTTAAAAACAAAACAAGAAACGTTGCCGCCTCTGGACTTAAAACCTAACCAACAAACAGAACTGCATGAAAGCATATTCTTGTTGGTCTTAAGTTTGGTAAAGTTTGAACTTGAATTTTGAAACAAATTGGCCCGATAATGTCTCATTTAATTAAACCTAAATAAAGCCAAAATAGTAAGGAGTAGAAACTGAATGGAAGGCCGGTTTTTGTGATAACTCACTTTTGCATTTGTCAGGTTTCACTGGTTTATAAAAGAGTCATGCTGGCACAAAAAACTCGTCTACGCTCTGCAAATGGACAGAGCCTTACTTCTGAGAGGTCATTAAACTAGTCTGTTAAACACTGGATAATTTAAACGAATTACTTTTTAAAAAGCTATCTTGTTTTGTGGCTGATGCGTGTCCTAGTTCACTGTTTTTTCTAGTTCTATTAGATTATATAAGGAAACATACAGCGATATTTTTGTTGTGTAACCATTGGCTTTATTACCGGTAGCGAACCCTGCATGCAGACATGGAGTAGATGGAAAATTATCCAGTGAATAAATAATTATACGTACTAAAACTGTAAGCTCTTTGGGGCAGGTGACTGTGTCTCACTCTCTGTACATCGTCTAGCCCAGTGGGGCCCAGACCTGGCTGAGGTTTCTGCGAATTAGAACACAAATAAAATGCACCCGTGCGTGTGTGCGTTCTCCGTGTCATGTGCACACACTAAGGCAAGCATACTAATCTGGTCCCAGCTAAGTGTTTAGAACAGGCCAGGGATATGAGAGGTGCAAGGTGACCTGCAGAATATTTTAAAAAACCTGGGCTTGATTTTTTTTTTTTTTCCTTTAAAGACACTGGAGTCTCACTGGTATGAGAGAGGGGAGAATCAAGCCTTCCGTCTTGCACTATGTTCCATGCTGCCTTGGAGACTTGGGCCTCTGGGTTTGAAGGAATAATACTTCTGTTCTTCTGTGTGGAAACTGAACTGTAAGAGGCGGTGGATGGGACCTGCCTTGCAGTCCAGAATAGCACACAGTTTGCAGGTACCAGCATTGGGGAGATGTCTGAGCAGCGTGAAGGGCCCTTGGCAGGATCTCTGGAAGCATGTTGCTGCTGTAATAGTTTGTACAGTCAGCCTTAATCTCCACTCTTCCACCCGCTTGCACAAGTGCGCGGTGTGGTCTCTGCTTTAGATTTGTTCTAGCGAAAGATGAGTGAAGTGTCATCTATCACAAGTGGTTATAGGCCCTTTCCGCCTCTTGATGACAGGCTTGTGCTCAGCTGGGGCTCTGCTGTAGAGATGAATGTGCCAGGAGTTGATTTCAGTGTTGCTGGATTGAAATCAGTTGAATGTTTCCCAAGCCCTCTTAAGTAGGTGGGTGGGTCCCAGGGGAACTTGGGTTGTGGAGGCATGTTAATGTTTCACACACTGTTGGGGCTGCCACCTTGGACTCATCCAGCTGAGAAGTGAAAACAAACCTTTTTGAAAGCTCCCCAAAGCCTATTTGCCTTTCTGATCTCTGCTCACTCTTCCGGCTCCTTTACCCTTCAAAGCGGTTCTAATCCAAGTAACGTGCTTGCTTGGGAGGATGCGCCTTTGTTACAAAGATGCTACGTAATAACCTCTGGAGGGGCAATTGCAGGGGTTGAGCGTGGAGCTGGAGGTCAGGACTCCTGGGTTCTGTTCACGGCACTGTCACTGACTTGCCTCGTGACGTGAAGTCGCTACCTTTGTGCCTCAGTTTCCCCATCTCTAAAATGGTTACCCACCTTTGTAATATGCTTTCAGAGCTATAGGTTGAAAAAACACCCCCCCTATATGAATGGACCAATATTGCCATCTCTGATTTGCAATGCGTTCTGTAGCAGAAAACCGCCTCTCTCAGATCCCAGCGGGTCATCTTTCCGTCTGTTTTTTCCCTCTCAGTCTCTGAGCTATTGCAGCTTTCTCTCTTTCATTTACCACGAAATGACTTATTACCATCTGCATTATTTTTCTCCTAGTGTTCGCCCCTGGATGCACTATGAACATTTAATTTTTTTTAATATGCGAGTTAAAAGCCGCTCGCCCTGTTCTTTTCCCCAGTAAGGTGTTTGCTCGTATGCTTTCAGTGCATTAGGGAAGCAAGGGCATAGCTCTCCTTCACCTCCCGTGCCGAAAATGCGGCTTCATCCATCTTGTTCCGGAACTACTGCTGCTCCCATTGGGTTCCTTAAATAAAGGTGTAGATGGACGGGGCTCCATAAACATCAGCGGAGCTATGTTGTTTGACATTAGCCGAGCATCTGGCCCCAAGTGATTAGCATGCCAGAAACCCACTTAAACTAATTTTAATCAAAACCCCCCAGGAGATTCAAATTAATCTAATGTACAGAGGCAAAACATCCACTGCTGCAGTCATCCCCATCGCTAAGCTAATTTTTCATCTCCTTTTGCGGGGGAAGGGTAGCTCATTTAATTTGTTTGTTTGCATGTATAGACATGATGCGGGGAGAAATACATCCTACAAATTCCACAGGCATTGAAGGTATTTACAGACCAATCATGAATTTGGTATGTATTTTTATCTCCCTTCAGGCTGTTCCTTGGATCTCCTTTCTGACTTCGTGTTTTCTCTGTGTAGGGACCAGCAATGCATGTGATATTCTGGGCAACGGGGCTATGGGAAGTGGTGTTTCGTATGTGTGTGAATACGTATATGACTGAGAATAGCTCTGGGTTGTTTGTTTTTTGTTTTGCATTTGGTTCACAAACAGGCTCTTACTTAATCATCTTCCAAGGCCATTCTTAAACCGTGACCACTCTACGGGTGATACCATGGCCCAGCTGCAGCCCTGTTGATGAAGATGGCGTCACACGTCAATGTAGTAGTACAAGGATTCAGCAAACACAATAGGTGAACATGTATGTGCGAGGTCAGACCAGTGCGAGAACCACAGATGTGGTTAGATGTGGGACAGACAAGATTGTCCATGACCATTGCAGGCTGTTGTGTCCTTGCTTTGCGCCGTTCACAATTTTCACAAGTTAATGTGCCTTGAGAAATCTGCCGCACCTTGCTCTGTCGTGGGCTGTTGCTTCCTAGTTCCTGGGGGTCAGTCAGTCTCATGTACTTTCAAGTTGGACTTCAGTGTCTCTTTAGATTGACATGCTGGCCACCACGAGAATGGGTGCCTTGCTTTACTTACGATGAAATCTGGCCTTGGGTATTCTCAAGTCGGTCATATGAATGAGATGCTCACACCAATGCAGCTGAGCTTTTATGAGCATGCTTTGAATGCCAGACATCCAACAACAAATGAGGATTTCAATATTGCCAACCGTATCCCACTATTTGACCCTGCGAAGGGACCGAAGACAGCGCATATGGAACTGGTCAAGTTTCCTAATGTGGCGACAATATGCTGTCCATGATTCACAACCATGTAGAAGAAGCCTAGTGAACACTACTGCCCAATAGACATGTTAGCTTAGTGCTTGTTTTGATGCTCCTATGGTTCCATAGATGGTGTGACAGCGTTCCAAATGCAGAACTTGCCTTGGCTGTGCAATCTCATCATCCGGGCAATCTCATCATCCGCTGTGGTATTCTGGGACGGCTACTCCCTACGTAGTGAGGCGTCTCCACGGACTAGAGAGGAGCGTTGTTGATTTTTATAACTGGGTAGACATGCACATCCCCTGGCGCAGGTTGGTACAGTATTTCTGTTCTCTTTAGGCTGATTGTGAAACCAAAGCGACTGACTGCATGACCGAAGTGATCAATTATAAATTGAATTCCATCAATCAAGTGAGCAGTCAATGCACAGTCGTCCGCAAATAAAAACTACTTAATGAGTAAATCGGAGATTTCGTGCGAGAACGGAAACGTTGCAAATCAAACAACTTCCCATCATTACGGACCTGGATAAATACTCTGTCAATGTTGTGAAATACACGATGGGGTAGCCAAACAAAGTGAAGGAAGAGACTGGGAGCCAGTCAGCACGCAACCTTATTTGGTGCCAGTGGTGCCTGGAAAGGGATCTGATACCCCACCACTTTCCACCACTCAGGGCATCGTCCCATGGTGGAAGGACTGAATGAAATTTTGCAGGGTAGCCAAAGATGAACAATAGCTTCCAGAGTCCCTCCTGATTTACCGAGTCAGAAGTGTTAGCTAAGTGGAGAAATGCCAGACGAAGACCTCGGTTTTGCTCCTGGCACTGGTCCTGCAGCTGATGGGTTGTGACGATCATGTGTATAAGAGCTCCGTCCAGAGCGAAATCCACATTGAGATTTGGGAAGGTTGGTTGCCACAAGAGAGGTGTTGCATCTAGTCAGTGTGACCCGTGCAAGAATTTTCCCAGCAACAGAGTGTATGGAAGAGCAGCAGTGATTATCACAGGTTGCTCAATCATCCTTATGTTTATGGAGGTGGATGATGTGGGAATCCTTGAAATCCTGTGGCATCGACTCTTGCTCTCAAATAATGTGGAAGAGCCATGTGAGGTACCTTGCCATGTGGTAGCCACCCTGCTTCTAGATCTCTGCTGGGATGCTGCCAGTCCAGGTGTTTTCCTTCATGACATCTGCTTGATTGCACTTATGATCTCATACAAGGTGGGAGTTAGTACAGACTTCTCTGTTAATGGGTGTTAAGAAAGAGCATTAATTGCTTCTGTGGAAATGTTGGAGGCTGATTTGAGAAGCGAACTGAAATGTTCTATCCATCGATCAAGGCTTTCTGTTTGGTCAGTGAAGAGTCGATTGCTATCCCGGGCACATACCGGGATTATCCTGTTGCATATGGGGCCATACGCAGCATAAAGATGTCTTTGTTGTAACTCTGCCACTTTCTTTTCCCACCGCTGTTTTTTTTTTTTTCATTTGCCAAAGTCTGGTCTGAACTATCTGTGTTGCTCGATGATATGCAGCATTCCTAACTGTTGAATCCTGGCAGGCTCGACTGATGGCATGCAAGGCGTTCAAGAGCTGACACATTTTGGGGCCATTCTCGTTAAACCGGTCCTGATGGTTCTTCTTAACGAAACCGAGAACTTCAACAGCCATATTCTACGTCATGTCCCAACAATGTTTCCAGGGTATCTCAACATCCACTGAGGCTTCTGTAGCGGAGCGAAATGTTTCCATGAGTTTCTATTGGAATTCATACTGTCATGGTTTTCCGGGCTTGAAATACTGATTTTCTTCACCGGCTTGAGTCACCACCTGGGTTGCTTGAGAGCAATATGGAAGGACATTGTGAGATGTCAAAGTCTATGGTTTGACTATCGTTTGGGGGGAGGGATAGCTCAGTAGTATTAGCATTGGCCTGCTAAACCCAGGGTTGTGAGCTCAATCCTTGAGGGGGCCATTTGGGGATTTAGTGTGGGATTGGTCCTGCTGTGAGCAGGGGGTTGGACTAGATGACCTCCTGAGGTCCCTTCCAACCCTGATATTCTACGATTCTATGACTAGCAGCCAGCCCCTGTCATGGTGTAAGTGAGCATAACATTTTGGAGATCTTTGCCGTCCAATTACATATCTTTACTTCAGTAAAGCTTTGGATACTGTCTCGCATGACCTTCTCATAAACAAACTAGGGAAATGCAACCTAGATGGAGCTATTATAAGCTGGGTGCAAAACTGGTCGGAAAACCATTCCCAGAGAGTACTTACCAGTGGTTCACAGTCATGCTGGAAGGACATAACGAGTGGGGTCCCACAGGAATCCGTTCTGGGTCAGGTTCTGTTCAATATCTTAATTATTTAGATAATGGCATAGAGAATACACTTATAAAGTTTGCGGACGATACCAAGCTGGGAGGGGTTTCAAGTGCTTTGGAGGATAGGATTAAAATTCAAAATGATTTGGACAAACTGGAGAAATGGTCTGAAGTAAATAGGATGAAATTCAATAAGGACAAATGCAAAGTACTCCACTTAGGAAGGAACAATCAGTTGCACACATACAAAATGGGAAATGACTGCCTAGGAAGAAGTACTATGGAAAGGGATTTGGGGGTCATAGTGGACCACAAGCTAAATATTAGTCAACAGTGTAACGCTGTTGGGGAAAAAAAGCAAACATCATTCTGAGATGTATTAGCAGGAGTGTTGTAAGCAAGCCACAAGAAGTAATTCTTCCGCTCTACTCTGTGCTGATTAGGCCTCAACTGGAGTATTGTGTCCAGTTCTGGGTGTCACATTTCTGGAGAGGATCCAGAGAAGAGCAACAAAAATTATTAAAGGTCTAGAAAACATGACCTTTGAAAAAAATTGGGTTTGTTTAGTCTGGAGAAGAGAAGACTGAGGGGGGACACAACCATTTTCAAGTACGTAAAAGGTTGTTACAAGGACGAGGGAGAAGAATTGTTCTTCTTAACCTTGGAGGCTAGGACAGGAAGCAATGGGTTTAAATTGCAGGAAGGGCGGTTTAGGTTGGACATTAGGGAAAAACTTCCTAACTGTCAGGGTGGTTAAGCACTGGAATAAATTGCCTAGGGAGGTGGTGGAATCTCCATCATTGAGGATTTTAAGAGCAGGTTAGACAAACCCCTGTCAGAAATGGTCTAGAGAATACTTAGTCCTGCCTTGAGTGCAGGGGACTGGACTAGATGACCTCTCGAGGTCCCTTCCAGTCCTATGATTCTATAATCAATCCCATGTCTGTGTTTTGAATGAGGTTGTCTTTTATACTTGTTGGTCTGTTGAAAGACTGTGTTGGTGATGACTAGGTTGTACTTAACACAAACTCTTAATGTCTAACTACTTTCCAAATGTGCTATCACGTTGCCTCATTCTGCATAGTCATGACCATCCTTGGCACTGAAATCACCTAAGATGATCAGCTTATCATTCCGTAGGACCGACCTGATGACGCTATCAAGAGTTTGATAGACGTCCTCCTTACCCTCACCTGGATGGTGTAGTAAATGAAGGCCCAGTATGAGGCCTGAGGCCTGAACCAAACTAGAGTAATGGTTAAGACTTTGCTAACATAAAGCAAAGTTAAGCTGTGAGCCAGAGGCAGGCCCTGCTCACAGAAGCTGGGAAGGAAAGGGCTGATGCTGCAAGTAGAGACATACCTAAAAAGTACTGGACACCAGGTATCCGAACACTCCAATACTGGAACATTCCACAGATAACATGGAACAGGCCGACCCATCCCAATGACAGGGGCAAAAGGGTAAAATGATGGATAGAGTTGTTTTGATCAAACCAACATGTACAAGGTGAGAGGCGGCACCTTGCTACGCAGAGGGGTTGCACCTCAATATGTCAGGAGTGATGTGTAACTTGTTTGTACCTGTGTATAAAAATGTATCCCTAGGGTGGTGTCTTTGTCCGGCCACAGGGGCAGTGGAAAGTCCCGCCACTGAGCTGGGTCCTTGCCAAGAGGCATTTATTAGTAGTATGCCCGGTAGACTAAGTAATCTACGGGGAACTGCAATTGTGTCCGAGGTTGCAATAAACCTGGCCGAGGTGCCTTTGTACCTTACTAGACTCTGTGGTTATTGGGGGTTCTCGTCGGGTTTGCTGTGTCAGCTATCTGCGCAGAGCTGGGGCAGCACACAGAGGGAACGCACGCACGCAGCCGAGTGATATCAACAGGAGAAAGCAGAAGCACCACACCGGTAGCATCTGACTTTGCTCAGGGGAGCAAAACAAAAAGGAGAGGGAAGGTCAAATCCAACCTCTGCGCCAAAGTCAGAGTTTGAAAAACTTGTGACACTTCAGATTCTGAGGCCCTGCGAACTGGCCGGGCAGAGTTAATGGAGCATGCACAAGACTAATTCCCAACAGAGCAAGGACCAGGTCTCCCAGCTATGCTGATTGATTCTAGCGGCTGGACTTCAGTTTACACTAGCTGAGGGCCTGGCCCCAGAATCTCCAGTTCTGTGAGACAGGATCTTTGAGTCGGCTTTAATTCTGTCCCCTGTACAAACCTGGCAGAGGCATAATGTAATCAGCAGCATGCCTCTGCAAATGTTTCAAGGCGCTCTTGCACTTCTTTGCACGTGCGCGTAATAAAAGTAAAGCAGGCTAATCAATAGACAACGTCCGGATGGTTCTCTGCGCTGCATCCCTGCCACACTTCTCCATGCAAAGATGTGTATTAACTTACGAAGGGCATTTGCCCTTGTTTTGTCAGGAATAAGACAAAGATGCAGAGGCAATTTTAGCTCCGTACAGCTTGAATATGGGTCGGGGGAAGGGGGATTTGAAATCAATTCTGCAATTTCCCACCTTCCATTTGGTGCCACTGCTTACAGAGCAGAATCTAGCAACAAGATTTTCCCCAGCCCCGTTTACGTTGATGACATAACCGCTCATTACGGGGAATTTATTCCCATAGGAGACTGGAAGCAGGGAGGGGAAAGGGGATTTTGTATTTTAACCCTTGCTGATAAATACCCCATGCTTTGCCCAATATCTGTAGCTTCAGCTTAATATATTCCGGGTGTGTAAAATGCATACAGCTGCTCAAATCACTTCTTTGAGGCTCAGAGATGCTTTCAGATTCCCTTGCAATTCCAAGAGAGTCTGAGTTCCACCTTGTCAGAGTAAATTTGGGGTTACATTAATGCTAATGAGGATGCAGGGATGCAGTGCCATCTCATCAGCTCCCAGACACGCATTCAAGCCTTGGCTAGTCCAGCAGCCTACGTTCAGTTTACTCTCTCAACGTCTCTGCCAAGCGCAGTAGGGAGTGAGTCTTCTGGGAAAGGCTTTGCAGGAGTTAAAACAGGTGCCCCGGACTCATTTTCTCCCCTTCCCGCTTCAAAACTTGCAGAAGGGAAGAAGCCACTTTAAACCATCCCTGGCGATCCACCTCCTCTGCCCTTCCAAAAGGGTGGGTCTGCATTCAGGGGTGAACAGGATCATTCAGTTTGAACATTACGCAGATCGACTCCTGTGCCCTGCTTAAGTGAGATTCCCAGACGTGCCTTTACATGCCAGCAGGAGCAGGTAATTACGTCTCTTAGAAGGCTTTTTCCCCCTCCCCTACATTAATGACAGTAATTTAGAGAGTCACTTGCAAAGCCAAAAAAACCTTATTTCGAAAAAGAATGACAAGGAACCATTGTGATGTAAATACCAGAGCAAGGAGACAATGCGCCTTCCAGACTGATGTGATAACAGTGTTTGCTAGCATGCAAGCATATTCTTTGTAATTACCCCAATAATTCCCTCCCCACGCTCCCCTGAACTGGTTTCAGTGAATTGTAGAGCATATTAAAATGCTCCAATTAATCATACAGCATTGAAAAGGTCATTTAATTTTGCTTTTAAACAAGCAAGTGCATTAACCCCCCGAAAGGACAGACAGTGATGGAACGAGTCCAGGCCTTGTGGAAGGTGAATTAAGTCTTGAGCATTGAAATAATAAATAGGGGTGTCACCAAGAATGATGGGCTGGCAGGGGCCGCAGAGTAATCTAATTTTTAACATAAAGACTCAGCAAGCCTGCCTGACATGATGGCTTTATGTAGGGCCAGTTTAGACTCGTTCCCTAGGGACAAAACCTGTTAGAGAAGAGAGGCCTTTTGCTTCTCAGGGAAAGTAAACTTATCAAAGTTATCCTCAGGCAGAAATTATACAGAACAAAGGACCAAGAGGGCAGACATCTCAGAGTGCCAGGAATCTATTGCTTTAAGAGAGCAAGCATGGTCCAGTGGTCCGAGCAGTAGCCTAGGACTTGGGAAATCTGGGTTGAAGTCCCTGTTCTGCTACAGACTTCCTGTGTGACCTTGGGCAAGTCACTTAAGATAGATGAGGGTGCTGATAGGGGAGATGTAAAGGGATGTAAAAGCAGGGCCGGCTTTAGCAGGTGCGGGGCCCCACGCCGGGACGCAAATTGTCTTGTGCCCCACCCCCTCCGTCCCCTCCCTGCCCCATTGGATCCCTCCCCAAATCCCCACCCTGGCCCCGCTTCTTCCTCAAGTACACCGCATTCCTCCTCCTCACCCCTCCCTCCCAGGCTTGCGCTGATCAGCTGTCTGGCGGCGCAAGCCCTGGAGGGAGAGGGGAGAAGCAGGACGCGACTTTTTTTTTTTTTCCTCGCTCCGCCGGCAGCCCGGGATGTTGCGGGGCCCTCTTAGGCGCGGGGCCCCATTCCGGGGAATCGGCCGAATCGACTTAAAGCTGGCCCTGTGTGAAAGGTACAAACTAGATTTAGTAGTGTCCCAACAAGGAAGGTGGCTTTAAAAGCAGAAATGGGGGTGGAGGGGGGAATTGTAGGATGAATTGAGTGCTGGTGAAAGGCACTGGAGGAAATATTCTGTCATGCAATGCACAGACTATGGAACTCATTGCCACAGGATGTTAAGGCCAAGAGTTTAGCAAGATTCAGAAAAGCATCAGATATTTTTATCTGCAGGTCAAGACTATCCAGAATTAGAATCATTAATGCCAACAAAAACTGGGGGGGATATTAAACTTTCAAGGTTTAAGCCAGTTTCTGACTATTAGAGATCAGGATGAGCCCTAATGTAGGGTGCAGATTATCCCCTATCTGCCTCCTGTAGGATTCTTATACCTTCCTCTGAAGCCACTGTCAGAGACCGGATACTGGGCTGGATGGATCTGGGGACTGATCCAGTCGGGCAGTTCTTGTATTCCTGTTTCACATGGGCCACCTAACATCCTGGAAGAAATCTACTGAAGAAGAATGTATTAAAAGCAGCCACATGTCCTTGGGCCAGTGGCGCTTTGTATTTCCTTTGCTATTATTTCAAATATTTACCTGTTTTGAATAAGAACATTTTCCCTTGCAGTCTAGCTCTTCCTTCTGCGTGCTACTGCCTGTAGTCTTACTCCTGTTTGACGTCACGCTCCATAGCCATAGTAACGAATGTGATGTCACCGAGGAAGTATGGGAAGGGGAGGAGCAAAGAACTTTGTTAAAGCCCGTCTTTAAGAATCGGAAAGGGCCTCAGGAATCACATTTGGAAGGTATCCCAGACACAGCTCTTCACGCACTTTTAAGTTTCCTCCAGCTCCTTTTTTAAAACGGGTGAGAATTTCCTTTACCGTGGGCACTTTGCTGAGCTATGCACATCCTCCCCGCACATTCCTTCCCTCCTTGCTGGTAAATCAGTACCAGCCATTCCCCTGCCTGATTCATATTAGAGCGGAAAGCATTGCTTGCTGTGAGCACATCAGGAAAGTCAACAGTTGCCGTTCGAATCTGGTTCTTAGTGGTGCCAAAGGATCAGGGGCTGGTGTTCACAGGCGTTCAGACGCGGGCAGTTTGACCTGGTTTCTTTAGCAGCAGCGCGAGCAGAGTTTTCCTTTGGAAGTGTAATCACAGAATACGGAGAGAGATTCTCAAGCTGGAATCTGGGGCGCGATTGGACAAAGTAGCGAGACTTCTGTTGTCCCTGCCATTCAGACAGATCTATTTCTCCCCCTGCCCGTCTCTTCTTGAATGCAATTAATGAAAATTAAGAACCAGATCAATTCTCTATCCACCTGGCCAGGAACGCTAGAAGGTAACCTCCCTACGTCACTTGGCTGTACGGTGGAGGAGGGCTGAGGTGTGAAGAAGATCCTATCTGAATGACAAGAAATAGCTGTATTAAATTCTTAAAGGGATTCTGCTCGTGTAGTGTGGCACATGAGATTCAAATACCAGTAGTTCACAGGCAGAAACTTGACCGTAGTAGGCATTGCATCAATCACAGTCCATTTTTATAGCACTACTGATGCTTTAGGGGATCTATGTATAACTTACGAATTCTAGTTGATGTTCTGAAGCTGTGATAACACTGTGTCGTGGAAT
Organism: Malaclemys terrapin pileata; assembly: GCF_027887155.1. NCBI lineage: Eukaryota > Metazoa > Chordata > Testudines > Emydidae > Malaclemys > Malaclemys terrapin. The sequence goes on from NC_071517.1 coordinate 3,912,219, forward strand.
GCCGCAAAGTGGGTGTGGAGTCAGCCATCTGCTGTCAGGGCGCGAGCCCAGGGGTTCTCAAACTGGGGGTCGCGAGGGTATTATATGGGGGGGTCGCGAGCTGTCAGCCTCCACCCCCAAACCCCGCTTCGCCTCCAGCATTTATATTTTAAATATAAAAAATGAGTTTTTAATTTATAAGGGGGGGTTGCACTCAGCGGCTTGCTATGTGTAAGGGGTCACCAATACAAAAGTTTGAGAACCGCTGCCTAGCAGGTACCGTGGTGGGTCGTTAGGCCTTTAATGGTTTCCCATTCAGCTGGAAGCACCTTGGAACAATGAGTTGGCTGAAGCCTAGGGTAACCCAGTCCACCACATTTCTCTGCAGGAGGCTGGGGGAGTGGGAAGTCCCCAGCAGCAGACTGAAGAAGCCAGGGGTTGACGGTGGGACATAAAAACTTGAGGGACTCACGGGAACGGATAAAGCTTGGGCAGGAGAGGGGGGCATGCTCTCCGAGCAAGTGGGGCCTGTTTAACTGCAGGGCAGCCCTGTACTAAATCAGGTTGGCTGTTGCTAGAACAGTGTTCCCGTTGCAGGGTCAGAGATTTTTACCGATACTCACCCAGGGCGGAAAAATGCCAGGGGGAAAGAAGCCGAGCAAAGCCCATTTACTGCTGCTGGAGGAGCGAGTGGGACCACTTGGGCCGTCTTTTTCAAAAAAACCGAAGCGGGTTGAAAAGCGAAGGGGATTTTTGGCCAAAGGCTGGGGAAGCCTCTGAAACGGCTCGAGCCAGGCGGCAGTCAGCCAAGCCGAGCTGCTGTCTGTATGTTTGAGGCCCGCGGGAGATGGAGAGTGCCTGTGACAGGAGTAGCTGCCCCTTGTCACTTGGCTTTTCTTGGCATTTGTGATGGTTTGTTACGCATCGTAGGCTCTCACGCTCTTCATTTGAACTGCCGACAGGGGTGGGGGAAAGGCAGGGACTGAAGAGTGGCTGTTCTCAAAATCGGCTGGCAGCCGGCTTTAGAAGCATAATCCAGCAGGGAGGTGTAAAAGCATTGCGTTAAGGAATGAGAGCAAAGAATTAGAGGAGGGTTTCCTTCCTATCCGCTCCATTGGAGATAGGAGGAGCTGGTGACTGTCAGCAGGGAAGCCTTTTTGCTCAACAATTCTTGAAAAGTACTCTCTTGAAGGCAAGAATGCAAAAGCTCAATATATAATCCCTAGCTCTTGTCTAGCACTTCCCCTTGTAGGTCTCAGTGTGTTTTACAAAGAAGGCAGGTATCGTTAGCCCTGTTTTACATTGGGGGAAACTGAGGCACGGGCAGGGGAAATGAGATGACTTGCCAAAGATCATCCAGCAGGCCAGTGATAGAGCTGGGGAAAGAACCTGTTTCTTGAGACCCAGCCCAGTGCTCTAAACACTAGAGACTTTGGGTCAAACTTTCACAATGATTTAGCCTCCTAAGTTTCGTGTGGAGGAAGGCTTTCTGTCAGTGAGAAACCAGGAAGGAAAGGTTCTTGGGAACCACTAAACCTGAAATGGCAGATCCATACCAGCCTCCCGTGGGGCGGCAGCAGGATCTGATGGACAGGGTACTGCACTGGGGCTTGGAGACCTCTGTTCCCAGCTCTACCATGACTTGCTGCGTGACTCTTCTCTGGGCATCCCTTTCCTGTCTCACCCATTTTGCAGGGGAGCAAGAAGCCAATCATGTGTGAGACCTGCACGACCCGGGTTGTTACTAGGATAGATGTTGACATTTTCCGACCGTTCAGAATAATTGTAGGTTTGCTTTAGGAGTGTGTTTGTTGTGGCAGTTTCTTGGTAATAAAAACAGCAGCTGCTGGTTTTGCCTGGCCACTGTGTCTGGGTTGGAGAAACTGCACGGTAAATAACCCGAGTGGCACCATGTTGGGTTCTCTGGCTTGCTTTATACTGGAGGATCTAATGTGTCCTTCTGTCCTTAATATCTAAAAAGGAAACAATTTTACTGGGACCTCATGCACCAGAATAATTTTCTCCAGCTGTAGAGATCTTCCTGTCCACGTCTCTCATTCACCGGGCATTGTGAACTGCACTAGCCCCTGGTGTGTTTTCACTTAACTCTAATTAGCAGCATGAGCTAATTAACATGGGCTAACATTTCCTCTGCCCTTCCTCATGCTTTTGGAATCCACTGACATGTTCTAATTAAGGGGCCCAAGCGGGGAGCAGATTGGAGTGACTCAGAGCACTCGCAGTTGGAATAAATCAAGCGCTTTGCGGAAGGTCACTGATATTTTTCAAATTGAAGAAGTTGCGTGTGTGTGTGTGTGTGTGTGTTGGTAAGGTCAGTATGTCTCTGTTGACAATAAGTATCTGAAACGGCAATATATTTCCCGGTTACCTCTATTTAGGCATGAGCGGCACTGGAAAGCTTTTGATACACTCAGCATGGGTAGCAGAAGGAATAGCTAGGGATGGCTTTTTATCATTGCCAACTGTCAGGCAAATGCATCTCGACTTCAGAAGTAGATGGCTTGCTCGATTAGATAGATCTGTAATGCTAACAGCCTGGCGGGTGCTTACGTGGAGCCTTTTCTTTTCATTGCAGTCTTCAATTTATGGACTCCTGCATGTTCTGGTCATGCTCTGTGCTTTTAATTTTGTTACCCTTTTGTGCTGACAGGACAGAGATGAGAGCCCGTTGTCTTTCTGGTGCCAGCAAATCAGCTGATGATAAACTGTGCAAAGCTGCTGTTTGTCTGATTTGTTCTGTAGCTTCAGGCTTGCTAGGCGCTCCTCTTGATGCAGAAGGACAGATTGTGGCTTTGGCGAGCGTACGGCCTCCATGAAGACAGGACAAACGAGAGTAGTGACGAACGTAATCAGGGTGAGAGGAGGACAGGATTACATGAATAGGTTCATGCAATCATTTAGACCAGTTGCGTGCACTTAATAGTTGAAGCTTTATTAATATCACCTGAATCTTCTTCATTAATTCTCACCAGATTAGGTCACTTCTTGTGGGCCATGCTGCCAAAGTGACCTTTTAGGATCAGAGGCTGACCCTGGTAGGTTTTAGGAAAAGTGTTCCTTGCTTGGGGAAGTGGAAGCCTGGGACTAGGCACGGAGGTGGCAGTGGGGGGCTGACAGAGAGAGGAGTGACAGAGGGAGAGTTCTTTTTAAGGTGCGGATGGGTTTTTACCCAAGTCTTTCAGTCACTTGAATGTCCTTCCCTCCTGCAAAAACCCATGTTCTTCCGATCAATACCTTTGCTGAAAAAAAAAGTGGCAGCTGCTAAACCGTTCTGCCACTTCTGTGTATCTCATCTGAGCTCCTCCATAGCTGAACCGTTCCCTCTTCTTTCCCCCCCTCAAAGTTAATTTTAATCGTTGGTGAAAACTGCAGGATCCACCTAGCGCCTCTCTTTATCCAGACACCGACCAGCATAGATAGCAGCAGGGCAAGTTAGCCCCTTCCCAGCCAACGCCATATCTGGGGAAAGCATCTTTCTTACCACACCTGATCAGTCCGTAGCCTCACTCTGATTCTGCTGACAAAGGTTTTGATGGTGGGCTTGCTGTGAACAGGTGTCTGCATCACTGGGAACGGACTGAAGTCATCCACTCATTTCACACCCAATTGCCTCTTGGGCACAGTCGACCTTGGTTCTCTTTCCTTCCCAATGTTGGTGTTTGGTTTTTGCGGGCAGTATACAAAGGGTTTTAGCAGTGTGTGTGTTTGTTTCTGCCCAGCTTACCGAGTGGGAGGGGCGGAGTTATTTCAAGTATATGATTCAAATCGCCCTGGGTGAGTGACCCGTCCTCTTCATTATTTACCAGTCCCCCAAGTTTTGTGTCATCCGCAAGCTTTGTCACTGATGTTTTCCTTCCAGGCATTGATAAAAATGTTAAATAGCACAGGGCCAAAAACCGATCCCTGTGGGGTCCCACTGGAAACACACCCCGTTTGCAGTGACATTTTAAGACCTATCAGTCAGTTTTTAATCCATTTAAGGTTTACCGTGTTAATTTTATAGTCTCAGTTTTTAATAACAATGTTGTGTGGTACCAAGTCGAACACCTTACAGAAGTCTAAATCTGTTATATTAACACTATTACCTTTATCAGCCAAATTTGTAATCTCATGAAAAAATATCCGGTTAGTTTGAGAGGATCTATTTCCCATAAACCCGTGCTGATTTGCATTAAGTACATTGCCCTCCTTTAATTCTTCATTAATCAAGTCCTGTATCAGCCGTTCCATTAGCTTGCCGGTGATCAATGTCAGGCTGACAGGCCTACAGTTATCTGGGTCATCGAACACGTCTCCTGCAGATCCCCAGTTCTCACAGGTAGATGGAGAAGTCAGAACTCTGAGTGCTTTCATCTCCCATTCCAAGTCACTATTGTTGTTAGCAAGGACTAAAAAATGATGATGCACTCAACGAAGAGCAGATTTTCCTCCATCCTCCTGACTTTTTTTTTTTTTTTTTTTTTTTTAAGCCTCTCATTAGTTTTACTCCGTTATCTCATTGTGTCTGTTCTGAAGTAACAGGTCTGGGTAAGGTCAGCTTTCACAGAACTTAAGTATTTTCCTGTTTCGTGTTTGAGTGTGTTGCACAATCACACACCCTTTTTTGGGGAAGAAATCTCTCTTCGCTTTTGAAGTCAAACAAGGATGAGGTTTGTAAGGCTCTGCCACCCCCATAATAAACACCTAAAGGGTAGGGAAAGTAACAAATGCTTTTAGGTTAACACATGCTGTGCAATTTGCATTGAAACAGACTTCTGCTTTGCCTTTCTCTTGTTTTGCCAGGGTGATTTGAGCCCTGGTCATGGAATCTGCTCCCAGTGCCCACACAGACAACTGGGGCATTCATTGGTTCTTGTTAAATTAATGCTTCCTTTAAAAAAATAGATTGATCCTTGACCCTCTTCTTATCCTATGTTTAGTTATTGTGAATTAATATGCATGGAAAATGTTTAAACCCATGAGGTTATGGAAAATATTGTGAAATAAGGAAATTAACTGCATTGTTCCAAATTTCCTGCATTGCTGATTTTTGTTCCTTTGAATGCTAGGAATTCTGCCGTCTGATTTAGAAGAGAGCAGTGTCTTACTTTCCTGACCAGTTTGTCAGCATTTGCTAATCTGGCATTTCAGGGTGTTGCATCCAATTGATTCAATTTATGGATCTTTGTCCTTTTTAGTCCATATCAGACAGTGGCACGTACATGAAGTTCCCCTCTGTGCACACCCTTCCAGTATTTCATGGAAAATGTTTACACTTCCACATGCTTTTTTCATCCGCTCATCACATATTCTGTAGCACACCTGATCCTACCGCAGCCCAGCTTAGACGGACTCCCACGGAAAATCTGGGAAATGCTCAGAGGAAGAAAAGACTTGTAACATTTTGCTAAGGAAAAGTCCTTTCTAAAAGAAGAGCGCCTCGTCAGTACATCTTCTAATTGCCGGGTTAATGGAAGTGAAAGCACCCTGATTAAACTGCAGTAGAACGATGATCGCAAATATGTGATTAGCATTAATAACATCAGTCAGAATATATTATGCAAACGAGGGGATAATCGTTTAATTATTCATCTTCAACCTTTATATTTTTTTAAAGTCACCTCACTCATCAAGTTTCTCATTGCTAGCTCTGGTGTATGCTAGTTTATATTGCTGCTCTCTGAATCAAAGCGCCAAAGCCACATTGCCACTCTCCTGTCTCAGGTAGAACGAAGACACTGATGTCCCATGCTTTGAACAGTGATCCCTTTCTTGACACTTTATGTTCCTCCAGCCTTTGCTTTGCGAGTACATTGCCATCCGTTTTGTCTCTAGGGTTAAACCCTTTAATGAATCCAGAACCTGAAAACTGTCGGAAGAGAAGTAACAATTTCCTGGGAAACAAGTAGCGCTGAAAGGAGCTGTAATATACAATGTCTGATGATCTCTGTTCCAAGGGGAGACGTACTGAAATCGAACACATTCTCCAGTCTTTCCTCCCCTCTCCTCTATAGGCTTTCTGCGACCTTTTCCAAGCTGGATATTTTATTGTTGCTAAATTCTGTGACAAGCAGAAAGTTGGATTTAAACAGCATATATATATATGGTGGAGTTGTGCCAATGAGACCTACTGAAATTTAGTTCTTTACTGCCACATATAGTCTTCTAGTTGAGTGTGTCGAGGTCAGTAGTGACACCTAGTGGCCTGTCAGGTTAACCTCAGCTGTGAATTTCCTATATACGTTTGATGGTGTGCCCGTGTCTCTTGGGGTGTCTTTTGAATCACAATTTTGCTGTCTCACTGGGACGTATTTCCCCGGCCTATGGTATTGCAAGTTCCTACTGTCTATGGGAGAGTCCATTTGGACTTACTGCAAATCCAACACTGACCTGGAAACATGATATTGTCTCTGACTGGTTCAGTGAATTTCCTCCTTGGACAATGTCTTTGGGTAGGAACCCCATTCCTGGTCCAGGACCCCGTTGTGTTTGTACAGCACCTACACATGTATTTTGTTTTTATATGGGCACATTGTCTCCTCCCCACACCTATGTACATTTTGAAAAATAGAAAGCTGTATCATCAAAATATTCTCAACGATGTTAAAGGCCTGATCGTACTCTGGAAATGATTCAATAAAATTACATTGCATGGGTCCTTATTTATTCTTTCCCTCAATTCCAAGGAAATATGCTCAGTTTTGAGTTAGTTTTCTCTCTCTAATTGTCAGTGCTGCAAACTCAGGCCTCAATTGAGAAAAGCCGCCTTTTTCAGAAATGCACTTAAATACGTGCTTATCTTCTGTTGCAGTCAATGGGCATCAGCAGATGCTTAAAGTTAAGCATGTGTTTGGGTTTTTTTGTGCTCTCCTGAATGGGGCCCCAGATCTGAGGCCCCAATCCATCAAAACATGAACCTTAAAGTGCTCACATGCTTTGCAGAATCAGGGCCTGGGAATCCAGCTTGAATGTTTTCTGCCTGCATTCCTGATGTGCAGGGCAAGGTTCCACATGCAGTTTTGACTGTGCATGAGCCAGAATACAATCCAGTTCACTCTTCTGTAGTTGTATTGGCTCAACAGCGCTGACGGCAGCACACGTTTTGTCAGCAGAGTAAGGTACTGTATGTTGAGACGTTTTTCTCACTGTAACTACACTTGAATTATGTTGTTTTTTTTCTTTCTTAAAAATAGGTGGCATTTGGAGTTTGTTTTGAAACCTGGTGTATATATACATGAGTGTGTGGGCATGAAATTAACATCTTTGTGTTTTTTAAAATCCTGTTCCCTGCAGCTTTTTCACTGCCAGATCCATCCCTGTATATTGAGTGCAGCCAATGCAGAAGCTTCTGTGAAATGCATGAGGTTTGCAGATGAAGGATGGAGTCAAAATTCCAGTTCTTGCAAATCCACAAAGTCTTAAAACTGCCGCTTTGTGGAACCGGCCCTATGAAACCTGACAGTTTGGTGAAACCTGCCTGGGTTAGTTTTTAACTACATAAAGTTTTTAACTCAGGCCCAGTTTGTGGAAAGACATGTTGAAGGTCATCAGGCTTCTCAGTGAACTTGGTTCTGTCTTCTTGATTTGCAGCGAAACCCTGCAAAGCTTGATGGCTTCCCTTTGAGTTGGTTTGATTCCAAAACTCGAGGAGGTGTGAACCAAATCCAAAAGCAACTTTTGCATGAAACCCTGAGAATCAAACACACTGAGCAGTGCCCAGATCTGCCTTTAAAACCTGTGCTGATTCCAAAGTTGTCTTTGCGCATTGGGTAGGGGGGAATGTAGAGAGAGGAAGACGCACACTCGCAGATGGAAACAATGTTAAATTTCCCTCTAATCCATTTCAGGGCATCCGTGAACCTCCCCACGCCGCCTTGTCTAGGAGCTACGATCCGAGAGCGGTGAAAGAGAAGTATGACCCCGAGCCGACTTATCACCAGGACTACGGGAATGAGCTCTCCATCCGGATAGGTAGATCTGGGCTTCATTCAGGCAAGCATCCTGTCATATACCAACAGCAGAGTTAGAACTCTATTAAATTGGCTCATAGACTATAATATAGATATGCTCGAAATTTAATCCACTTTGGTGCGCACACATGCTTTCTCCCTCTCTCTTTCTTGGTGCAGGCTGGCGTCTGGCCCAAGAATCATTGCTTCTGTTTCTCCTTCAGTTCTCAAAACCACTTGCATGAATTATTAATAATTAGACATCTAATTTGACAGTGAAATGAAATTCACTTATCTTGAGATAATAATTTTTCAGCTGGGAAGGAGTGGGTGGCTGGGTCACGTTTGCCTCCCCATGCTGAATTGTATGCACCCATGACCCTGGTGATGGCTTGCTGTAATTATGGGCCATGACTGATGGTCACTTTGTGGCTCCTTATTTTGGAGGATAATAGAAGTAGTAGCTGTTAGAATGTGGAATAAAAATGTCCTGTCTTGGGGAATATTTATTTGTTTCTTTTTAACAGTTTTTTAAAAACCAGTGGGAACTTCTGTTCTAATTTTGTAATTGGAAAGCATGTTAAAGCTTCCCACTTTTAGGTGAGCGTGTTCAGTGTTTATACGGCCCTGTAACGAAGATCAAGTGTTGCACCCATATCCTATCTGATGCATCTTCTACAGGGGGTCTAGATCCTTCCCTCGTGGGAAGATGAACTTGATCTAATCGGATTTTCCTTCTCTAGTGACTGAGAGTCTGCACAGGGCAGAAAAATGTAGTTTGATAAATGACTAGTGAAAAATAGTCTCACTGCTTTGGTATTTTTCTTGAGTTTAAGTGCATCTGGTACACTAGACGCTACCCCAATTTCTCCCCTCCAAGTATGGAGATGGGAGCACATCAAATAAAGAAGTGAGTCTTTCTGCCAAGAATTGCATTAGCTCCTTGGGCGGGGTTTTATTCTTTATTAAATAGTTGCATTCTTTATGTAAAACTGTTCTGAACCAGAGTGCTTTTAACTTTTTAAAATTTTAGACAGGGGTTTTGAAAGGAGCCTAAGAGGGTTAGGTGTCCAGTTACCAGGGGATTTAGATGCGTCATGTCTTTAAGCTCCTTTAACAAGTCCAGACTGATAGCCCAGTTAATAATTCTATTACTTTGGAGCATTGAGCATGCTGGCAATTTTATGTCCTAAATGTAATTTAATTTCACTCTTAAAATAATCATGCATCTTTCTGTAAGTTCAGAGCTACTCTGTTTTGTACATGCATCTGCTCTTGGTTGTAAATGAAAACCATGGAAGTCGTTTTGAGAACAGACACTTTCCATTATGCACTGTTGGTTTGCTCTCTCTGGGGAAACTTTTTTTAAAAACCACAACAAATCAATACCCTTTTATTCTCTTCCGTGATATTTTTCTTCTTAGTTTTTTGCTTGTTGGGATGAACTTGCTATTTTCACAAGACAGTGTGATTGCCAAGAAGACCGATGGCAAATAGAGACAGACAGCAACTTGTTAATTAGCAGCCTTCACTAAGCCCATCAAGAACTTACCAGCTGTGTTCTTGTGAAATTTCTCAGGGCACATAATGAGTATTTTATTAATCTAAATGGTGGTACTTGCTAATGTCAATTTTGACATTAGTCACTGTTGAATTATTAATTTAACTTTAAAAATCCCAAACAAGTAAGCTTAAAAAAACCCAGCCCCTCTTGCATTGTTCTGCAATTGACTTAAAAGGTGGAAGGTGGTAGTGATGAGTGGAGTGGAGAGACTGATATTGACTTGATTTGAAGGGGCATGAAAGTGCAAGTCTCTCCAATCCTGTGTAACCAGGGCCCCGATCCTGCAAAGACGTGCAGAGACTTAACTTTACTGCCATGAGCATAAGTGTTCACAGGATCAGGGTCCTAATTACTGCTCGGTCATGCTTAGCCGACATGAATCTTCAGGTCAATGAATCCACTCAGTAATGGGAAGATTCACCCCAGAGCTTCATAAAAGATGGGTGGGGTGGAGGAGGAGTCCAGTGAGCAGTTGACCTTGTGCTAGTAAAACAGGAGTCTATCCCCTACTTTTCAATAAGTCTTCTTCTATGTCTGTCTGTTGCCTTCGTGCCCCCTTGTCTGCATGTTGTTCCCACTGGATGAAAGAGTGGCTGGAACGGGAGTGGATACCATCCGGGCTGACCTCTAGTGAGCGCTCTGCAAACATGTGATCTGGGTTTTACTTTCCCCCCAAGTATTGAACGTCATCTTTCTCTTTATGCTGACAGTGCTTTGACCTTCCATCTTCAGGTATTAGCTGAAGCAGTTCTAAGGTCGGCGGGTAGTACCCAATCGGCGGGTAGTAATCGATCTATCGGGGATCAATTTATCGCGTCTCGTCTAGACGCGATAAATCGATCACCGAACACGCTCCCCGTTGACTCCGGAACTCCACCAGGGCAAGAGACGGAAGCGAAGTCGACGGGGGAGCCGTGGCCGTCTATCTCGCGCCGTGAGGTAAGTCGATCTAAGTTATGTCGACTTCAGCTACGCTATTCTCGTAGCTGAAGTTGCGTATCTTAGATCGATCCCCCCCAATGTAGACCAGCCCCTAGAAACCAGTTTTATAAGCTGCTGCCCATGGGAAAAGAGCAGCGTTCATTTTTATGAGTGTAGTTGCAGAGGTCTATACAAAAAATGTATCAGTTACTTAAAGCAGTGTTGAAAATACACCTGCTTCTTTTGGAGCAGTTTTGCCTGTACTCCATCTCAAGCAGACGTGTAAAGTGAAGTTTTGTGAAATGCACATCTCTAGTCTCGGATTGTTAATGCAATGGGGAATATGCATGCAGGCTTGATAAGTGTTATCAATGTATTAAAGTCAAGGCCAGATTCAGTCTCCAGACATGAGACCGGTGTAATTGCCTCTCCCCTCCCATCGCCAGGTGCACGGTCATGCTGCAGAGGCTGTGTTAATGTTGGTCTGTATTCCTTGACACCATGAGAAGCGCTCCCCTAAATGGTAAAATCCAGCCATGTGCAGAGGGGCCATGCATCACTTATGGCCTGTGTAAGCCCTCCGCATGGGTGTGCATTTCACCCACAGTGATTAGACTCTGGCCCAGCAGGAATTGGGTGCACAGGGTCAGTTCAGCTTGTGTATGCGCCAAAATGCATTGCACCCTAAGTCCGGCCCTGGAATGTCCCTCCTGTGGCCTGGTTGCAGAGGAGGTTGTGGAGATGCACCTGTGTGGATTAGAAGGAGGGGCAGAATCAGAGCTGGAACTCTGGTGGCAAGGGCCCGCTTCTGAGTGTGGAACACCATGCAGGCTGATTCCTATTTTAAATTTGCCATTTGCTTGCAAAAAGTGTCCTCGCCTCTAATATATTCTATTTACTATTGCACTTTCCCTAGGATCCGCTGTTACGCCTAAAATCAAAGAATTGTTAGATTTGCCGTTCTGGAAATGACGTGCCCATAGGCTCTGATCTTCAGATTGCCTAATACCAGCCCACTTGTTCACTCTTTGGTTCCCACTGCTGGCCAGGCAGCTACTGGTGAACCATGAGCCCTTGCGGATTTCCAAGGGTGATGCATCTCTGGGGCTTCAGCAGCTTCGTTAATTGACTGGTTTGTGGCATGAATCAGATGGTCCTAAACAGAAAGTTCTTGCCCAGATTTTTAGCCTGATGCTTGGTGCTTGAAACCTTTCTAGGTTAGTTCTCTTAATTGATTTTCTCGGTGTAGAAATCTTCATTCGAGGCCATGGAAGTGTCCAGGTCATTGAAGGGAAATACCCTTCCCTGTGCAAGGTCTATGGAGAATAGAAAATAGCAGCCGGAGCCCCTTGGCGGCGGGGTTGCCTGCGGTTACAGAGGACCCTGTACTCTGAGAATGCTTCACAGAAGAGAAATGAAAGCCCTGAGGTGCTTGTTTGATTTCTGTCCCTCCAGGGTGGTTGAATTCAGCCAAGTTCTCCTCGTTTTCCAGTCTGAGCAGCCACCAGACTCTGCTCGGTTTAGAGGTTGTGTTTCAGATCCTCCCACCTCTGAATATCTTCGTCCCAGTGGCCCTTTTCGGTCTGCTTCAAACCTCCTGAGTGAGGCTTTTCTCATTAGTTAGTGCACCTTGGCCCGTTCCTTCCTTTTCAGCAGCAGCCCCTGTCTCGGATTGTGCTTTACTTGCTTTCGTTTTTGTCCTGAGTGACTTGATTTCCCCCCCCCCCCCCGAGTTGTTGGGCTCATTGTTTGAATGTCGATTCTATCATTTTAGTAACCCATATATGTGCAGTGGGAGCTCTTAGGAAACAACAAAACAGATCAAGTCTATTCCGGCAGCAGACTATTTTGCTGGTGTCTGTCTTCTCCAGGCGTTTCCCTATAAAAGAACAAGCTATGTTAGCACGCATTGACTTTGCAGCCCTCTTTTAATTGACACGTATATTCTACCTTCCCTGCGAATACCCAGAGTCTGCACAGATGATTGTCAGGAACGCAAAGAACGTCAACATGGACTGGTGCCTAGGGACATCTCTGCAAAAACATGGAGACTGGCAGTGGAAATCCCCTCTATTTGAGGGCTTGTGTAGCGTCAGCTCAGCTGAGTTTGACATCAGGGTCAGGGTTCAGTAGATGGATAGGCTGTAGTTTCAGGATGCATAGGTATCCTGAGGCCAGAATTTGACCCCTTACATCACAGCTACATTTAGGCTTTGCTCCTGTTTAGGTCTCAAGAAGGATTTGCAGACAGCAGTGTGTCTAGAAACTTGAGCCATGAATCCTGGTTATCGAAACTATATATTAACAGTACGGGGATAATTGTTCCCAGCGGTTCTCCAGCGCAGAATGATTCATGTTGCTCCAAATTAGACAGACGAGAGTAGGAGGGTGATGCTACTCCCCAGCCAATCTCTTAGTCTTTCTTCCTCCTGCTTCAATTATTCCTGCTATAGCATTGTAGGTGAAGCATCCGTTATATCAAACAAAATGCTTTCTGGCTGGTTCCAGTTGCACTGCAACAAAGGCTCTTACACCGAAGTCCCCGGAGGGTCCAGAATTAGATGTTGAATATAGTTTCGGCATTGGGAGCCCAGAGTGTTCCCCTGCCTTCAGAGAGGCACTGTCTGCTGGTGGGAACGTGAATCAGCCTGGTGCGTGCGGAAACCGTGTCTTTGCAAATCAGGAGTCGTCATTCTGCAGGCTGAAGTGGCTGCTCGAATGGAGCTGATTTGGGGTGTGTGTGTGTGTGTGTGTGTGTGTGTGTACACACGCACGCACCCATGCCTGCACAGAGTTCTCCCAGGGGAAGTCAGTGAGGAGTTGCAGAAGTGAACAAGTAGCTAGGCCAGTAACTAGAAGGACTATGAAGTGCCTCAGATGCCACCTTGCAGGTGGGATTCACCGCACAGATCGCTAACGTTCCTCATCCGTAGAGTGGACTGAAGTGAACATAGTGACTCCTACAGAAACTGCACTGTGAGGTGGCTTCTCGTTAGGGACTCCCTCATTTCAAGTGAGTCAGTGGAAGGGCGCGAGAGGTATCGTGCTCGGGCTCTGCGCACAACTCTCTAGTGATCCACACAGAGTCATGAGATCGAGGAACAGCGAACATGAGATCGAGGAACAGCGAACATGAGATCGAGGAACAGTGAGGCCCCCATTCTGCACAATACTTAAGCACATGCCAGACTTCAAACACGTGAATAAGGATCTGGCGGTTATGGCGGATCAACTGCAGAGCTACACAGCACCTTTCATCTGAGGATTTCAGAGCATTTTACAAATGGAGAAACTGAGTCAGAGTGCAGTGAAGTCATTTGCCAGGGGTTGCTTAGGGAGTGAGTGATGCAGCTGGGATTAGAACCTAGATCTCCTGACCCAGGGTCTTAGGCTCTGAATGACACAGTGAATATAATCTAGGTGTGTTGTCCTTATGACGGACTGTGCACTGTTCTACCTGTTAAGCAGTTTCTCTTCTTTCTTGCCATTTCTCTATTGGTGACTTTTATAGCCACCTTCGAAAACTGATGATCACATGCCAGGCTGTCGTGCTAGTTGGTTTCGTTGAGGTTTGCTGATACCAGCTCCAACCCTTGGTCTTCCACTTGGTCGTTTTTTATCCACGCTCATTGCAAGAGCCATCCTACCGACACGGCTCTTGGGTCTCTGCTGGCTGTGCCCACACTAATGCAGCCTGGCCTTCCTCAACTTGTCTTCAGCTGACAAAACCTGCCTTAGGTCCCTTACAACCTCATTTCATTTCCTCTCGTGGAGTGTCCAACCGTGCGACCACCTCAACATCTTCATTTCCGTGGCGGTGAGCGCACTGATTTCTCTTCCAGTGGTTCCAGGTCTGGGTTCGGTACATGAGGATGGATCGAGTCACACTTTGATGCACTCTCTCTTTTACCTTCAGTGGCATCTTTCTGGGGTCCGCTCCTGCCATTTGCACCAAGCAGCTTTAGTGCGTTGCCTGGTGTCAGTCCGGAGGGCTCCACATTAAGCACTTTCCAAGTCTGGATTGGACCTCGGTCACGCCCTCCCCTCGCCGGCAGTGGTTTCAGCAGTCGCTGCTTTTACCTTCCACCCCTCAGAAAGAAAACCCCTTTCAGTCAAAATCTGTGCAGCAGACAGTACAAGAGAGCCCCTTGCCTCGTTAACCTAATGCCCCTTTTACATCTTTGAAGATATTGGGCAAAACTCTACAAGTAACATGGGGATGAAAGAGGGGAAGAAATGGAGGGAAAGGAGCTAGTGAGATAAAAAGAGGAATGAGATAAGGGGACCCCTTAAACCAGCTGAGAGATGGGGTGAGCTGAATTCTGGGATGCACATTTTTGCCCTAAGTGGCAATAGAACTATAATTCACAGGGAACGAACGTCTCCAGTATGTTACCTGGCTGCGTCCTAATCATGAAATCCTTCCTCTAAATTGACCCCCTTCTCTCCTGTCTCTTCTGAAAGCCTGGCTTGTCGTCTGCCTCAGAACATCCATTAACTCCAGCAGTAGCAAGTGAGGATTGTTAGTCTTTTCTGTGCATCTGCGACTTGAGTCAATAGAGCGTGTACGTCCCTGCCTTTCAGTGGTGACTTCTGAAATACTTTATTATATTCTTGCTTTTCAAAGCCCTTCTTGGTCCTGGGAGAAGTGCATCTGTAATGGTTAATGGAAGACTCCCGTCCATGTTTTGAGCTAGACTAAGACACATTCAGAAAGGACACAATGACCGTACTGAGCGGTGCCTCTCACTCTTTTCTAGTGACGCTTTGACATGACCTAACACACAATCCTTCCGACAGGAGCCCTTACTTCTTTCTGTGAAAAAACTTTAAGGCAACTCGTAGTGATGAGTTGTAGTAACTCAGCTAACCAGACCTTTGCTGAAGGTGATGAATGCACTGCGTTTAGATGGCAGAGCCAGTGGACTTAATCTGGATTTACTCCAGTATCAAGAAGAGCAGCATTTATCCCAATTTTTTGTTGTTGCAAGTTTTACAATTGCTGTCAGTTTCCTGGGTGATCCTACAAAACCAAACCAGGTTCCCCTTATATTTTTTTCCCTCTCTTTGATTGGAGAGGAGGGCAAATGCTCCTGTTGCAACAGCCCTCTGTTGGTGCACGCCTCCTGATTGCAGTGTAGACACACCCTTTGTTGTAATGTGTCTCTGCCGGTGACTTGGGAGCTGGAAGAGAGTCCCTTGCAGAGTTCATGATGTCTGAAGTGATGAGGGTGGAAGTTTGCAAAAGCTCACCACGTAAACTCTCTTCTTTCCTTGCTCCACGTATGTGCAAGATGATGGAGTGTTGGGGGAGGGGACAACCTTTGCAGCGGTGAAAGATTGTTTGATTCATTGCCATGATTTTCAGTCGGCACTGGGCATATGTGAATGAAATATTCATGAAGGGGTTACAGCTTACATAATGGATGGGCTCCTTATGCAAAATGTAACATTTACTAGTTGGGAAAGTCCCATTACATTCGTAATCATGTTGACAGATTCGCACCACACTTGGTACGCTACTGAGCTTGGAAAAATGCCACTTACAGCACCCATTGAGGCTAGCTATTAAAATCCAAATGAATCAAAGATGAGTGCCTCTGGTTAGATTAGTATCGATTTAAGAAAACTCTAATGCCACATAGCCATTTAAATGGCTAGTGATCTATATCACCTTGTTTTTAAATCATGTTTAGCCTTTAAATTTCTATTGAAGAAGGAAAACTTACATGCATGCTAAGCGCCTCGGTAATACATACCCTGGACCAAATTCTGCTGCTACACCAATGCAGATCTAGAGTAATTCATTGACTTCAGTAGAGTCACTCTGGATTTACTTGGTAGCTTGTGTAAGATGAGCTTATTGCATGCACCATTGCTCCCTGCAACTCTCCACTTCCCCCACAAGCTAGCTGGGTGCCACTGTCCCGTCCTCTTCTATTTCAGGGACTCCTCACAGCTCCCCCCATTTTCCCATAATCTCCCTGATGCCAGTGGCTCTGTGTGCTCCCTATTCTCCCCTCCCCCATGCCAAGGGCTATGCGCACACGCACAGATCCTCCTTTCTCTCCTTCCTTCCCTCCCATTATTTTCTCTCTTTTTTTTTTTTTTTTTTGCCAGAGTTGTCACTCTGTTTCAATGTGTTAAATTCTATTGGGAGGATGAACAGGGGTATAATGCTGGAAGGTGTTAATGGGTGCCATCAAGAGATGACAGCAGCTCCATATATTCCCCGTTCCCCCTCCCTCCGCCCGGTTTCCACCTCCCCAGATCAATAGAGTTCTGGCTCTAGGTGCCTACAACATTCCTGGACACTTTGGAACCAGTAGGATGTGGCGTTCAAAAATTACTCCGTTACGCAGACAGCCAGACAGACAAATGCCATTGAGTCTCATGTAAGGCCTCGCAAACTCAGCCCATTAAGATTCCCAGCAGATCTCTCCCAGCCAAATAGAATCTCATTTTTAGGAAAACTTCAGACTCTGTTCTGCCTGCGTATATATCATCTATTGCTGTTCTCTGGTCTATTGCTAAGGGAATTTGAGAATAGGAGCTTTCTTGCTTAGTTCATCTGTTTCCTGATGCTCAATCCCCACTTGACATCAGGAGCCGAAGACCCTGTTTTCATAAATGTCACGTTTTAAATGATTATTTCTAGGAAGAGCAAGCCGTGGCAGAACTTTCTGACACATCAGCACAATGACTTCTCAGCTAGTTGTTTTTCAGCGCTCCCCTCCCTCCCCAAGTGGGTGCTAGGGGGTGAGAGAATCCATGTGCCATTTGTCAGGAAAGAGAGGTTTTTAGCTGGGAATAGAAAAAGCTGCATCGGGCGCCGGGTATTTTCTCGCTTCAAAACAAGGCAGGGATAAATCCGATGTCTTTGCCCTTCCTTTCCATTTCTCAGGAAAACAGCATCCTCGGCTGGGTGTGAGCGATTTGCTGATGCATAGAGCTGTTTTATTTGCCCACGGAGTTGCTGTCTTGTCCAGCTCACCGCTTTAAAGAGCCCTTGGGATGCGAAAGATGCTGCATAGATTATTTTAAAAAAATCCAACTCTTTCCAAATTAATGCATGTGAAATCGCCTCTTGGCACCTTTTAATATTGTGTCCTGCCGTTCCGTGCAAGTATCGCCTTTCATGGCCTTCCTGTCAACACATCCTTATTTTCTGGGCTTTTGCCAGTGCTCTCCAGGATGAAATGTGTCCTACAAGTTCTTAGCTCAGCAACGGGTTGTTTTTTCTGTTTTTGTTTTGTTTTGTTTTTTTAAATCTTTTCAACTGTTTTAAGTTACAGGAACTCCTACAAAGCAACAATACTATTGTGCCTTTGGTGCAGAACAGGACATTTGGGTGTTTTATTCTATGGAGCGAGGCCGGGCGAATTGCTACCACCTTTCCTGAGATGTGGCTGGGATGGGAAGCAGTGAAGAGAGCACAAAATAAGTTTGCTCGGGAATGAGGTTTAATACAATGTCCAGTTAGTGTGGCTGGGGGACTCCCGGTCTGCAGAAGTTGTCCCGGGCTCTTTAATGCCCATCAGTCAGCCGGAGGTTGTGTCCCCGATGGATCCCTCCCACAGTGTGTGCGCCAGGCTGGGGAGCTGGCTTGAGCGCTATCAGGAACTACAGAGGCTCTGCCTCTTTTTGTAGCAGCTTCTCCCGTTAGCCCAGGGAAGCTGGCACAGCCCAGGGTTAGCAGTTCCAGGATGTTGCTGTAGGGTTTGTCTCTCCGTCTCCTAGAATCCAGTCACGTCTCTTGGCTCTGTGTGGGAGGTGCTGGCCGTTGGCAAGTACGGGGATGTCTGTGCTGCAGTCACGGGGTCTGGTTGCAGCTCATGTGGACGTACTCGAGGTAGCTTTAATCTAGCTGGCTCAGGTACCAGAGCTGCGAAGCTGGGCCGTACGGGCATCGGCGTAGGCTGTGCAAGTTCGCCTAGAACCCTGGGTAGTTACCTGGGGGGTTAGCCGGGGCAGCCGCGGCGTCGCTGCTGTGGTATCTGAGCTAGCTAGAAGAGAGCTAGCGTGGACGTGTCTGGTGGCACGGTGATTGCACCCCAGGATTGCAGTGTAGACAGGCTGGGGTGAGATCAGGTGAATTCTCATAGCTCCTACGGGATGTCTCCTTTGAAACGAGTGGGGGATTTGACCAGCTCTCTCTCTGTGGCCCCGTGCAGTTCTCCAGTGCCGTGATGTATTCACAGCCGTGTGAGTGAAAAAGGCAGCCCCAGCTTTGAAAGATCCCACCCACGACCCCTCTCCCCAGCCCCTCAATCTGTTTGCACAGCATGTGGTTCTCTACGGAGAGTCAGCCGCCTTGCCAGTGAGAAATGAATGTCGCGTCCCTCACAGCGTGGCTATTGGGCTCTGCACCACTTTTGATTTAGCCAAGATTAATTAGTCTGAGGCTAATTAAACTCAGTTGGGACCCATGCAATGAATTCAGGTCTGCTCACAAGTGTGGAAGGTACGGAGATGTTGACTGTGGTGTATGTCTCTCTTAAACAGTGGAGTCAGTTCCCAAATTGCATTTGCTAGCTCTTGGCAATATTTTCCGCTGACTTAATTTCCTGGCTTCACCTGGCAAACTATTATTAGGGCTCTAAATTCTATTTATATTCCACGTTCCACAGCTACTTAAATTAAGAGCCCACTGGATAGCTCATTTCCCATCCCTCCATTTCTCTTATAATGCTACTCTGCTGGACTCCTTGTTCATTACTGGGATCGTTATGCAATGTGTCGCTCAGCAGTTTGTCTCCGTAGCCTAGAAGTGTTTTAGCAAGAAAGTGAAGTCTGGTAGAGGATCAAGCTGGAATGTAATCTCCCCACCACACCCCTAGTAGGGTTGATCACGTGGCGTAACGCGACTTTCTGTACGTTGTGACAGACCCAGACCAGTGGGGTACAGGAGTCTGGTAGAGGGCAAATATACTGGTCACTGGATGAGTAGTTTTCTGTTCCCTGAGTGACCAGAGCAGGGGCTGCACTAGAGTAATCAGGAACCTGCTAGAACCAGGTAAGGCAGGCAGGCTAATTAGGACACCTGGAGCCAATTAAGCTGCTAGAATCAATTAAGGCAGGCTAATCAGGGCACCTGGGTTTTAAAAAGGAGCTCACTTCAGTTTGTGGTGCGTGTGTGAGGAGCTGGGAGCAAGAGGCGCAAGGAGCTGAGAGTGAGAGGGTGTGCTGCTGGAGGACTGAGGAGCACAAGCGTTATCAGACACCAGGAGGAAGGTCCTGTGGTGAGAATAAGGAAGGTCTTTGGAGGAGGCCATGGGGAAGTAGCCCAGGGAGTTGTAGCTGTCATGCAGTTGTTACAGGAGGCACTATAGACAGCTGCAGTCCACAGGGCCCTGGGCTGGAACCCGGAGTAGAGGGCGGGCCCGGGTTCCCCCCAAACCTCCCAATTGACCTGGACTGTGGGTTCTTCCAGAGGGGAAGGTCTCTGGGCTGTTCCCCAACCCACATGGTGAATCTCTGAGGCAAGAAAATCCACCAATAAGCACAGGACCCACCAAGATAGAGGAGGAACCTTTGTCACAACGTGTGAGTGAGCGTGAAGATGCGATCAATGTGATCATGTGAATTGTGACATGCTTGAAGATTGCAACCTGCAATATCCTTGTGTGGGAGTCAGGGCGGGGGTGGTATGCATGTGCGTGTGAAGATGACTGCAGACCATGTGCATGATTGCAGAAAGTCTGGTGCAAAGTGACATGATGGAAAAGACACTGGTGTGATCACTTCTGGCTTCCCCACGTGACCTGCCACTAGCATACAAGGCATCGATCAAGTCATTAAGATACCAAAACATCCTTCCCAGAGGCAGGCATGTGTGCACCGCACCAAAAAACTTCTGTCTGTGTGTCACAACCTGTTTGTCTCATCTCTTGGAAGCTCCCTGGACTGAAATAGCATCATCTCTGAAGAGTTAAATGGAACTTGGATAGCAGAAGGGGAAGCCCTGTTAAAAAGGGGGAAATAGATTTCAGCAGTATCGAAGAACCCCTTCAATCTCAAATTTCATTGCAGTGCACTCTGATTAACTAACCCATTCAGCACCTCTCCCTCTGCTTCATTCATTAAACACAATCATTCATGTATTTTCTCTATATGATTTCTTCTTTGACTGGGGATGCGACTCACTTTTCGTTACTCTGAGAATGATAAGAGAAATGAAAGCCAGATTTCTGGAGCTCAAAGACCTCAGGAATATTAATTCAGGAGAAATTTCAGGGCAGATGTATGAAAGCATATTGAGGGCTTTTTTTAAAAGATGGGATTTATTCCTTTAGCAACGTGGGGAGGATCCGTTCCTGCATTATAAAGACATTGTAAGGATAATGAAGTGATTTGTAAAGCCATAGCCCAGTTGTGCCAAGAATTATTTGCGTTGGCTTCAACTGTACGAACAAACTCTAATGAGCATCTGCAGTGCAGTTTTCAGGTTTGCATCTGGGATGCCAAAGGCTGGAACAACAAACGGACTAAAATATGGAGAACAAATTTAGCTCCCCCGCATCCATGCAAGGTTTATAAACATCCCTCTTTGGGCACTCCCTGATTCCCCCTTATTGGGCTTAAATCTGTGCAGGGCAGCCGAACTGGATTCTGCCATAAAGTGAGGAAGCAGTTGTACTGTCGGGTGACCTGTTCATATGGTTAGAAGCTCCAGTGTGACCGGGTGAAGAGGAAGTTTTTATATATGAAAATATAAAGTGCTGCTTTGGGTTTTCTCCTTAGTCTTTGGTGGGGAAGCTTGGGACGTGCTTAGGGCTGGCAGGCTCTGCTTGCTTTTCCGGTGCTCAAAGCCAACCCTGAGCAAGTCCACCATCCAAGGACAAAAGGAAAAGAAACCTTTCCGGATGCAGACGAGTGAGTGTTGGGGGCATTGTGTTACCGAATAACAATGCGTAGCACTTGTGCAGTGCTTTCCCTCTGCATGGTGCTGAAAAAACAACCTCACCGGGGTGTTAAGAACCACCCCCATTTCAGAATTGAAGGAAGGAAAAACGAGTTGGGGAATTTGTGACTTGATCAGGGCTTTGTAACTCATTGAGGGCAGCACTGGGATTGCAACGCTGGACTGTCTGAGGACTGGTCCTGTGTTATAGCCTCTAGACTGCGCTGCCCTCAGATGCTAGTTCCATGGAGCCATCTGTTTAATTGATGTCAGCTCCGCTCCGGTCCCAGTCATGCCAGCGGTGAGGGAGTTGCTATTGAATAGGGGTCTGGCTGTGCATGTGCTGTCAGAAAATAATTCCTGGTGACTTGGTGGTTCTGGAAACTGGCTTTAAAAACCTTAAAATTTTCTTAATTATGGGGCGCTGTCCTGCAGTTTGTGCTGTCAATCTTTCTCCTCTGATTTTGATTTTGACACATTTCAATTTGGCTTTTCTGTGTGCTAAAACCAGACTGTTTGTGTCAAGGCCTCTTTTGAATGTGGTATATGGCACAGGATGATGGAATATGCCTTTTCACTAAAAATCAATGTTTTATTTCCCCCACTAGGAAGCTTTTCCAGATACAGATATTGATCGTGCTGATAAGAGCCACGTTTGCACCGTAATTGCTCTTTAAATCATTGGCCCTGGTAGTGTGGATACAGCTTACTCTCACCAGGAGAGCTTAGAAGGTTGATTATTCAGTGTTTGTTCAAAGACTTACAGCACAGAAGTAATCCTAAAGCTGGGGGATTTAGTTCTACAAAATGGCAAAAGAAAACAAAATCCAAACTTATTTGTCAAGTCTGACTTGTTAGGTCAGCTGACAGGATAAAATCTGGGTCTAAATATACTCCCTTTTAGTTCTTTCTAATCTTTTCTGCCTCCACCTTCAATGTTGGTAAACTTAATGTAAGGTGGACTAGTCTGGAAAATGTAGTACATAGTTCTTATCTAGTGCTTTTCACCTGTAGATCTCAGGGGTCTTTATAAAGAAGGTCAGTATCATGATCCCCGTTTTATAGATGGGAAAACTGAGGCACGGGGCAGTGATGTGACTTGCCCAGAGTCATCCGGCAGATCAATGACAGAGCTGGGAATAGAACATAGATCTCCTGATTCCAGGCTGCATTGCTGTAACGATGCTGGTTCTGGCAGGACCCAACTGAGAGTGCCAATTGCTTAAAACAGGGCAGTTACAGCCCAAGGCTGTTTTTTTTTTTTTTTATTTTTTATCTCTAAGGCAAACCAAGCCAGCCAGACAAAGAAGACTTTGGTCTTACCCCACTGGCTAACCACAAGTTACACAAGTAATTTCCTTAGACACTCCAGTTTTCTAGTATTACCACCAGTGCCACTCGTTATGGGGACAAATGGTTATGAAAACCAAACCCCAGTAAAAGAAAAAAGGTTCTCTTGATTCCGAAGGACCAAGCCTCAGCCCCAGGTCAATATACAAATCAGATCTTACCCACAAATCATGCTGTTGCCAATCCTTTAGAATCTAAAATCTAAAGGTTTATTCATAAGAGGAAAAAGATAGACCTGAGAGTTAGAATTGGTTAAATGGAATCAATTACATACGGTAATGGCAAAGTTCTTGGTTCAGGCTTGTAGCAGTGATAGAATAAACTGCAGGTTCAAATCAAGTCTCTGGAGTACATCCCAAGCTGGGATGGGTCCTTAGTCCTTTGTTCAGAGCTTCAGTTTGTAGCAAAGTTCCTCCAGAGGTAAGAAGCAGGATTGAAGACGAGATGGAGATGAGGCATCAGCATTTTATAGTCTTTTCTAGGTGTAAGAACACCTCTTTGTCCTTACTGTGGAAAATTACAGCAAGATGGAGTTTGGAGTCACATGGGCCAGTCCTTGCATACTTTGCTGAGTTACAAGGTGTATCTGCCTTCTCTCAATGGGTCAATTGTATAGCTAATGGTCCTTAATGGGCCATCAAGCAGGCTAGGCAGAGCTA
This sequence comes from Malaclemys terrapin pileata, assembly GCF_027887155.1. Lineage (NCBI taxonomy): Eukaryota > Metazoa > Chordata > Testudines > Emydidae > Malaclemys > Malaclemys terrapin. The sequence goes on from NC_071517.1 coordinate 3,935,544, forward strand.
ACAACAACTTGTCTGGGATGTCTCCTAGAAGCATAGCATAAGTTTGAAATACAGACAGTATAGCGCCAATATTCATAACTTCAACTACAAAATTGATACACACATATAGATAGCATAATCATAATCAGCAAACCATAACCTTGTCTTAGACACCTCATTTGATCCCCTTTATACAAGATTTGGTGCCACTACAGGACTTTGGTTGCATCCATGTTCTATATGGTCCCAGTTCAAATCAATAACGTAACAACTGCCTCACTGGGAAGTCCTCTGTGCCCACATGGCTCCATCAAGTGCTGCAACAGTGCAATCTCTCCGTAGCTCCCTGCCCAGGAGCCGTGAGTTCTGGTCTGTAGGTACCATCGCTAAATGTGAGTCCAGTAGTTGTGCCCATGCACTCCTTGCCCTCTCTGAGACGTTTATTTGTGTTGTGGTAGGGCAGTCCCAGTCGGGAGTTAAGATCCCATTGTGGTAGGCATTACGTGTGCATGTAACAAAGAAATGGCCCCAGAGACCTTATACTCTAAGTAACTAGTGCAGTTAATGGTGGATTTTATATGCACAGAGACCATTTCACGCAGGCTACCAAATAACCACCAGACGGGAAACACTTTTGACCTCTTCTGCTGGAGCAGAATGGATTACTAAAGCCAACCTGGGAAGAGAAAAATCCGTGCAAAGGAACATGGGGAGAGCAGCAACTTGAGCCTCAAATGCAGTATTTGGGGTGTGCTTTCTGTAAAAAACAAACAAACAAAAGAAATCTTAAAAAACAACAACCCTATTTTCTATTTTAATATATTAAAAAAAAAAAATCAGTGCTAACCATTTTTGGTAAAGTTTTAAACCCTCCTCTGCAACATCTCTGTGTGGAGTCCGAGTAACCATGAGCTTTGCACTAGTGCATCTGGACCCGGAAGTGAGACTGAGCAGTCTAATTTCACAATGCAGACTTCATGGGTGGTGGAATTTATGGTTCTAATCCCCTAAAGGATGTCTAGACTTGAATTTTTAGTTGTGTTAATTTACACAATTGTAAATTCTGGTGTAGACCGGGTGAATATATGTCCCTAGTTGTGTTTAACCCTCTACTGAAGTCCAGGAGCGAACATCTAGTATAGTGTCTACACTAGGATTTGTAGTCCTGTTGTTTAATACTTGTTAAAACACAACTTTAAAAATGCAAGTGTAGATGCACCCTAATTTATTGGTAGTTGCACAAGTAAGGAAACTTTACACTATATGTTTAATCTGTCCTTCCATTTAATGTTATTTTTCGTTAAATATTGTTACGTGTAATATGCAAGGGCAATATAAATAAATGAGAAAGATGTTTAATAATTAGTGTTTTGCAGAGTTCAAAATATCATGCCACTAGAGAAGAGTCAATGAGTTACTATCCAAACAGAGCAGATCCGGATCCATAGCCCCTGACTATTTTTTAAACTCATTTCAAATGCTCTGGTTCCAAGTTAACTTAGCTCTAGGCACAAAGAGACAGAGCTGGGTCTGCCTTGCAATGCAGCGTTGTTTTTTTGTGAGTATCTTCAGTTCCACTTTGATGCCAATATATGCTGCCTCTTAAATGGTCGTCGTCCTGAGGTTTGTGAAGGCCTCATGCCTGGCTGCTTTGAAACATGCAGAGTGGCACCGGCAGCAAAGGCGGAGGGAAAATATTGCTGAGAAGCGCCTGCATTGTGCTGGTCCTCCCGCACCACTGGATAGCGCTGAGCTGTTTTAGCATCCTGCAGGTCGCTGATAGAGGCCATGCCCCTCTGGCTGATTACAAGACAAAGAGCGCAGCAGGTATGTGACGGATTGAGCAGTGTCCTCATTTTTCTATTGTACAAATATTGGGATGAATTTTAGTCCTCCTCATGCAGAGACTGACTGAATAATGCTGACTAAAGCCAAGAGCAGAGAAATCTAAGGCGCAGCTTTCCAGTGCGTCTCCAGCGTAAGATATGCATGTGAGTGATGGCTGCACCTCAGAAGATTGAGGCTTTGCATAAACATACAAAACAACCAGATACTTCTCAAAAATATTATCCAGACCCCCTTAGGGAAGCTCATTAAGTTGACCAAGGTGATGCCATTGTGAGTGGGACAGGAGTACACCAGAAATGAGGTGGAAGCCACCAAACTCATTCCACTTACTAGTTTACATGTATACTTCGGTGGTGCCTAAAGGCCAGCCGTGTCTGGCTTCATTGTTCTGGGCACTGTATAAACATAGGGGAAATGAGTCCCTGACCAAAGTGCTTACGATCTGCGTCCTAAGTCAGATGTGAACCATGGTTTTAGAAGTCTGCCTTTCCCTCTTTTATGGCTTAATTAAAACGTAAGTGTCTGGGTCCCTATTTCCAATCTGTATTGAAATACTCCGTGGTGACGGGCTGGTGAGCGTATCGGGGGGGTGTTTGCTGAATAACCATTGGACACGATGTCCCTTGCATGTGGGAGGATGGCTTGAGGAGAGAGGCACCAGCCTGTAAGAACCCACAGGGTTGCCATAGAGATGGAGTGGAGGGTATGCACCCAAATACACGTCAGTTTTGGACACGGAGATATACCCATGCAGGACCATTGTCTAGCGTTTGAAAAATGAGATGGGGATGATACGGGTTCTGTTCTTGACCCTACATTGCTGTATGACCTTGTGCAACTTGCTTCAACTTTGTGCCTCAGTTTCTCCATCTGCACATCAGGCTTCGATATACCTGCCTTCCAAGGGGGCTGTAGAGGGATTTTCATGTTTATCAAGTGCTTTGAAATCCTTGGCTAGAGTATGCTAGAGACGTGTAAAATTGTTATAATTTCCAGATCCAGGGGGTTTGGATAATATTTTGGAGAAGTATCTGGTGTTCTGTATATTTATGGAAAGTCTCAAAATCTTCTGAAGTGCAGCCATCACTAACGTGCATATCTTGAATTACATCAGGGAGGCTTCAAAAACAAACAAGATGTAGAAACGTTTTTTTTTTTTTAAAGAATATTTTTCATACACGCATTCCTGGCAACCCCCTGAAGGAGACTACTGGACTCAGAGGGCACCGTGGTACATGAATTCACATCTACTGATAAGTGCTACATAGCAAGGTTTCCACTCTTACGTTGTGCTACCTTTTTGCTCGAAGTGATATCTAAGATTCGAAAAGCTGCTGTACAGGTCAGGGGTCTGCTTGTGCGTGTCTGGGGTTGTGCTGGCACAGGGGAAAAGCGCTCCCACCTGTTAACCATGTGACCCGCTCTCTGGTGCAACATTTGATGAAGAATGGTTCCAGTCAGCACTGCGATGAAGGCTGGCTGCCTCGACAGGGAATGAGATCACAGTAAAGCGACTTTTAGGACCTTTTCCAGTTGGAACATTTAACAGTTAAGTCCCAGACTTCATTTCAGCAGGTGGCTTTTACTCGGGGGGTGGGGGGAACTATTGGGTGGAAAAACCTAGAACGTCCCCTTCCTTCTTGCTGCACACTCCTTCCAGCAGGCCAGCATGTAAAACAGCTGTTCCAGGGAGTAGATTTCAGGGCCTTCAATAGTCATTTTTAACAGGGAAAGTTCAAAGGAACAAAGTGGGGAGGAATTTGTCCCTGTTAGTCATTTCAGCACTTAACTGGAGTAGCTCTTCTCCTGCAGACCTGCAGTCATCAAGGTTACCTTGTTTTGCAGGGATGTTTCATGTTTTTAAAATACAGACACAGTAAATTAGGAAGGCTATCTTCCCCCCCCCCCCCCCCCCGCTCCTTAAACACTGTCAGTATTGACACTGAAGACGGGTTATTAAATTCCATCTAAAAGGAGTTCTGGGGGCTTTTTTAAAAGCACAGCATAGTTGTAAAACAGGAGCAAGTACCAGATAAGTTTCATAGCCGTAAACCTTTTCCTCACCCTGCTGTTTGCCTGATGTCCTTTATGCTGGTAGGAAGGGTACAGGGCACCTGTAGCTCATTCTACCTGAATGTTGACTTCCAAACTTGTCCCAAACGCATTTACTAAGAAAACAGGATGTTTCTGGCTCTCAGCATTTATCTGGCTTAAATTCCCTCCTCAGATTCCAAATCTATGCTCCATGAATGCCCCAAACTGCCGTCCTCTTAAAATGAGTCTTATGTAGGCCACTTTGCTTAGTTAATAAGGCAATGAGCTACTAATCGGAATTCAGTTCTCCTGCTGACTTGCTGGGTAGCTGCTGTGTTTTAAGTTCTCCATGCGTAAAGTGGGGATAGTTTCTGGCTGATAAGGATTTTGTGTTTGTTTTAAAGTATTTTCCGAGCGTCCAATGCTCTACATAAGTGCAAAGCATTCATCAGAGTACTGAATGCTGTCAGAGTTACTACTGTGAAAATATCTTAAGAATGTTCCCCAAGCAGGCCAGAGCCCCCCAATTTTGATGCAGTAGTGGGTTGGTCTCATGGAAGCCACCCGTGTCGGTTAGTTCCTAATGAGCTATAATAGGTTGTGTTATCCCTTCTACAAGGAATTCCCTCTTTATCGTATCGCTTGCGTCTCTTGAGCAACTTATAGATGAGCTTGTATATAATCATTGTGGCGAGAATGTGCCAATTTGTCCCATGTTGCTTCTTGTGGCAAGAAGCCTTTCTGAAGGAGAAATCCGCTCAAAGCAAGCGAGTTCTGTGCACTCTAAGCGGCTCAGCCTTCCCCATGTGATAATTTTAACAACCTGGTCTTTGCAGATAAATCAGCACTTTCAAGGAAAAGACATCCACGCTGGCTTGGCTTCAGGTGCCGCTCCCCATTCTATAATACACACAAGCTTCGATACGTTGTAATAAGTCATCCGCTTTGAGGCTCCGAGCTTGAGGTACCAGGGTGTTGACGACGGGGTGATCTCTCAGACAAATTGAAACCAGTTGCTCCAGCATCAGTAATATGTTAGCGCCTTTAGCTTGTGCTGGTCTGAAGGTGAGTTGGAGGGTTTCATAGACTGCATCTTGCCCCATCAGTTGTTCTCACTGGAAGCAGAACAGAGGGCACTCGGGTGAGTCATGGCTAAGTTTCCATGGCATGACACGACACGGATAAACTCACATCTCTTTGCTCCAGATCTGGGTTCCCCTGGGTGATAAGGTCGCAATCACTCAGCCCCACAGGAAGTACCTCAGCTTGGTGGTCAACGGTACCCCCTAGCAATTTACTGTCCTTCCGTTCGGCCTGTCAGCAGCACCTCCAGTCTTCACCAAGTGCATGGCAGTTGCTGCGTTCCTGCGCTGGCACCAGGTACAGGTGTTTCTGTACCTTGACGACCTGCTGATCAGGGGCCGCTCAGGGACCCAAGTGGAAGCGCCACCTTCAATAACCTGGATCTCCTCCTAAATGAAGCAAAATCGACTCTCTCCCCTGTCCAGACGAGAGTTTATAGAGGCAGCACTGGACTTGACCCAAGCCTGCCAGAAGCGAGGTTTCAGGCCCTGACCGATATCATTCGAGGCCTCAGTTTCCTACCATCACAGCAAGAAACTGCCTGAAGCTTCTCGGACACGTGGTTGCCATTACCTACGTGGTGCAGCATGCCAGACTCAGGCTTCGACCGCTTCAGTTGTGGCTCACGTCAGTGAATCGCCCAACCCAGAATAGCTTGGACACACAGTTGCCAACTTTCACGCTGTAAATAAACACCCTGACTTTCAGAATAAGCCAAAAATCAAGCTAATCCCATTTCAAAACAAGGCCAAAACAAGCCAATCCCTAAAAACCACAAAACTCTGTGACTAAATCCCCCCTGCGTGCAATCTGGGACTGGGATGGGCCCGCTGTGCACCCCGACTCTCCTCCCCCCCTTGCCCCTGCTTGCTGGGAGCCGATCCAAAAAAACAAAAAAGGCAACAAGCCTCAAGCCAAAAAAGCTACAAGCAAAAAACTAGCCAACAAGCAACTCACAAGTCAATTAAGCCCAAAACAAGCCCAATTTTTGCATTTTTTTCCCACGGGTTTGGCATGTCAAGTTGGACAGGATCGTGATTTTGCCTCACCGGGTCCTCGACTCCCTCCTGTGGTGGCTTGACCCTCAGGAGGTATGTTCTGGGCTCCCCTTCTCCAGCTCGCACCCGTCTCTGTCGCTAGTGGCGGATGCATCAGACTTGGGCTGGGGAGCACATCTGGGAGACCACAGGACTCAGGGTCTCTGGTCTCAGGCGAACCTGGGTCTCCACATCAAACTCAGAGAGCTTAGAGCGGTGCGCCTGGCGTGCCAGACCTTCCAGGCATACTTAACGGACAATGTGTGTCAGTCATGACGGACAATACGACAGCAATGTTCTATATATCCTCCTCTCCCCATGCCAGGAAGCCCTCATGCTGTGGGACTTCGGTGTAGAACATTCAATACACCTGCAGGTGCCGTACCTCCCTGGGGTACAGCACGAGCTGGCGGACCACCTCAGCAGGTCATTTCACAGCCATGAGTGGTCCCTTCGCCCAGACGTTGCGATTTCAATCGTCCAGAGGTGGGGCTTTCCCCAGATGGACCTCTTCGCCACATGATACAACAGGAAGGGCCAGCAGTTCTGCTCCTTCCAGAATCACAGCCCAGGCTCCAGCGCGGATGCATTCCTTCTCCTATACGCCTTTCTGCCCATACCACTCGTTCACAAAGTACTCCTGAGCTCCTTCCCTCTGGATCTTGAGGTCATATTGATAGCACCCCAGCCTGGCCCCGTCAGCACTTGTACGCATCTCCCCTAGCTATGTCCGTGGAAGCTCCAGTCTCCCTGCCGCTCTTCCCAGACCTTCTGATACAAGATCACGGTCGTCTTCAACATCCGAACCTCGAGTCGCTTCACCTCACGGCGTGGACGCTCCATGGTTGAACCCGATGGAGCTTTCCTGTTCAGACCAGGCTAGAGAGATCCTCCTTGGCAGCAGGAAACCCTCTGCGAGGGCCACATACCTTGCCAAGTGGAAGAGATTTTCAATCTGGTTGGCGCAGCGCCATTTGTCCCTAATGCTGGCCCCAGTGCTGCTTATTCTGCACTACCTCCTCCATCTCAAGCAGCAGAGGCTTTCGTTGTCATCAATAAGGGTGCACTTAGCCGCCATCTTGGCCTTCCCCCCGGGCGCAGAGGGCCACTCTGTGTTTGCTAACCCCATGATCAGCCGGTTCTTAAAAGGGCTCGACAGGCTATACCCTAACGTCCGTCAGCCTGTCACTGCCTGGGACCTCAACCTGATCCTTTCTAGGCTCATGGGACCCCCGCTTTGAACCATTAGCGGCATGCTCCCTGCTCTTCCTCTCTTACAAGGTAGCCTTCCTGGTAGCGATAACCTTGGCCAGGAGGGTGTCTCAACTCAGAGCCCTAACATCAGACCCTCCCTACCCCGTGTTCTATAATGACAAGATTCAGCTCAGACCTCACCCTGCTTTCCTCCCGAAGGTTGTGTCGCAGTTTCACATCAACCAGGACGTCTTTCTCCTGGTGTTCTACCCTATTCCAGTGGCAGGGAGCAGAGACTCCTCTCCTTGGATGTCCGCAGGGCGCTGGCCTTTTACATCGAGAGAAAAAAGCCATTCAGAAAATTGGTCCAGTTATTCGTGGCAGTGGTGGACAGAATGGAAGGTCAGCCTGTGTTGTCACAACGTATCTCGTCATGGATAGCGTCCTGTATTCAGGAGTGCTACAACCTGGCAGGTGTTCCTGCACTTCCAGTCACTGCGCACTGCACCAGGGCACAGGCTTCATCAACAGCGTTCCAGGCTCAGGAAATCCGCGGGGCGGCGACGTGGTCCTCTATCCACACTTTCACCACGCACTATGTGATTACGCAGCAGGCCAGAGATGATGCGGCCTTCGGACGAGCAGAGCTCCGATCAGTGGAAGACTCGGACCCCACCACCTAAATTTGGGCTTGTGAGTCACCTGATTGGAATCGACATTAACAAGCACTCGAAGAAGAAAAAATGGTTATTCACCTTCTCGTAACTGTTCTTTTGAGATTTGTTGTTCATGTCCATTGCAGTACCCACCCTCCTACCCCTCTGTCGGCGTAGCCAGCAAGAAGGAACTGAGGGGGTGGCGGGTCGGCAAGGGTCTATATTGAGAGCCATTAAGGTGCAACCCCAGGGAGCGCCCGGACCGACCCGACAGATGCTGCTAGGGGAAGAATTTTCTGGCTAACCTGCACATACGCTGTGCACACCTGATTGGAATAGACGTGAACAACACATCTCGAAGAACAACAGTTATGAGATGCTGTGTAACCGTTTATTTCTTCTTCAGGAACTCCTGGTGTGAACTGCACTATGAATTACGTCATCTGGGTTTGCATGCAAAATGGCTGCTGCATTATGTGAATAGAGGTCTTAATTTGCGCACACTACATGATACATAGAAACAGGAGATGTCAGACTAGATCAGACCCAAGATTCATCTAGCCCAGTATCCTCTCTCTGATCGTAGCCAGCATCAGATTCTTCAGAGGGTGCGGTAAGCGCCCTGCAGTAGCAGCTGTGGGATAATCTGGCTCTCATGTTGAGTCTCATCCTGGTCTCTAATACTTAAAGGTTGGCGTCAACCCTGAAGCATGAGGTTTAATATCCCTTTTGCAAAATGTATAATTAATCCTGACCACTCTGGATATGCTTGTTTAGAAATGTCTAATCCTTTTTTAATCTTAAATTCTTGGCTTCATTGACTTCCTGTGGCAGTGAGTTCCACAGTCTATTTATACATTGTGCAAAAAAAAAAAAAGTCCTTTGATGGTTTTGAATTTCCCACCTTTTAATTTAATTGAATGTCACCTGGTTCTTGTGTTTGAATCATGTATGTCTTCCCGTCGCCATGTCTCTGTATTGTATTCCCTTGCCTTATTTCTTCCCGCATGTCCCCCTACACACACGCAAGGTGCGTGCACACCAATTTTGGGATCTTTCACCGCCGTAAACAAGCGGCAGTGATCAGACCTCTACACTCCCTTCCTGTGTAAATCTGAAGACTTAGTCCAACCTGCTCAGCCTTTCTGCCCCTTCAGGATGTCCTTATGGCAAGGCAGCAGAAAAGGTGTGAGTGGGTGCATGTAATATGCTACTGAGAAAGGAGGTGGTTTTTAAAACGACTAGCAGCATGGTGATTTCTCATTCTGATCTGTTGGAAGCCTAATTTAAGTCAATCATTTTTAAGGACTGCATTAACTGCGTTAAAACTCAGGCATATTTGTCATCATGTGTCTCTCTTTACATGATACTCCAGTGTAGTTACTCTGGGCTCTGATTCCCCTCCCTCCCAAGTTGAGAGTGTAAGTGATGATACACTCGGTGGCATGTGTTACTATGCGATAACACAGACCGCAAGAGCATTTTAAGGAATGAAGCAAAGCTGAGAATCTCTCTCCAAAGCCCTGAGAAATGTCTATAGCAACAGATGTGGGGGACTGTCTTAAACTCATTAGGAGATTGCAAATTCAGTGCTATGTTGTGTAATTAAAAGGGTGGCTTTTTCCTTTAAGACTATGGATGGTTGACTTTTGCCTCTGCTAATACAAGAATATGTTCCCTGCTGTAATATAATTCTGTGAATCCGACACATACAAAGCAGGAAATTTCAGGACCCGGAAGTTATCAGATGAACTTTAAAGTAATTAATTAGTAAAATACTCTGGATTGTATTAGCTGTACATGGCCAATATTCTTTTCCTAGCATGTTGCCTTAAATGGGAACTGCAGGGGCTTGGATACATTGTTTAAAAGGTTGGTCCACTTTCCTTACAGCTTTTTCAAGTGCCTCTGTCTCAAACTGGTTTTTGCTTCGTCCTACAGCAATGCCCCTCCTAAATCACTCTGGTTCTCTGATCTTTCAACAGCACGCCTCCAAGCTCCAGTCCTCTCTCCTTCCTCCTTCTCCCCTGACTGCCTGAAGCAGGGGGTTTCATTAGGTTCCTAACGGGGCCTTAATTGACGACAGGTGCTCCAATTAACCTGTAGCAACCCTCCCTAGAAACAACGCCTTAACTAGCCTAGCGCTCGCCCACGTCCCGGTGCTCGATAGGACCACTCTCCCACTGCTCCCTGGCCCTCCTGTATCACAGCCACCTTGAGCAATGTTTTACTAAGGGTACCGTTTCTGCTTTCTCCAGTGGCCCCAACAGCTGCTGTAGCAGGGTCCCACCCCTCTGCACGCTGGCACATAAAGCACTGAACTTGGGAATGCAGCGCCCAGCGCTGTGTCCTGTAGGCAAGATAGCAAAGGTGTAGTGAACCCAAATCTAGCTCTGCAGGACTGTCATTGCCTTTCCCAAATCTATCCAGCTCTGTAGCTAAGTCGATTCAGTCCGAACCAGAGCTCTTTCCTGCTCCAAATGGCCCGTCAAATGCAGCTGATACAAACAGAGAGACTGTGTGCCCCCAGAAGCCTGTGACCACGGCTTTGTGTTGGAAGAAACTTGCAGTCTCTTGCTTTAAATGAAGATCTCCTCCTCCTTGTCCTGTTTGTTTTGATCCTGCCTTGACAGAGCCGTATTTCCATGACAACCATGATCTCGGTGTCACAATTAAAGGCATAGGATGATGCTGTCAAGGAGAAGGAGAAAGCCGGTGATGCGGCCTTTCCACCCCCCCGAATTTCTTGGGCACAGGCCTCTGGCACGAGCGTGTGGAATATCTGAGTCCCAGCTTGAGCTCAGGTAGGCAGGATGTTGGGTGGTAATTTAATGGATGTTCCAGGCACACGTTGAGTGGAGAAGAGACCTCTGATTATTCGGCCTTCTCTACAGCTTCGGATGCTGTTGATCTTTGTGCTATATTGTAGTCTGGCCTTGACTTCTCAATGGGCGGTAGAAGGAATCAGGCAGGCTGAATAAAAATCCTGATGTTTCTATGTGTAATTTCTTCTGGAGTCTTTCTGTCTAAACCCAGGGCTGATCTTTCTAGTTAAGAGAATTACCATCTGTTCTGCATGGCAGCAAGGCATCTGAAATGCGTGACTGGTTAAAAAACTCCATTTGCGTAGGAGAGGGAAGCATTGTCTGCCCGGAGTTACAGCCCTGCTCATATTTGGGGTTATTGCTCGTGCACATGGAGTTCTATCACTCCGGGTCTGGTATGCCTATTAAACTTTAATTACTTCCTACGCCCTGTTCATTTATATAAATTTATTGCTGTTGTAATTCTGAAGTAACATCGCTGACTATGCTGGAGTCGTTCCGTATATGCCCCATTGTAACTGAGAGCAGAATTTGGCCACTGATTTCTACGTTTCCTCCTATTGAATTGGTGCTTTATTCAACATCTACTTTGCAAGAAGAATGGTTCCTTTTTTGATTGGAATTAATCATTTCTATGGGTTTAAAATATTAATCATTTAGGAGCTAATACCGAGCTAATCTTTGGGTCACAGTG